>NW_027098770.1:0-321251 GCF_037042795.1 Molothrus aeneus
GGCACTTAGCTTCGGAGAGCTGCGTATCTGCGTCTTCTGCGTGTCTTGCCGCTCTACACTCAGCAAAAAGCTTTTCCACCATATCTTGCAAGGAGAAACTCTGCCAGGAAAGAAAACATCCAAAATCTTGTTCTAAAGCTTGCACGGGGGTCTGCAAAGAGTTTGGCAAGAATGAAAGGTAGTTGTCCAAAACTCGTTTTTTTCCAATAGAATAACCATGGAAAAGGCAGGAGAGTGGTAAAGTACTGTTTTCTCTAAGTCTGAAGGCTGCCCACACTGTGCCTGTGTGCTGCAGCTTGCATCTTCGCCTTTGGGAAGCTGCCGCTCGCCGATTCTCCCGGAGGCGAAGAAGCGGCTTCTTCGCACACAGAGCATTGTGGCGAGCGCAGGGAGCTCCTGAGAGCGGTTTGTGCCGAAAGAAGCCCGGGACCGGCACTTAGCTTCGGAGAGCTGCGTATCTGCGTCTTCTGCGTGTCTTGCCGCTCTACACTCAGCCAAAAGCTTTTCCACCATATCTTGCAAGGAGAAACTCTGCCAGGAAAGAAAACATCCAAAATCTTGTTCTAAAGCTTGCACGGGGGTCTGCAAAGAGTTTGGCAAGAATGAAAGGTAGTTGTCCAAAACTCGTTTTTTTCCAATAGAATAACCATGGAAAAGGCAGGAGAGTGGTAAAGTACTGTTTTCTCTAAGTCTGAAGGCTGCCCACACTGTGCCTGTGTGCTGCAGCTTGCATCTTCGCCTTTGGGAAGCTGCCGCTCGCCGATTCTCCCGGAGGCGAAGAAGCGGCTTCTTCGCACACAGAGCATTGTGGCGAGCGCAGGGAGCTCCTGAGAGCGGTTTGTGCCGAAAGAAGCCCGGGACCGGCACTTAGCTTCGGAGAGCTGCGTATCTGCGTCTTCTGCGTGTCTTGCCGCTCTACACTCAGCCAAAAGCTTTTCCACCATATCTTGCAAGGAGAAACTCTGCCAGGAAAGAAAACATCCAAAATCTTGTTCTAAAGCTTGCACGGGGGTCTGCAAAGAGTTTGGCAAGAATGAAAGGTAGTTGTCCAAAACTCGTTCTTTTCCAATAGAATAACCATGGAAAAGGCAGGAGAGTGGTAAAGTACTGTTTTCTCTAAGTCTGAAGGCTGCCCACACTGTGCCTGTGTGCTGCAGCTTGCATCTTCGCCTTTGGGAAGCTGCCGCTCGCCGATTCTCCCGGAGGCGAAGAAGCGGCTTCTTCGCACACAGAGCATTGTGGCGAGCGCAGGGAGCTCCTGAGAGCGGTTTGTGCCGAAAGAAGCCCGGGACCGGCACTTAGCTTCGGAGAGCTGCGTATCTGCGTGTCTTGCCGCTCTACACTCAGCCAAAAGCTTTTCCACCATATCTTGCAAGGAGAAACTCTGCCAGGAAAGAAAACATCCAAAATCTTGTTCTAAAGCTTGCACGCGGGTCTGCAAAGAGTTTGGCAAGAATGAAAGGTAGTTGTCCAAACCTCGTTCTTTTCCAATAGAATAACCATGGAAAAGGCAGGAGAGTGGTAAAGTACTGTTTTCTCTAAGTCTGAAGGCTGCCCACACTGTGCCTGTGTGCTGCAGCTTGCATCTTCGCCTTTGGGAAGCTGCCGCTCGCCGATTCTCCCGCAGGCGAAGAAGCGGCTTCTTCGCACACAGAGCATTGTGGCGAGCGCAGGGAGCTCCTGAGAGCGGTTTGTGCCGAAAGAAGCCCGGGACCGGCACTTAGCTTCGGAGAGCTGCGTATCCGCGTCTTCTGCGTGTCTTGCCGCTCTACACTCAGCAAAAAGCTTTTCCACCATATCTTGCAAGGAGAAACTCTGCCAGGAAAGAAAACATCCAAAAACTTGTTCTAAAGCTTGCACGGGGGTCTGCAAAGAGTTTGGCAAGAATGAAAGGTAGTTGTCCAAACCTCGTTCTTTTCCAATAGAATAACCATGGAAAAGGCAGGAGAGTGGTAAAGTACTGTTTTCTCTAAGTCTGAAGGCTGCCCACACTGTGCCTGTGTGGTGCAGCTTGCATCTTCGCCTTTGGGAAGCTGCCGCTCGCCGATTCTCCCGCAGGCGAAGAAGCGGCTTCTTCGCACACAGAGCATTGTGGCGAGCGCAGGGAGCTCCTGAGAGCGGTTTGTGCCGAAAGAAGCCCGGGACCGGCACTTAGCTTCGGAGAGCTGCGTATCTGCGTCTTCTGCGTGTCTTGCCGCTCTACACTCAGCCAAAAGCTTTTCCACCATATCTTGCAAGGAGAAACTCTGCCAGGAAAGAAAACATCCAAAATCTTGTTCTAAAGCTTGCACGGGGGTCTGCAAAGAGTTTGGCAAGAATGAAAGGTAGTTGTCCAAAACTCGTTCTTTTCCAATAGAATAACCATGGAAAAGGCAGGAGAGTGGTAAAGTACTGTTTTCTCTAAGTCTGAATGCTGCCCACACTGTGCCTGTGTGCTGCAGCTTGCATCTTCGCCTTTGGGAAGCTGCCGCTCGCCGATTCTCCCGGAGGCGAAGAAGCGGCTTCTTCGCACACAGAGCATTGTGGCGAGCGCAGGGAGCTCCTGAGAGCGGTTTGTGCCGAAAGAAGCCCGGGACCGGCACTTAGCTTCGGAGAGCTGCGTATCTGCGTCTTCTGCGTGTCTTGCCGCTCTACACTCAGCCAAAAGCTTTTCCACCATATCTTGCAAGGAGAAACTCTGCCAGGAAAGAAAACATCCAAAATCTTGTTCTAAAGCTTGCACGGGGGTCTGCAAAGAGTTTGGCAAGAATGAAAGGTAGTTGTCCAAAACTCGTTTTTTTCCAATAGAATAACCATGGAAAAGGCAGGAGAGTGGTAAAGTACTGTTTTCTCTAAGTCTGAAGGCTGCCCACACTGTGCCTGTGTGCTGCAGCTTGCATCTTCGCCTTTGGGAAGCTGCCGCTCGCCGATTCTCCCGGAGGCGAAGAAGCGGCTTCTTCGCACACAGAGCATTGTGGCGAGCGCAGGGAGCTCCTGAGAGCGGTTTGTGCCGAAAGAAGCCCGGGACCGGCACTTAGCTTCGGAGAGCTGCGTATCTGCGTCTTCTGCGTGTCTTGCCGCTCTACACTCAGCCAAAAGCTTTTCCACCATATCTTGCAAGGAGAAACTCTGCCAGGAAAGAAAACATCCAAAATCTTGTTCTAAAGCTTGCACGGGGGTCTGCAAAGAGTTTGGCAAGAATGAAAGGTAGTTGTCCAAAACTCGTTCTTTTCCAATAGAATAACCATGGAAAAGGCAGGAGAGTGGTAAAGTACTGTTTTCTCTAAGTCTGAATGCTGCCCACACTGTGCCTGTGTGCTGCAGCTTGCATCTTCGCCTTTGGGAAGCTGCCGCTCGCCGATTCTCCCGGAGGCGAAGAAGCGGCTTCTTCGCACACAGAGCATTGTGGCGAGCGCAGGGAGCTCCTGAGAGCGGTTTGTGCCGAAAGAAGCCCGGGACCGGCACTTAGCTTCGGAGAGCTGCGTATCTGCGTCTTCTGCGTGTCTTGCCGCTCTACACTCAGCAAAAAGCTTTTCCACCATATCTTGCAAGGAGAAACTCTGCCAGGAAAGAAAACATCCAAAATCTTGTTCTAAAGCTTGCACGGGGGTCTGCAAAGAGTTTGGCAAGAATGAAAGGTAGTTGTCCAAAACTCGTTCTTTTCCAATAGAATAACCATGGAAAAGGCAGGAGAGTGGTAAAGTACTGTTTTCTCTAAGTCTGAATGCTGCCCACACTGTGCCTGTGTGCTGCAGCTTGCATCTTCGCCTTTGGGAAGCTGCCGCTCGCCGATTCTCCCGGAGGCGAAGAAGCGGCTTCTTCGCACACAGAGCATTGTGGCGAGCGCAGGGAGCTCCTGAGAGCGGTTTGTGCCGAAAGAAGCCCGGGACCGGCACTTAGCTTCGGAGAGCTGCGTATCTGCGTCTTCTGCGTGTCTTGCCGCTCTACACTCAGCCAAAAGCTTTTCCACCATATCTTGCAAGGAGAAACTCTGCCAGGAAAGAAAACATCCAAAATGTTGTTCTAAAGCTTGCACGGGGGTCTGCAAAGAGTTTGGCAAGAATGAAAGGTAGTTGTCCAAAACTCGTTCTTTTCCAATAGAATAACCATGGAAAAGGCAGGAGAGTGGTAAAGTACTGTTTTCTCTAAGTCTGAATGCTGCCCACACTGTGCCTGTGTGCTGCAGCTTGCATCTTCGCCTTTGGGAAGCTGCCGCTCGCCGATTCTCCCGGAGGCGAAGAAGCGGCTTCTTCGCACACAGAGCATTGTGGCGAGCGCAGGGAGCTCCTGAGAGCGGTTTGTGCCGAAAGAAGCCCGGGACCGGCACTTAGCTTCGGAGAGCTGCGTATCTGCGTCTTCTGCGTGTCTTGCCGCTCTACACTCAGCAAAAAGCTTTTCCACCATATCTTGCAAGGAGAAACTCTGCCAGGAAAGAAAACATCCAAAATCTTGTTCTAAAGCTTGCACGGGGGTCTGCAAAGAGTTTGGCAAGAATGAAAGGTAGTTGTCCAAACCTCGTTCTTTTCCAATAGAATAACCATGGAAAAGGCAGGAGAGTGGTAAAGTACTGTTTTCTCTAAGTCTGAAGGCTGCCCACACTGTGCCTGTGTGCTGCAGCTTGCATCTTCGCCTTTGGGAAGCTGCCGCTCGCCGATTCTCCCGGAGGCGAAGAAGCGGCTTCTTCGCACACAGAGCATTGTGGCGAGCGCAGGGAGCTCCTGAGAGCGGTTTGTGCCGAAAGAAGCCCGGGACCGGCACTTAGCTTCGGAGAGCTGCGTATCTGCGTCTTCTGCGTGTCTTGCCGCTCTACACTCAGCCAAAAGCTTTTCCACCATATCTTGCAAGGAGAAACTCTGCCAGGAAAGAAAACATCCAAAATCTTGTTCTAAAGCTTGCACGGGGGTCTGCAAAGAGTTTGGCAAGAATGAAAGGTAGTTGTCCAAAACTCGTTCTTTTCCAATAGAATAACCATGGAAAAGGCAGGAGAGTGGTCAAGTACTGTTTTCTCGAAGTCTGAATGCTGCCCACACTGTGCCTGTGTGCTGCAGCTTGCATCTTCGCCTTTGGGAAGCTGCCGCTCGCCGATTCTCCCGGAGGCGAAGAAGCGGCTTCTTCGCACACAGAGCATTGTGGCGAGCGCAGGGAGCTCCTGAGAGCGGTTTGTGCCGAAAGAAGCCCGGGACCGGCACTTAGCTTCGGAGAGCTGCGTATCTGCGTCTTCTGCGTGTCTTGCCGCTCTACACTCAGCAAAAAGCTTTTCCACCATATCTTGCAAGGAGAAACTCTGCCAGGAAAGAAAACATCCAAAATCTTGTTCTAAAGCTTGCACGGGGGTCTGCAAAGAGTTTGGCAAGAATGAAAGGTAGTTGTCCAAAACTCGTTCTTTTCCAATAGAATAACCATGGAAAAGGCAGGAGAGTGGTAAAGTACTGTTTTCTCGAAGTCTGAAGGCTGCCCACACTGTGCCTGTGTGGTGCAGCTTGCATCTTCGCCTTTGGGAAGCTGCCGCTCGCCGATTCTCCCGGAGGCGAAGAAGCGGCTTCTTCGCACACAGAGCATTGTGGCGAGCGCAGGGAGCTCCTGAGAGCGGTTTGTGCCGAAAAAAGCCCGGGACCGGCACTTAGCTTCGGAGAGCTGCGTATCTGCGTCTTCTGCGTGTCTTGCCGCTCTACACTCAGCAAAAAGCTTTTCCACCATATCTTGCAAGGAGAAACTCTGCCAGGAAAGAAAACATCCAAAATCTTGTTCTAAAGCTTGCACGGGGGTCTGCAAAGAGTTTGGCAAGAATGAAAGGTAGTTGTCCAAAACTCGTTCTTTTCCAATAGAATAACCATGGAAAAGGCAGGAGAGTGGTAAAGTACTGTTTTCTCTAAGTCTGAAGGCTGCCCACACTGTGCCTGTGTGCTGCAGCTTGCATCTTCGCCTTTGGGAAGCTGCCGCTCGCCGATTCTCCCGGAGGCGAAGAAGCGGCTTCTTCGCACACAGAGCATTGTGGCGAGCGCAGGGAGCTCCTGAGAGCGGTTTGTGCCGAAAGAAACCCGGGACCGGCACTTAGCTTCGGAGAGCTGCGTATCTGCGTCTTCTGCGTGTCTTGCCGCTCTACACTCAGCCAAAAGCTTTTCCACCATATCTTGCAAGGAGAAACTCTGCCAGGAAAGAAAACATCCAAAATCTTGTTCTAAAGCTTGCACGGGGGTCTGCAAAGAGTTTGGCAAGAATGAAAGGTAGTTGTCCAAAACTCGTTCTTTTCCAATAGAATAACCATGGAAAAGGCAGGAGAGTGGTAAAGTACTGTTTTCTCGAAGTCTGAAGGCTGCCCACACTGTGCCTGTGTGCTGCAGCTTGCATCTTCGCCTTTGGGAAGCTGCCGCTCGCCGATTCTCCCGCAGGCGAAGAAGCGGCTTCTTCGCACACAGAGCATTGTGGCGAGCGCAGGGAGCTCCTGAGAGCGGTTTGTGCCGAAAGAAGCCCGGGACCGGCACTTAGCTTCGGAGAGCTGCGTATCCGCGTCTTCTGCGTGTCTTGCCGCTCTACACTCAGCAAAAAGCTTTTCCACCATATCTTGCAAGGAGAAACTCTGCCAGGAAAGAAAACATCCAAAAACTTGTTCTAAAGCTTGCACGGGGGTCTGCAAAGAGTTTGGCAAGAATGAAAGGTAGTTGTCCAAAACTCGTTCTTTTCCAATAGAAGAACCATGGAAAAGGCAGGAGAGTGGTAAAGTACTGTTTTCTCTAAGTCTGAATGCTGCCCACACTGTGCCTGTGTGCTGCAGCTTGCATCTTCGCCTTTGGGAAGCTGCCGCTCGCCGATTCTCCCGGAGGCGAAGAAGCGGCTTCTTCGCACACAGAGCATTGTGGCGAGCGCAGGGAGCTCCTGAGAGCGGTTTGTGCCGAAAGAAGCCCGGGACCGGCACTTAGCTTCGGAGAGCTGCGTATCTGCGTCTTCTGCGTGTCTTGCCGCTCTACACTCAGCCAAAAGCTTTTCCACCATATCTTGCAAGGAGAAACTCTGCCAGGAAAGAAAACATCCAAAATCTTGTTCTAAAGCTTGCACGGGGGTCTGCAAAGAGTTTGGCAAGAATGAAAGGTAGTTGTCCAAAACTCGTTCTTTTCCAATAGAATAACCATGGAAAAGGCAGGAGAGTGGTAAAGTACTGTTTTCTCTAAGTCTGAATGCTGCCCACACTGTGCCTGTGTGCTGCAGCTTGCATCTTCGCCTTTGGGAAGCTGCCGCTCGCCGATTCTCCCGGAGGCGAAGAAGCGGCTTCTTCGCACACAGAGCATTGTGGCGAGCGCAGGGAGCTCCTGAGAGCGGTTTGTGCCGAAAGAAGCCCGGGACCGGCACTTAGCTTCGGAGAGCTGCGTATCTGCGTCTTCTGCGTGTCTTGCCGCTCTACACTCAGCCAAAAGCTTTTCCACCATATCTTGCAAGGAGAAACTCTGCCAGGAAAGAAAACATCCAAAATCTTGTTCTAAAGCTTGCACGGGGGTCTGCAAAGAGTTTGGCAAGAATGAAAGGTAGTTGTCCAAAACTCGTTTTTTTCCAATAGAATAACCATGGAAAAGGCAGGAGAGTGGTAAAGTACTGTTTTCTCTAAGTCTGAAGGCTGCCCACACTGTGCCTGTGTGCTGCAGCTTGCATCTTCGCCTTTGGGAAGCTGCCGCTCGCCGATTCTCCCGGAGGCGAAGAAGCGGCTTCTTCGCACACAGAGCATTGTGGCGAGCGCAGGGAGCTCCTGAGAGCGGTTTGTGCCGAAAGAAGCCCGGGACCGGCACTTAGCTTCGGAGAGCTGCGTATCTGCGTCTTCTGCGTGTCTTGCCGCTCTACACTCAGCCAAAAGCTTTTCCACCATATCTTGCAAGGAGAAACTCTGCCAGGAAAGAAAACATCCAAAATCTTGTTCTAAAGCTTGCACGGGGGTCTGCAAAGAGTTTGGCAAGAATGAAAGGTAGTTGTCCAAAACTCGTTCTTTTCCAATAGAATAACCATGGAAAAGGCAGGAGAGTGGTAAAGTACTGTTTTCTCTAAGTCTGAATGCTGCCCACACTGTGCCTGTGTGCTGCAGCTTGCATCTTCGCCTTTGGGAAGCTGCCGCTCGCCGATTCTCCCGGAGGCGAAGAAGCGGCTTCTTCGCACACAGAGCATTGTGGCGAGCGCAGGGAGCTCCTGAGAGCGGTTTGTGCCGAAAGAAGCCCGGGACCGGCACTTAGCTTCGGAGAGCTGCGTATCTGCGTCTTCTGCGTGTCTTGCCGCTCTACACTCAGCAAAAAGCTTTTCCACCATATCTTGCAAGGAGAAACTCTGCCAGGAAAGAAAACATCCAAAATCTTGTTCTAAAGCTTGCACGGGGGTCTGCAAAGAGTTTGGCAAGAATGAAAGGTAGTTGTCCAAAACTCGTTCTTTTCCAATAGAATAACCATGGAAAAGGCAGGAGAGTGGTAAAGTACTGTTTTCTCTAAGTCTGAATGCTGCCCACACTGTGCCTGTGTGCTGCAGCTTGCATCTTCGCCTTTGGGAAGCTGCCGCTCGCCGATTCTCCCGGAGGCGAAGAAGCGGCTTCTTCGCACACAGAGCATTGTGGCGAGCGCAGGGAGCTCCTGAGAGCGGTTTGTGCCGAAAGAAGCCCGGGACCGGCACTTAGCTTCGGAGAGCTGCGTATCTGCGTCTTCTGCGTGTCTTGCCGCTCTACACTCAGCCAAAAGCTTTTCCACCATATCTTGCAAGGAGAAACTCTGCCAGGAAAGAAAACATCCAAAATGTTGTTCTAAAGCTTGCACGGGGGTCTGCAAAGAGTTTGGCAAGAATGAAAGGTAGTTGTCCAAAACTCGTTCTTTTCCAATAGAATAACCATGGAAAAGGCAGGAGAGTGGTAAAGTACTGTTTTCTCTAAGTCTGAATGCTGCCCACACTGTGCCTGTGTGCTGCAGCTTGCATCTTCGCCTTTGGGAAGCTGCCGCTCGCCGATTCTCCCGGAGGCGAAGAAGCGGCTTCTTCGCACACAGAGCATTGTGGCGAGCGCAGGGAGCTCCTGAGAGCGGTTTGTGCCGAAAGAAGCCCGGGACCGGCACTTAGCTTCGGAGAGCTGCGTATCTGCGTCTTCTGCGTGTCTTGCCGCTCTACACTCAGCAAAAAGCTTTTCCACCATATCTTGCAAGGAGAAACTCTGCCAGGAAAGAAAACATCCAAAATCTTGTTCTAAAGCTTGCACGGGGGTCTGCAAAGAGTTTGGCAAGAATGAAAGGTAGTTGTCCAAACCTCGTTCTTTTCCAATAGAATAACCATGGAAAAGGCAGGAGAGTGGTAAAGTACTGTTTTCTCTAAGTCTGAAGGCTGCCCACACTGTGCCTGTGTGCTGCAGCTTGCATCTTCGCCTTTGGGAAGCTGCCGCTCGCCGATTCTCCCGGAGGCGAAGAAGCGGCTTCTTCGCACACAGAGCATTGTGGCGAGCGCAGGGAGCTCCTGAGAGCGGTTTGTGCCGAAAGAAGCCCGGGACCGGCACTTAGCTTCGGAGAGCTGCGTATCTGCGTCTTCTGCGTGTCTTGCCGCTCTACACTCAGCAAAAAGCTTTTCCACCATATCTTGCAAGGAGAAACTCTGCCAGGAAAGAAAACATCCAAAATCTTGTTCTAAAGCTTGCACGGGGGTCTGCAAAGAGTTTGGCAAGAATGAAAGGTAGTTGTCCAAAACTCGTTCTTTTCCAATAGAATAACCATGGAAAAGGCAGGAGAGTGGTAAAGTACTGTTTTCTCGAAGTCTGAAGGCTGCCCACACTGTGCCTGTGTGCTGCAGCTTGCATCTTCGCCTTTGGGAAGCTGCCGCTCGCCGATTCTCCCGGAGGCGAAGAAGCGGCTTCTTCGCACACAGAGCATTGTGGCGAGCGCAGGGAGCTCCTGAGAGCGGTTTGTGCCGAAAGAAGCCCGGGACCGGCACTTAGCTTCGGAGAGCTGCGTATCTGCGTCTTCTGCGTGTCTTGCCGCTCTACACTCAGCAAAAAGCTTTTCCACCATATCTTGCAAGGAGAAACTCTGCCAGGAAAGAAAACATCCAAAATCTTGTTCTAAAGCTTGCACGGGGGTCTGCAAAGAGTTTGGCAAGAATGAAAGGTAGTTGTCCAAAACTCGTTCTTTTCCAATAGAATAACCATGGAAAAGGCAGGAGAGTGGTAAAGTACTGTTTTCTCTAAGTCTGAAGGCTGCCCACACTGTGCCTGTGTGCTGCAGCTTGCATCTTCGCCTTTGGGAAGCTGCCGCTCGCCGATTCTCCCGGAGGCGAAGAAGCGGCTTCTTCGCACACAGAGCATTGTGGCGAGCGCAGGGAGCTCCTGAGAGCGGTTTGTGCCGAAAGAAGCCCGGGACCGGCACTTAGCTTCGGAGAGCTGCGTATCTGCGTCTTCTGCGTGTCTTGCCGTTCTACACTCAGCAAAAAGCTTTTCCACCATATCTTGCAAGGAGAAACTCTGCCAGGAAAGAAAACATCCAAAATCTTGTTCTAAAGCTTGCACGGGGGTCTGCAAAGAGTTTGGCAAGAATGAAAGGTAGTTGTCCAAAACTCGTTCTTTTCCAATAGAATAACCATGGAAAAGGCAGGAGAGTGGTAAAGTACTGTTTTCTCTAAGTCTGAAGGCTGCCCACACTGTGCCTGTGTGCTGCAGCTTGCATCTTCGCCTTTGGGAAGCTGCCGCTCGCCGATTCTCCCGCAGGCGAAGAAGCGGCTTCTTCGCACACAGAGCATTGTGGAGGGCGCAGGGAGCTCCTGAGAGCGGTTTGTGCCGAAAGAAGCCCGGGACCGGCACTTAGCTTCGGAGAGCTGCGTATCCGCGTCTTCTGCGTGTCTTGCCGCTCTACACTCAGCAAAAAGCTTTTCCACCATATCTTGCAAGGAGAAACTCTGCCAGGAAAGAAAACATCCAAAATCTTGTTCTAAAGCTTGCACGGGGGTCTGCAAAGAGTTTGGCAAGAATGAAAGGTAGTTGTCCAAAACTCGTTCTTTTCCAATAGAATAACCATGGAAAAGGCAGGAGAGTGGTAAAGTACTGTTTTCTCTAAGTCTGAAGGCTGCCCACACTGTGCCTGTGTGCTGCAGCTTGCATCTTCGCCTTTGGGAAGCTGCCGCTCGCCGATTCTCCCGGAGGCGAAGAAGCGGCTTCTTCGCACACAGAGCATTGTGGCGAGCGCAGGGAGCTCCTGAGAGCGGTTTGTGCCGAAAGAAGCCCGGGACCGGCACTTAGCTTCGGAGAGCTGCGTATCTGCGTCTTCTGAGTGTCTTGCCGCTCTACACTCAGCCAAAAGCTTTTCCACCATATCTTGCAAGGAGAAACTCTGCCAGGAAAGAAAACATCCAAAATCTTGTTCTAAAGCTTGCACGGGGGTCTGCAAAGAGTTTGGCAAGAATGAAAGGTAGTTGTCCAAAACTCGTTCTTTTCCAATAGAATAACCATGGAAAAGGCAGGAGAGTGGTAAAGTACTGTTTTCTCTAAGTCTGAAGGCTGCCCACACTGTGCCTGTGTGCTGCAGCTTGCATCTTCGCCTTTGGGAAGCTGCCGCTCGCCGATTCTCCCGGAGGCGAAGAAGCGGCTTCTTCGCACACAGAGCATTGTGGCGAGCGCAGGGAGCTCCTGAGAGCGGTTTGTGCCGAAAGAAGCCCGGGACCGGCACTTAGCTTCGGAGAGCTGCGTATCTGCGTCTTCTGCGTGTCTTGCCGCTCTACACTCAGCAAAAAGCTTTTCCACCATATCTTGCAAGGAGAAACTCTGCCAGGAAAGAAAACATCCAAAATCTTGTTCTAAAGCTTGCACGGGGGTCTGCAAAGAGTTTGGCAAGAATGAAAGGTAGTTGTCCAAAACTCGTTCTTTTCCAATAGAATAACCATGGAAAAGGCAGGAGAGTGGTAAAGTACTGTTTTCTCTAAGTCTGAAGGCTGCCCACACTGTGCCTGCGTGCTGCAGCTTGCATCTTCGCCTTTGGGAAGCTGCCGCTCGCCGATTCTCCCGCAGGCGAAGAAGCGGCTTCTTCGCACACAGAGCATTGTGGCGAGCGCAGGGAGCTCCTGAGAGCGGTTTGTGCCGAAAGAAGCCCGGGACCGGCACTTAGCTTCGGAGAGCTGCGTATCTGCGTCTTCTGCGTGTCTTGCCGCTCTACACTCAGCAAAAAGCTTTTCCACCATATCTTGCAAGGAGAAACTCTGCCAGGAAAGAAAACATCCAAAATCTTGTTCTAAAGCTTGCACGCAGGTCTGCAAAGAGTTTGGCAAGAATGAAAGGTAGTTGTCCAAAACTCGTTCTTTTCCAATAGAAGAACCATGGAAAAGGCAGGAGAGTGGTAAAGTACTGTTTTCTCTAAGTCTGAAGGCTGCCCACACTGTGCCTGTGTGCTGCAGCTTGCATCTTCGCCTTTGGGAAGCTGCCGCTCGCCGATTCTCCCGGAGGCGAAGAAGCGGCTTCTTCGCACACAGAGCATTGTGGCGAGCGCAGGGAGCTCCTGAGAGCGGTTTGTGCCGAAAGAAGCCCGGGACCGGCACTTAGCTTCGGAGAGCTGCGTATCTGCGTCTTCTGCGTGTCTTGCCGCTCTACACTCAGCAAAAAGCTTTTCCACCATATCTTGCAAGGAGAAACTCTGCCAGGAAAGAAAACATCCAAAATCTTGTTCTAAAGCTTGCACGGGGGTCTGCAAAGAGTTTGGCAAGAATGAAAGGTAGTTGTCCAAAACTCGTTCTTTTCCAATAGAATAACCATGGAAAAGGCAGGAGAGTGGTAAAGTACTGTTTTCTCTAAGTCTGAAGGCTGCCCACACTGTGCCTGTGTGCTGCAGCTTGCATCTTCGCCTTTGGGAAGCTGCCGCTCGCCGATTCTCCCGCAGGCGAAGAAGCGGCTTCTTCGCACACAGAGCATTGTGGCGAGCGCAGGGAGCTCCTGAGAGCGGTTTGTGCCGAAAGAAGCCCGGGACCGGCACTTAGCTTCGGAGAGCTGCGTATCTGCGTGTCTTGCCGCTCTACACTCAGCCAAAAGCTTTTCCACCATATCTTGCAAGGAGAAACTCTGCCAGGAAAGAAAACATCCAAAATCTTGTTCTAAAGCTTGCACGCGGGTCTGCAAAGAGTTTGGCAAGAATGAAAGGTAGTTGTCCAAACCTCGTTCTTTTCCAATAGAATAACCATGGAAAAGGCAGGAGAGTGGTAAAGTACTGTTTTCTCTAAGTCTGAAGGCTGCCCACACTGTGCCTGTGTGCTGCAGCTTGCATCTTCGCCTTTGGGAAGCTGCCGCTCGCCGATTCTCCCGGAGGCGAAGAAGCGGCTTCTTCGCACACAGAGCATTGTGGCGAGCGCAGGGAGCTCCTGAGAGCGGTTTGTGCCGAAAGAAGCCCGGGACCGGCACTTAGCTTCGGAGAGCTGCGTATCTGCGTCTTCTGCGTGTCTTGCCGCTCTACACTCAGCAAAAAGCTTTTCCACCATATCTTGCAAGGAGAAACTCTGCCAGGAAAGAAAACATCCAAAAACTTGTTCTAAAGCTTGCACGGGGGTCTGCAAAGAGTTTGGCAAGAATGAAAGGTAGTTGTCCAAACCTCGTTCTTTTCCAATAGAATAACCATGGAAAAGGCAGGAGAGTGGTAAAGTACTGTTTTCTCTAAGTCTGAAGGCTGCCCACACTGTGCCTGTGTGCTGCAGCTTGCATCTTCGCCTTTGGGAAGCTGCCGCTCGCCGATTCTCCCGGAGGCGAAGAAGCGGCTTCTTCGCACACAGAGCATTGTGGCGAGCGCAGGGAGCTCCTGAGAGCGGTTTGTGCCGAAAGAAGCCCGGGACCGGCACTTAGCTTCGGAGAGCTGCGTATCTGCGTCTTCTGCGTGTCTTGCCGCTCTACACTCAGCCAAAAGCTTTTCCACCATATCTTGCAAGGAGAAACTCTGCCAGGAAAGAAAACATCCAAAATCTTGTTCTAAAGCTTGCACGGGGTCTGCAAAGAGTTTGGCAAGAATGAAAGGTAGTTGTCCAAAACTCGTTCTTTTCCAATAGAATAACCATGGAAAAGGCAGGAGAGTGGTAAAGTACTGTTTTCTCTAAGTCTGAATGCTGCCCACACTGTGCCTGTGTGCTGCAGCTTGCATCTTCGCCTTTGGGAAGCTGCCGCTCGCCGATTCTCCCGGAGGCGAAGAAGCGGCTTCTTCGCACACAGAGCATTGTGGCGAGCGCAGGGAGCTCCTGAGAGCGGTTTGTGCCGAAAGAAGCCCGGGACCGGCACTTAGCTTCGGAGAGCTGCGTATCTGCGTCTTCTGCGTGTCTTGCCGCTCTACACTCAGCCAAAAGCTTTTCCACCATATCTTGCAAGGAGAAACTCTGCCAGGAAAGAAAACATCCAAAATCTTGTTCTAAAGCTTGCACGGGGGTCTGCAAAGAGTTTGGCAAGAATGAAAGGTAGTTGTCCAAAACTCGTTTTTTTCCAATAGAATAACCATGGAAAAGGCAGGAGAGTGGTAAAGTACTGTTTTCTCTAAGTCTGAAGGCTGCCCACACTGTGCCTGTGTGCTGCAGCTTGCATCTTCGCCTTTGGGAAGCTGCCGCTCGCCGATTCTCCCGGAGGCGAAGAAGCGGCTTCTTCGCACACAGAGCATTGTGGCGAGCGCAGGGAGCTCCTGAGAGCGGTTTGTGCCGAAAGAAGCCCGGGACCGGCACTTAGCTTCGGAGAGCTGCGTATCTGCGTCTTCTGCGTGTCTTGCCGCTCTACACTCAGCAAAAAGCTTTTCCACCATATCTTGCAAGGAGAAACTCTGCCAGGAAAGAAAACATCCAAAATCTTGTTCTAAAGCTTGCACGGGGGTCTGCAAAGAGTTTGGCAAGAATGAAAGGTAGTTGTCCAAAACTCGTTCTTTTCCAATAGAATAACCATGGAAAAGGCAGGAGAGTGGTAAAGTACTGTTTTCTCTAAGTCTGAATGCTGCCCACACTGTGCCTGTGTGCTGCAGCTTGCATCTTCGCCTTTGGGAAGCTGCCGCTCGCCGATTCTCCCGGAGGCGAAGAAGCGGCTTCTTCGCACACAGAGCATTGTGGCGAGCGCAGGGAGCTCCTGAGAGCGGTTTGTGCCGAAAGAAGCCCGGGACCGGCACTTAGCTTCGGAGAGCTGCGTATCTGCGTCTTCTGCGTGTCTTGCCGCTCTACACTCAGCCAAAAGCTTTTCCACCATATCTTGCAAGGAGAAACTCTGCCAGGAAAGAAAACATCCAAAATCTTGTTCTAAAGCTTGCACGGGGGTCTGCAAAGAGTTTGGCAAGAATGAAAGGTAGTTGTCCAAAACTCGTTTTTTTCCAATAGAATAACCATGGAAAAGGCAGGAGAGTGGTAAAGTACTGTTTTCTCTAAGTCTGAAGGCTGCCCACACTGTGCCTGTGTGCTGCAGCTTGCATCTTCGCCTTTGGGAAGCTGCCGCTCGCCGATTCTCCCGGAGGCGAAGAAGCGGCTTCTTCGCACACAGAGCATTGTGGCGAGCGCAGGGAGCTCCTGAGAGCGGTTTGTGCCGAAAGAAGCCCGGGACCGGCACTTAGCTTCGGAGAGCTGCGTATCTGCGTCTTCTGCGTGTCTTGCCGCTCTACACTCAGCCAAAAGCTTTTCCACCATATCTTGCAAGGAGAAACTCTGCCAGGAAAGAAAACATCCAAAATCTTGTTCTAAAGCTTGCACGGGGGTCTGCAAAGAGTTTGGCAAGAATGAAAGGTAGTTGTCCAAAACTCGTTCTTTTCCAATAGAATAACCATGGAAAAGGCAGGAGAGTGGTAAAGTACTGTTTTCTCTAAGTCTGAATGCTGCCCACACTGTGCCTGTGTGCTGCAGCTTGCATCTTCGCCTTTGGGAAGCTGCCGCTCGCCGATTCTCCCGGAGGCGAAGAAGCGGCTTCTTCGCACACAGAGCATTGTGGCGAGCGCAGGGAGCTCCTGAGAGCGGTTTGTGCCGAAAGAAGCCCGGGACCGGCACTTAGCTTCGGAGAGCTGCGTATCTGCGTCTTCTGCGTGTCTTGCCGCTCTACACTCAGCCAAAAGCTTTTCCACCATATCTTGCAAGGAGAAACTCTGCCAGGAAAGAAAACATCCAAAATCTTGTTCTAAAGCTTGCACGGGGGTCTGCAAAGAGTTTGGCAAGAATGAAAGGTAGTTGTCCAAAACTCGTTCTTTTCCAATAGAATAACCATGGAAAAGGCAGGAGAGTGGTAAAGTACTGTTTTCTCTAAGTCTGAAGGCTGCCCACACTGTGCCTGTGTGCTGCAGCTTGCATCTTCGCCTTTGGGAAGCTGCCGCTCGCCGATTCTCCCGGAGGCGAAGAAGCGGCTTCTTCGCACACAGAGCATTGTGGCGAGCGCAGGGAGCTCCTGAGAGCGGTTTGTGCCGAAAGAAGCCCGGGACCGGCACTTAGCTTCGGAGAGCTGCGTATCTGCGTCTTCTGCGTGTCTTGCCGCTCTACACTCAGCAAAAAGCTTTTCCACCATATCTTGCAAGGAGAAACTCTGCCAGGAAAGAAAACATCCAAAATCTTCTTCTAAAGCTTGCACGGGGGTCTGCAAAGAGTTTGGCAAGAATGAAAGGTAGTTGTCCAAAACTCGTTCTTTTCCAATAGAATAACCATGGAAAAGGCAGGAGAGTGGTAAAGTACTGTTTTCTCGAAGTCTGAATGCTGCCCACACTGTGCCTGTGTGCTGCAGCTTGCATCTTCGCCTTTGGGAAGCTGCCGCTCGCCGATTCTCCCGGAGGCGAAGAAGCGGCTTCTTCGCACACAGAGCATTGTGGCGAGCGCAGGGAGCTCCTGAGAGCGGTTTGTGCCGAAAGAAGCCCGGGACCGGCACTTAGCTTCGGAGAGCTGCGTATCTGCGTCTTCTGCGTGTCTTGCCGCTCTACACTCAGCCAAAAGCTTTTCCACCATATCTTGCAAGGAGAAACTCTGCCAGGAAAGAAAACATCCAAAATCTTGTTCTAAAGCTTGCACGGGGGTCTGCAAAGAGTTTGGCAAGAATGAAAGGTAGTTGTCCAAAACTCGTTCTTTTCCAATAGAATAACCATGGAAAAGGCAGGAGAGTGGTAAAGTACTGTTTTCTCGAAGTCTGAAGGCTGCCCACACTGTGCCTGTGTGCTGCAGCTTGCATCTTCGCCTTTGGGAAGCTGCCGCTCGCCGATTCTCCCGGAGGCGAAGAAGCGGCTTCTTCGCACACAGAGCATTGTGGCGAGCGCAGGGAGCTCCTGAGAGCGGTTTGTGCCGAAAGAAGCCCGGGACCGGCACTTAGCTTCGGAGAGCTGCGTATCCGCGTCTTCTGCGTGTCTTGCCGCTCTACACTCAGCAAAAAGCTTTTCCACCATATCTTGCAAGGAGAAACTCTGCCAGGAAAGAAAACATCCAAAAACTTGTTCTAAAGCTTGCACGGGGGTCTGCAAAGAGTTTGGCAAGAATGAAAGGTAGTTGTCCAAAACTCGTTCTTTTCCAATAGAAGAACCATGGAAAAGGCAGGAGAGTGGTAAAGTACTGTTTTCTCTAAGTCTGAATGCTGCCCACACTGTGCCTGTGTGCTGCAGCTTGCATCTTCGCCTTTGGGAAGCTGCCGCTCGCCGATTCTCCCGCAGGCGAAGAAGCGGCTTCTTCGCACACAGAGCATTGTGGCGAGCGCAGGGAGCTCCTGAGAGCGGTTTGTGCCGAAAGAAGCCCGGGACCGGCACTTAGCTTCGGAGAGCTGCGTATCTGCGTCTTCTGCGTGTCTTGCCGCTCTACACTCAGCAAAAAGCTTTTCCACCATATCTTGCAAGGAGAAACTCTGCCAGGAAAGAAAACATCCAAAATCTTGTTCTAAAGCTTGCACGGGGGTCTGCAAAGAGTTTGGCAAGAATGAAAGGTAGTTGTCCAAAACTCGTTCTTTTCCAATAGAATAACCATGGAAAAGGCAGGAGAGTGGTAAAGTACTGTTTTCTCGAAGTCTGAAGGCTGCCCACACTGTGCCTGTGTGCTGCAGCTTGCATCTTCGCCTTTGGGAAGCTGCCGCTCGCCGATTCTCCCGGAGGCGAAGAAGCGGCTTCTTCGCACACAGAGCATTGTGGCGAGCGCAGGGAGCTCCTGAGAGCGGTTTGTGCCGAAAGAAGCCCGGGACCGGCACTTAGCTTCGGAGAGCTGCGTATCTGCGTCTTCTGCGTGTCTTGCCGCTCTACACTCAGCAAAAAGCTTTTCCACCATATCTTGCAAGGAGAAACTCTGCCAGGAAAGAAAACATCCAAAATCTTGTTCTAAAGCTTGCACGGGGGTCTGCAAAGAGTTTGGCAAGAATGAAAGGTAGTTGTCCAAAACTCGTTCTTTTCCAATAGAATAACCATGGAAAAGGCAGGAGAGTGGTAAAGTACTGTTTTCTCTAAGTCTGAAGGCTGCCCACACTGTGCCTGTGTGCTGCAGCTTGCATCTTCGCCTTTGGGAAGCTGCCGCTCGCCGATTCTCCCGGAGGCGAAGAAGCGGCTTCTTCGCACACAGAGCATTGTGGCGAGCGCAGGGAGCTCCTGAGAGCGGTTTGTGCCGAAAGAAGCCCGGGACCGGCACTTAGCTTCGGAGAGCTGCGTATCTGCGTCTTCTGCGTGTCTTGCCGTTCTACACTCAGCAAAAAGCTTTTCCACCATATCTTGCAAGGAGAAACTCTGCCAGGAAAGAAAACATCCAAAATCTTGTTCTAAAGCTTGCACGGGGGTCTGCAAAGAGTTTGGCAAGAATGAAAGGTAGTTGTCCAAAACTCGTTCTTTTCCAATAGAATAACCATGGAAAAGGCAGGAGAGTGGTAAAGTACTGTTTTCTCTAAGTCTGAAGGCTGCCCACACTGTGCCTGTGTGCTGCAGCTTGCATCTTCGCCTTTGGGAAGCTGCCGCTCGCCGATTCTCCCGCAGGCGAAGAAGCGGCTTCTTCGCACACAGAGCATTGTGGAGGGCGCAGGGAGCTCCTGAGAGAGGTTTGTGCCGAAAGAAGCCCGGGACCGGCACTTAGCTTCGGAGAGCTGCGTATCCGCGTCTTCTGCGTGTCTTGCCGCTCTACACTCAGCAAAAAGCTTTTCCACCATATCTTGCAAGGAGAAACTCTGCCAGGAAAGAAAACATCCAAAAACTTGTTCTAAAGCTTGCACGGGGGTCTGCAAAGAGTTTGGCAAGAATGAAAGGTAGTTGTCCAAAACTCGTTCTTTTCCAATAGAATAACCATGGAAAAGGCAGGAGAGTGGTAAAGTACTGTTTTCTCTAAGTCTGAAGGCTGCCCACACTGTGCCTGTGTGCTGCAGCTTGCATCTTCGCCTTTGGGAAGCTGCCGCTCGCCGATTCTCCCGCAGGCGAAGAAGCGGCTTCTTCGCACACAGAGCATTGTGGCGAGCGCAGGGAGCTCCTGAGAGCGGTTTGTGCCGAAAGAAGCCCGGGACCGGCACTTAGCTTCGGAGAGCTGCGTATCTGCGTCTTCTGCGTGTCTTGCCGCTCTACACTCAGCAAAAAGCTTTTCCACCATATCTTGCAAGGAGAAACTCTGCCAGGAAAGAAAACATCCAAAATCTTGTTCTAAAGCTTGCACGGGGGTCTGCAAAGAGTTTGGCAAGAATGAAAGGTAGTTGTCCAAAACTCGTTTTTTTCCAATAGAATAACCATGGAAAAGGCAGGAGAGTGGTAAAGTACTGTTTTCTCTAAGTCTGAAGGCTGCCCACACTGTGCCTGTGTGCTGCAGCTTGCATCTTCGCCTTTGGGAAGCTGCCGCTCGCCGATTCTCCCGGAGGCGAAGAAGCGGCTTCTTCGCACACAGAGCATTGTGGCGAGCGCAGGGAGCTCCTGAGAGCGGTTTGTGCCGAAAGAAGCCCGGGACCGGCACTTAGCTTCGGAGAGCTGCGTATCTGCGTCTTCTGCGTGTCTTGCCGCTCTACACTCAGCAAAAAGCTTTTCCACCATATCTTGCAAGGAGAAACTCTGCCAGGAAAGAAAACATCCAAAATCTTGTTCTAAAGCTTGCACGGGGGTCTGCAAAGAGTTTGGCAAGAATGAAAGGTAGTTGTCCAAAACTCGTTCTTTTCCAATAGAATAACCATGGAAAAGGCAGGAGAGTGGTAAAGTACTGTTTTCTCTAAGTCTGAAGGCTGCCCACACTGTGCCTGTGTGCTGCAGCTTGCATCTTCGCCTTTGGGAAGCTGCCGCTCGCCGATTCTCCCGCAGGCGAAGAAGCGGCTTCTTCGCACACAGAGCATTGTGGCGAGCGCAGGGAGCTCCTGAGAGCGGTTTGTGCCGAAAGAAGCCCGGGACCGGCACTTAGCTTCGGAGAGCTGCGTATCTGCGTCTTCTGCGTGTCTTGCCGCTCTACACTCAGCAAAAAGCTTTTCCACCATATCTTGCAAGGAGAAACTCTGCCAGGAAAGAAAACATCCAAAATCTTGTTCTAAAGCTTGCACGCGGGTCTGCAAAGAGTTTGGCAAGAATGAAAGGTAGTTGTCCAAACCTCGTTCTTTTCCAATAGAATAACCATGGAAAAGGCAGGAGAGTGGTAAAGTACTGTTTTCTCTAAGTCTGAAGGCTGCCCACACTGTGCCTGTGTGCTGCAGCTTGCATCTTCGCCTTTGGGAAGCTGCCGCTCGCCGATTCTCCCGGAGGCGAAGAAGCGGCTTCTTCGCACACAGAGCATTGTGGCGAGCGCAGGGAGCTCCTGAGAGCGGTTTGTGCCGAAAGAAGCCCGGGACCGGCACTTAGCTTCGGAGAGCTGCGTATCCGCGTCTTCTGCGTGTCTTGCCGCTCTACACTCAGCAAAAAGCTTTTCCACCATATCTTGCAAGGAGAAACTCTGCCAGGAAAGAAAACATCCAAAATCTTGTTCTAAAGCTTGCACGGGGGTCTGCAAAGAGTTTGGCAAGAATGAAAGGTAGTTGTCCAAACCTCGTTCTTTTCCAATAGAATAACCATGGAAAAGGCAGGAGAGTGGTAAAGTACTGTTTTCTCTAAGTCTGAATGCTGCCCACACTGTGCCTGTGTGCTGCAGCTTGCATCTTCGCCTTTGGGAAGCTGCCGCTCGCCGATTCTCCCGCAGGCGAAGAAGCGGCTTCTTCGCACACAGAGCATTGTGGCGAGCGCAGGGAGCTCCTGAGAGCGGTTTGTGCCGAAAGAAGCCCGGGACCGGCACTTAGCTTCGGAGAGCTGCGTATCTGCGTCTTCTGCGTGTCTTGCCGCTCTACACTCAGCCAAAAGCTTTTCCACCATATCTTGCAAGGAGAAACTCTGCCAGGAAAGAAAACATCCAAAATCTTGTTCTAAAGCTTGCACGGGGGTCTGCAAAGAGTTTGGCAAGAATGAAAGGTAGTTGTCCAAAACTCGTTCTTTTCCAATAGAATAACCATGGAAAAGGCAGGAGAGTGGTAAAGTACTGTTTTCTCTAAGTCTGAAGGCTGCCCACACTGTGCCTGTGTGCTGCAGCTTGCATCTTCGCCTTTGGGAAGCTGCCGCTCGCCGATTCTCCCGCAGGCGAAGAAGCGGCTTCTTCGCACACAGAGCATTGTGGCGAGCGCAGGGAGCTCCTGAGAGCGGTTTGTGCCGAAAGAAGCCCGGGACCGGCACTTAGCTTCGGAGAGCTGCGTATCTGCGTCTTCTGCGTGTCTTGCCGCTCTACACTCAGCCAAAAGGTTTTCCACCATATCTTGCAAGGAGAAACTCTGCCAGGAAAGAAAACATCCAAAATCTTGTTCTAAAGCTTGCACGGGGGTCTGCAAAGAGTTTGGCAAGAATGAAAGGTAGTTGTCCAAAACTCGTTCTTTTCCAATAGAATAACCATGGAAAAGGCAGGAGAGTGGTAAAGTACTGTTTTCTCTAAGTCTGAAGGCTGCCCACACTGTGCCTGTGTGCTGCAGCTTGCATCTTCGCCTTTGGGAAGCTGCCGCTCGCCGATTCTCCCGGAGGCGAAGAAGCGGCTTCTTCGCACACAGAGCATTGTGGCGAGCGCAGGGAGCTCCTGAGAGCGGTTTGTGCCGAAAGAAGCCCGGGACCGGCACTTAGCTTCGGAGAGCTGCGTATCTGCGTCTTCTGCGTGTCTTGCCGCTCTACACTCAGCAAAAAGCTTTTCCACCATATCTTGCAAGGAGAAACTCTGCCAGGAAAGAAAACATCCAAAATCTTGTTCTAAAGCTTGCACGGGGGTCTGCAAAGAGTTTGGCAAGAATGAAAGGTAGTTGTCCAAAACTCGTTCTTTTCCAATAGAATAACCATGGAAAAGGCAGGAGAGTGGTAAAGTACTGTTTTCTCGAAGTCTGAAGGCTGCCCACACTGTGCCTGTGTGCTGCAGCTTGCATCTTCGCCTTTGGGAAGCTGCCGCTCGCCGATTCTCCCGGAGGCGAAGAAGCGGCTTCTTCGCACACAGAGCATTGTGGCGAGCGCAGGGAGCTCCTGAGAGCGGTTTGTGCCGAAAGAAGCCCGGGACCGGCACTTAGCTTCGGAGAGCTGCGTATCTGCGTCTTCTGCGTGTCTTGCCGCTCTACACTCAGCAAAAAGCTTTTCCACCATATCTTGCAAGGAGAAACTCTGCCAGGAAAGAAAACATCCAAAATCTTGTTCTAAAGCTTGCACGGGGGTCTGCAAAGAGTTTGGCAAGAATGAAAGGTAGTTGTCCAAAACTCGTTCTTTTCCAATAGAATAACCATGGAAAAGGCAGGAGAGTGGTAAAGTACTGTTTTCTCTAAGTCTGAAGGCTGCCCACACTGTGCCTGTGTGCTGCAGCTTGCATCTTCGCCTTTGGGAAGCTTCCGCTCGCCGATTCTCCCGGAGGCGAAGAAGCGGCTTCTTCGCACACAGAGCATTGTGGCGAGCGCAGGGAGCTCCTGAGAGCGGTTTGTGCCGAAAGAAGCCCGGGACCGGCACTTAGCTTCGGAGAGCTGCGTATCTGCGTCTTCTGCGTGTCTTGCCGCTCTACACTCAGCCAAAAGCTTTTCCACCATATCTTGCAAGGAGAAACTCTGCCAGGAAAGAAAACATCCAAAATCTTGTTCTAAAGCTTGCACGGGGGTCTGCAAAGAGTTTGGCAAGAATGAAAGGTAGTTGTCCAAAACTCGTTCTTTTCCAATAGAATAACCATGGAAAAGGCAGGAGAGTGGTAAAGTACTGTTTTCTCGAAGTCTGAAGGCTGCCCACACTGTGCCTGTGTGCTGCAGCTTGCATCTTCGCCTTTGGGAAGCTGCCGCTCGCCGATTCTCCCGGAGGCGAAGAAGCGGCTTCTTCGCACACAGAGCATTGTGGCGAGCGCAGGGAGCTCCTGAGAGCGGTTTGTGCCGAAAGAAGCCCGGGACCGGCACTTAGCTTCGGAGAGCTGCGTATCTGCGTCTTCTGCGTGTCTTGCCGCTCAACACTCAGCAAAAAGCTTTTCCACCATATCTTGCAAGGAGAAACTCTGCCAGGAAAGAAAACATCCAAAATCTTGTTCTAAAGCTTGCACGGGGGTCTGCAAAGAGTTTGGCAAGAATGAAAGGTAGTTGTCCAAAACTCGTTCTTTTCCAATAGAATAACCATGGAAAAGGCAGGAGAGTGGTAAAGTACTGTTTTCTCGAAGTCTGAAGGCTGCCCACACTGTGCCTGTGTGCTGCAGCTTGCATCTTCGCCTTTGGGAAGCTGCCGCTCGCCGATTCTCCCGCAGGCGAAGAAGCGGCTTCTTCGCACACAGAGCATTGTGGCGAGCGCAGGGAGCTCCTGAGAGCGGTTTGTGCCGAAAGAAGCCCGGGACCGGCACTTAGCTTCGGAGAGCTGCGTATCTGCGTCTTCTGCGTGTCTTGCCGCTCTACACTCAGCCAAAAGCTTTTCCACCATATCTTGCAAGGAGAAACTCTGCCAGGAAAGAAAACATCCAAAATCTTGTTCTAAAGCTTGCACGGGGGTCTGCAAAGAGTTTGGCAAGAATGAAAGGTAGTTGTCCAAAACTCGTTCTTTTCCAATAGAAGAACCATGGAAAAGGCAGGAGAGTGGTAAAGTACTGTTTTCTCTAAGTCTGAAGGCTGCCCACACTGTGCCTGTGTGCTGCAGCTTGCATCTTCGCCTTTGGGAAGCTGCCGCTCGCCGATTCTCCCGGAGGCGAAGAAGCGGCTTCTTCGCACACAGAGCATTGTGGCGAGCGCAGGGAGCTCCTGAGAGCGGTTTGTGCCGAAAGAAGCCCGGGACCGGCACTTAGCTTCGGAGAGCTGCGTATCTGCGTCTTCTGCGTGTCTTGCCGCTCTACACTCAGCCAAAAGCTTTTCCACCATATTTTGCAAGGAGAAACTCTGCCAGGAAAGAAAACATCCAAAATCTTGTTCTAAAGCTTGCACGGGGGTCTGCAAAGAGTTTGGCAAGAATGAAAGGTAGTTGTCCAAAACTCGTTCTTTTCCAATAGACTAACCATGGAAAAGGCAGGAGAGTGGTAAAGTACTGTTTTCTCTAAGTCTGAAGGCTGCCCACACTGTGCCTGTGTGCTGCAGCTTGCATCTTCGCCTTTGGGAAGCTGCCGCTCGCCGATTCTCCCGGAGGCGAAGAAGCGGCTTCTTCGCACACAGAGCATTGTGGCGAGCGCAGGGAGCTCCTGAGAGCGGTTTGTGCCGAAAGAAGCCCGGGACCGGCACTTAGCTTCGGAGAGCTGCGTATCGGCGTCTTCTGCGTGTCTTGCCGCTCTACACTCAGCAAAAAGCTTTTCCACCATATCTTGCAAGGAGAAACTCTGCCAGGAAAGAAAACATCCAAAATCTTGTTCTAAAGCTTGCACGGGGGTCTGCAAAGAGTTTGGCAAGAATGAAAGGTAGTTGTCCAAAACTCGTTCTTTTCCAATAGAATAACCATGGAAAAGGCAGGAGAGTGGTAAAGTACTGTTTTCTCTAAGTCTGAATGCTGCCCACACTGTGCCTGTGTACTGCAGCTTGCATCTTCGCCTTTGGGAAGCTGCCGCTCGCCGATTCTCCCGCAGGCGAAGAAGCGGCTTCTTCGCACACAGAGCATTGTGGCGAGCGCAGGGAGCTCCTGAGAGCGGTTTGTGCCGAAAGAAGCCCGGGACCGGCACTTAGCTTCGGAGAGCTGCGTATCTGCGTCTTCTGCGTGTCTTGCCGCTCTACACTCAGCAAAAAGCTTTTCCAGCATATCTTGCAAGGAGAAACTCTGCCAGGAAAGAAAACATCCAAAATCTTGTTCTAAAGCTTGCACGGGGGTCTGCAAAGAGTTTGGCAAGAATGAAAGGTAGTTGGCCAAAACTCGTTCTTTTCCAATAGACTAACCATGGAAAAGGCAGGAGAGTGGTAAAGTACTGTTTTCTCTAAGTCTGAAGGCTGCCCACACTGTGCCTGTGTACTGCAGCTTGCATCTTCGCCTTTGGGAAGCTGCCGCTCGCCGATTCTCCCGGAGGCGAAGAAGCGGCTTCTTCGCACACAGAGCATTGTGGCGAGCGCAGGGAGCTCCTGAGAGCGGTTTGTGCCGAAAGAAGCCCGGGACCGGCACTTAGCTTCGGAGAGCTGCGTATCTGCGTCTTCTGCGTGTCTTGCCGCTCTACACTCAGCAAAAAGCTTTTCCACCATATCTTGCAAGGAGAAACTCTGCCAGGAAAGAAAACATCCAAAATCTTGTTCTAAAGCTTGCACGGGGGTCTGCAAAGAGTTTGGCAAGAATGAAAGGTAGTTGTCCAAAACTCGTTCTTTTCCAATAGAATAACCATGGAAAAGGCAGGAGAGTGGTAAAGTACTGTTTTCTCTAAGTCTGAAGGCTGCCCACACTGTGCCTGTGTGCTGCAGCTTGCATCTTCGCCTTTGGGAAGCTGCCGCTCGCCGATTCTCCCGCAGGCGAAGAAGCGGCTTCTTCGCACACAGAGCATTGTGGCGAGCGCAGGGAGCTCCTGAGAGCGGTTTGTGCCGAAAGAAGCCCGGGACCGGCACTTAGCTTCGGAGAGCTGCGTATCTGCGTCTTCTGCGTGTCTTGCCGCTCTACACTCAGCCAAAAGCTTTTCCACCATATTTTGCAAGGAGAAACTCTGCCAGGAAAGAAAACATCCAAAATCTTGTTCTAAAGCTTGCACGGGGGTCTGCAAAGAGTTTGGCAAGAATGAAAGGTAGTTGTCCAAAACTCGTTCTTTTCCAATAGAATAACCATGGAAAAGGCAGGAGAGTGGTAAAGTACTGTTTTCTCTAAGTCTGAATGCTGCCCACACTGTGCCTGCGTGGTGTAGATTGCATCTTCGCCTTTGGGAAGCTGCCGCTCGCCGATTCTCCCGCAGGCGAAGAAGCGGCTTCTTCGCACACAGAGCATTGTGGCGAGCGCAGGGAGCTCCTGAGAGCGGTTTGTGCCGAAAGAAGCCCGGGACCGGCACTTAGCTTCGGAGAGCTGCGTATCTGCGTCTTCTGCGTGTCTTGCCGCTCTACACTCAGCAAAAAGCTTTTCCACCATATTTTGCAAGGAGAAACTCTGCCAGGAAAGAAAACATCCAAAATCTTGTTCTAAAGCTTGCACGGGGGTCTGCAAAGAGTTTGGCAAGAATGAAAGGTAGTTGTCCAAAACTCGTTCTTTTCCAATAGAATAACCATGGAAAAGGCAGGAGAGTGGTAAAGTACTGTTTTCTCTAAGTCTGAATGCTGCCCACACTGTGCCTGCGTGGTGTAGATTGCATCTTCGCCTTTGGGAAGCTGCCGCTCGCCGATTCTCCCGGAGGCGAAGAAGCGGCTTCTTCGCACACAGAGCATTGTGGCGAGCGCAGGGAGCTCCTGAGAGCGGTTTGTGCCGAAAGAAGCCCGGGACCGGCACTTAGCTTCGGAGAGCTGCGTATCTGCGTCTTCTGCGTGTCTTGCCGCTCTACACTCAGCAAAAAGCTTTTCCACCATATCTTGCAAGGAGAAACTCTGCCAGGAAAGAAAACATCCAAAATCTTGTTCTAAAGCTTGCACGGGGGTCTGCAAAGAGTTTGGCAAGAATGAAAGGTAGTTGTCCAAAACTCGTTCTTTTCCAATAGACTAACCATGGAAAAGGCAGGAGAGTGGTAAAGTACTGTTTTCTCTAAGTCTGAAGGCTGCCCACACTGTGCCTGTGTGCTGCAGCTTGCATCTTCGCCTTTGGGAAGCTGCCGCTCGCCGATTCTCCCGGAGGCGAAGAAGCGGCTTCTTCGCACACAGAGCATTGTGGCGAGCGCAGGGAGCTCCTGAGAGCGGTTTGTGCCGAAAGAAGCCCGGGACCGGCACTTAGCTTCGGAGAGCTGCGTATCTGCGTCTTCTGCGTGTCTTGCCGCTCTACACTCAGCAAAAAGCTTTTCCACCATATTTTGCAAGGAGAAACTCTGCCAGGAAAGAAAACATCCAAAATCTTGTTCTAAAGCTTGCACGGGGGTCTGCAAAGAGTTTGGCAAGAATGAAAGGTAGTTGTCCAAAACTCGTTCTTTTCCAATAGAATAACCATGGAAAAGGCAGGAGAGTGGTAAAGTACTGTTTTCTCTAAGTCTGAATGCTGCCCACACTGTGCCTGCGTGGTGTAGATTGCATCTTCGCCTTTGGGAAGCTGCCGCTCGCCGATTCTCCCGGAGGCGAAGAAGCGGCTTCTTCGCACACAGAGCATTGTGGCGAGCGCAGGGAGCTCCTGAGAGCGGTTTGTGCCGAAAGAAGCCCGGGACCGGCACTTAGCTTCGGAGAGCTGCGTATCTGCGTCTTCTGCGTGTCTTGCCGCTCTACACTCAGCAAAAAGCTTTTCCAGCATATCTTGCAAGGAGAAACTCTGCCAGGAAAGAAAACATCCAAAATCTTGTTCTAAAGCTTGCACGGGGGTCTGCAAAGAGTTTGGCAAGAATGAAAGGTAGTTGGCCAAAACTCGTTCTTTTCCAATAGACTAACCATGGAAAAGGCAGGAGAGTGGTAAAGTACTGTTTTCTCTAAGTCTGAATGCTGCCCACACTGTGCCTGTGTACTGCAGCTTGCATCTTCGCCTTTGGGAAGCTGCCGCTCGCCGATTCTCCCGCAGGCGAAGAAGCGGCTTCTTCGCACACACAGCATTGTGGCGAGCGCAGGGAGCTCCTGAGAGCGGTTTGTGCCAAAAGAAGCCCGGGACCGGCACTTAGCTTCGGAGAGCTGCGTATCTGCGTCTTCTGCGTGTCTTGCCGCTCTACACTCAGCAAAAAGCTTTTCCACCATATTTTGCAAGGAGAAACTCTGCCAGGAAAGAAAACATCCAAAATCTTGTTCTAAAGCTTGCACGGGGGTCTGCAAAGAGTTTGGCAAGAATGAAAGGTAGTTGTCCAAAACTCGTTCTTTTCCAATAGAATAACCATGGAAAAGGCAGGAGAGTGGTAAAGTACTGTTTTCTCTAAGTCTGAATGCTGCCCACACTGTGCCTGCGTGGTGTAGATTGCATCTTCGCCTTTGGGAAGCTGCCGCTCGCCGATTCTCCCGGAGGCGAAGAAGCGGCTTCTTCGCACACAGAGCATTGTGGCGAGCGCAGGGAGCTCCTGAGAGCGGTTTGTGCCGAAAGAAGCCCGGGACCGGCACTTAGCTTCGGAGAGCTGCGTATCTGCGTCTTCTGCGTGTCTTGCCGCTCTACACTCAGCAAAAAGCTTTTCCAGCATATCTTGCAAGGAGAAACTCTGCCAGGAAAGAAAACATCCAAAATCTTGTTCTAAAGCTTGCACGGGGGTCTGCAAAGAGTTTGGCAAGAATGAAAGGTAGTTGGCCAAAACTCGTTCTTTTCCAATAGACTAACCATGGAAAAGGCAGGAGAGTGGTAAAGTACTGTTTTCTCTAAGTCTGAATGCTGCCCACACTGTGCCTGTGTACTGCAGCTTGCATCTTCGCCTTTGGGAAGCTGCCGCTCGCCGATTCTCCCGGAGGCGAAGAAGCGGCTTCTTCGCACACACAGCATTGTGGCGAGCGCAGGGAGCTCCTGAGAGCGGTTTGTGCCGAAAGAAGCCCGGGACCGGCACTTAGCTTCGGAGAGCTGCGTATCTGCGTCTTCTGCGTGTCTTGCCGCTCTACACTCAGCAAAAAGCTTTTCCACCATATTTTGCAAGGAGAAACTCTGCCAGGAAAGAAAACATCCAAAATCTTGTTCTAAAGCTTGCACGGGGGTCTGCAAAGAGTTTGGCAAGAATGAAAGGTAGTTGTCCAAAACTCGTTCTTTTCCAATAGAATAACCATGGAAAAGGCAGGAGAGTGGTAAAGTACTGTTTTCTCTAAGTCTGAATGCTGCCCACACTGTGCCTGCGTGGTGTAGATTGCATCTTCGCCTTTGGGAAGCTGCCGCTCGCCGATTCTCCCGCAGGCGAAGAAGCGGCTTCTTCGCACACAGAGCATTGTGGCGAGCGCAGGGAGCTCCTGAGAGCGGTTTGTGCCGAAAGAAGCCCAGGACCGGCACTTAGCTTCAGAGAGCGGCGTATCTGCGTCTTCTGCGTGTCTTGCCGCTCTACACTCAGCCAAAAGCTTTTCCACCATATCTTGCAAGGAGAAACTCTGCCAGGAAAGAAAACATCCAAAATCTTGTTCTAAAGCTTGCACGGGGGTCTGCAAAGAGTTTGGCAAGAATGAAAGGTAGTTGTCCAAAACTCGTTCTTTTCCAATAGACTAACCATGGAAAAGGCAGGAGAGTGGTAAAGTACTGTTTTCTCTAAGTCTGAAGGCTGCCCACACTGTGCCTGTGTGCTGCAGCTTGCATCTTCGCCTTTGGGAAGCTGCCGCTCGCCGATTCTCCCGGAGGCGAAGAAGCGGCTTCTTCGCACACAGAGCATTGTGGCGAGCGCAGGGAGCTCCTGAGAGCGGTTTGTGCCGAAAGAAGCCCGGGACCGGCACTTAGCTTCGGAGAGCTGCGTATCTGCGTCTTCTGCGTGTCTTGCCGCTCTACACTCAGCCAAAAGCTTTTCCACCATATTTTGCAAGGAGAAACTCTGCCAGGAAAGAAAACATCCAAAATCTTGTTCTAAAGCTTGCACGGGGGTCTGCAAAGAGTTTGGCAAGAATGAAAGGTAGTTGTCCAAAACTCGTTCTTTTCCAATAGACTAACCATGGAAAAGGCAGGAGAGTGGTAAAGTACTGTTTTCTCTAAGTCTGAAGGCTGCCCACACTGTGCCTGTGTGCTGCAGCTTGCATCTTCGCCTTTGGGAAGCTGCCGCTCGCCGATTCTCCCGGAGGCGAAGAAGCGGCTTCTTCGCACACAGAGCATTGTGGCGAGCGCAGGGAGCTCCTGAGAGCGGTTTGTGCCGAAAGAAGCCCGGGACCGGCACTTAGCTTCGGAGAGCTGCGTATCGGCGTCTTCTGCGTGTCTTGCCGCTCTACACTCAGCAAAAAGCTTTTCCACCATATCTTGCAAGGAGAAACTCTGCCAGGAAAGAAAACATCCAAAATCTTGTTCTAAAGCTTGCACGGGGGTCTGCAAAGAGTTTGGCAAGAATGAAAGGTAGTTGTCCAAAACTCGTTCTTTTCCAATAGAATAACCATGGAAAAGGCAGGAGAGTGGTAAAGTACTGTTTTCTCTAAGTCTGAATGCTGCCCACACTGTGCCTGTGTACTGCAGCTTGCATCTTCGCCTTTGGGAAGCTGCCGCTCGCCGATTCTCCCGCAGGCGAAGAAGCGGCTTCTTCGCACACAGAGCATTGTGGCGAGCGCAGGGAGCTCCTGAGAGCGGTTTGTGCCGAAAGAAGCCCGGGACCGGCACTTAGCTTCGGAGAGCTGCGTATCTGCGTCTTCTGCGTGTCTTGCCGCTCTACACTCAGCAAAAAGCTTTTCCAGCATATCTTGCAAGGAGAAACTCTGCCAGGAAAGAAAACATCCAAAATCTTGTTCTAAAGCTTGCACGGGGGTCTGCAAAGAGTTTGGCAAGAATGAAAGGTAGTTGGCCAAAACTCGTTCTTTTCCAATAGACTAACCATGGAAAAGGCAGGAGAGTGGTAAAGTACTGTTTTCTCTAAGTCTGAAGGCTGCCCACACTGTGCCTGTGTACTGCAGCTTGCATCTTCGCCTTTGGGAAGCTGCCGCTCGCCGATTCTCCCGGAGGCGAAGAAGCGGCTTCTTCGCACACAGAGCATTGTGGCGAGCGCAGGGAGCTCCTGAGAGCGGTTTGTGCCGAAAGAAGCCCGGGACCGGCACTTAGCTTCGGAGAGCTGCGTATCTGCGTCTTCTGCGTGTCTTGCCGCTCTACACTCAGCAAAAAGCTTTTCCACCATATCTTGCAAGGAGAAACTCTGCCAGGAAAGAAAACATCCAAAATCTTGTTCTAAAGCTTGCACGGGGGTCTGCAAAGAGTTTGGCAAGAATGAAAGGTAGTTGTCCAAAACTCGTTCTTTTCCAATAGAATAACCATGGAAAAGGCAGGAGAGTGGTAAAGTACTGTTTTCTCTAAGTCTGAAGGCTGCCCACACTGTGCCTGTGTGCTGCAGCTTGCATCTTCGCCTTTGGGAAGCTGCCGCTCGCCGATTCTCCCGCAGGCGAAGAAGCGGCTTCTTCGCACACAGAGCATTGTGGCGAGCGCAGGGAGCTCCTGAGAGCGGTTTGTGCCGAAAGAAGCCCGGGACCGGCACTTAGCTTCGGAGAGCTGCGTATCTGCGTCTTCTGCGTGTCTTGCCGCTCTACACTCAGCAAAAAGCTTTTCCAGCATATCTTGCAAGGAGAAACTCTGCCAGGAAAGAAAACATCCAAAATCTTGTTCTAAAGCTTGCACGGGGGTCTGCAAAGAGTTTGGCAAGAATGAAAGGTAGTTGTCCAAAACTCGTTCTTTTCCAATAGAATAACCATGGAAAAGGCAGGAGAGTGGTAAAGTACTGTTTTCTCTAAGTCTGAATGCTGCCCACACTGTGCCTGCGTGGTGTAGATTGCATCTTCGCCTTTGGGAAGCTGCCGCTCGCCGATTCTCCCGCAGGCGAAGAAGCGGCTTCTTCGCACACAGAGCATTGTGGCGAGCGCAGGGAGCTCCTGAGAGCGGTTTGTGCCGAAAGAAGCCCGGGACAGGCACTTAGCTTCGGAGAGCTGCGTATCTGCGTCTTCTGCGTGTCTTGCCGCTCTACACTCAGCCAAAAGCTTTTCCAGCATATCTTGCAAGGAGAAACTCTGCCAGGAAAGAAAACATCCAAAATCTTGTTCTAAAGCTTGCACGGGGGTCTGCAAAGAGTTTGGCAAGAATGAAAGGTAGTTGTCCAAAACTCGTTCTTTTCCAATAGAATAACCATGGAAAAGGCAGGAGAGTGGTAAAGTACTGTTTTCTCTAAGTCTGAATGCTGCCCACACTGTGCCTGCGTGGTGTAGATTGCATCTTCGCCTTTGGGAAGCTGCCGCTCGCCGATTCTCCCGGAGGCGAAGAAGCGGCTTCTTCGCACACAGAGCATTGTGGCGAGCGCAGGGAGCTCCTGAGAGCGGTTTGTGCCGAAAGAAGCCCGGGACCGGCACTTAGCTTCGGAGAGCTGCGTATCTGCGTCTTCTGCGTGTCTTGCCGCTCTACACTCAGCAAAAAGCTTTTCCAGCATATCTTGCAAGGAGAAACTCTGCCAGGAAAGAAAACATCCAAAATCTTGTTCTAAAGCTTGCACGGGGGTCTGCAAAGAGTTTGGCAAGAATGAAAGGTAGTTGGCCAAAACTCGTTCTTTTCCAATAGACTAACCATGGAAAAGGCAGGAGAGTGGTAAAGTACTGTTTTCTCTAAGTCTGAATGCTGCCCACACTGTGCCTGTGTACTGCAGCTTGCATCTTCGCCTTTGGGAAGCTGCCGCTCGCCGATTCTCCCGCAGGCGAAGAAGCGGCTTCTTCGCACACACAGCATTGTGGCGAGCGCAGGGAGCTCCTGAGAGCGGTTTGTGCCGAAAGAAGCCCGGGACCGGCACTTAGCTTCGGAGAGCTGCGTATCTGCGTCTTCTGCGTGTCTTGCCGCTCTACACTCAGCAAAAAGCTTTTCCAGCATATCTTGCAAGGAGAAACTCTGCCAGGAAAGAAAACATCCAAAATCTTGTTCTAAAGCTTGCACGGGGGTCTGCAAAGAGTTTGGCAAGAATGAAAGGTAGTTGTCCAAAACTCGTTCTTTTCCAATAGAATAACCATGGAAAAGGCAGGAGAGTGGTAAAGTACTGTTTTCTCTAAGTCTGAATGCTGCCCACACTGTGCCTGCGTGGTGTAGATTGCATCTTCGCCTTTGGGAAGCTGCCGCTCGCCGATTCTCCCGCAGGCGAAGAAGCGGCTTCTTCGCACACAGAGCATTGTGGCGAGCGCAGGGAGCTCCTGAGAGCGGTTTGTGCCGAAAGAAGCCCGGGACAGGCACTTAGCTTCGGAGAGCTGCGTATCTGCGTCTTCTGCGTGTCTTGCCGCTCTACACTCAGCAAAAAGCTTTTCCAGCATATCTTGCAAGGAGAAACTCTGCCAGGAAAGAAAACATCCAAAATCTTGTTCTAAAGCTTGCACGGGGGTCTGCAAAGAGTTTGGCAAGAATGAAAGGTAGTTGTCCAAAACTCGTTCTTTTCCAATAGAATAACCATGGAAAAGGCAGGAGAGTGGTAAAGTACTGTTTTCTCTAAGTCTGAATGCTGCCCACACTGTGCCTGTGTACTGCAGCTTGCATCTTCGCCTTTGGGAAGCTGCCGCTCGCCGATTCTCCCGCAGGCGAAGAAGCGGCTTCTTCGCACACAGAGCATTGTGGCGAGCGCAGGGAGCTCCTGAGAGCGGTTTGTGCCGAAAGAAGCCCGGGACCGGCACTTAGCTTCGGAGAGCTGCGTATCTGCGTCTTCTGCGTGTCTTGCCGCTCTACACTCAGCAAAAAGCTTTTCCACCATATCTTGCAAGGAGAAACTCTGCCAGGAAAGAAAACATCCAAAATCTTGTTCTAAGGCTTGCACGGGGGTCTGCAAAGAGTTTGGCAAGAATGAAAGGTAGTTGTCCAAAACTCGTTCTTTTCCAATAGAATAACCATGGAAAAGGCAGGAGAGTGGTAAAGTACTGTTTTCTCTAAGTCTGAAGGCTGCCCACACTGTGCCTGTGTGCTGCAGCTTGCATCTTCGCCTTTGGGAAGCTGCCGCTCGCCGATTCTCCCGCAGGCGAAGAAGCGGCTTCTTCGCACACAGAGCATTGTGGCGAGCGCAGGGAGCTCCTGAGAGCGGTTTGTGCCGAAAGAAGCCCGGGACCGGCACTTAGCTTCGGAGAGCTGCGTATCTGCGTCTTCTGCGTGTCTTGCCGCTCTACACTCAGCAAAAAGCTTTTCCACCATATTTTGCAAGGAGAAACTCTGCCAGGAAAGAAAACATCCAAAATCTGGTTCTAAAGCTTGCACGGGGGTCTGCAAAGAGTTTGGCAAGAATGAAAGGTAGTTGTCCAAAACTCGTTCTTTTCCAATAGACTAACCATGGAAAAGGCAGGAGAGTGGTAAAGTACTGTTTTCTCTAAGTCTGAAGGCTGCCCACACTGTGCCTGTGTGCTGCAGCTTGCATCTTCGCCTTTGGGAAGCTGCCGCTCGCCGATTCTCCCGGAGGCGAAGAAGCGGCTTCTTCGCACACACAGCATTGTGGCGAGCGCAGGGAGCTCCTGAGAGCGGTTTGTGCCGAAAGAAGCCCGGGACCGGCACTTAGCTTCGGAGAGCTGCGTATCTGCGTCTTCTGCGTGTCTTGCCGCTCTACACTCAGCAAAAAGCTTTTCCAGCATATCTTGCAAGGAGAAACTCTGCCAGGAAAGAAAACATCCAAAATCTTGTTCTAAAGCTTGCACGGGGGTCTGCAAAGAGTTTGGCAAGAATGAAAGGTAGTTGGCCAAAACTCGTTCTTTTCCAATAGACTAACCATGGAAAAGGCAGGAGAGTGGTAAAGTACTGTTTTCTCTAAGTCTGAAGGCTGCCCACACTGTGCCTGTGTACTGCAGCTTGCATCTTCGCCTTTGGGAAGCTGCCGCTCGCCGATTCTCCCGGAGGCGAAGAAGCGGCTTCTTCGCACACAGAGCATTGTGGCGAGCGCAGGGAGCTCCTGAGAGCGGTTTGTGCCGAAAGAAGCCCGGGACCGGCACTTAGCTTCGGAGAGCTGCGTATCTGCGTCTTCTGCGTGTCTTGCCGCTCTACACTCAGCCAAAAGCTTTTCCACCATATCTTGCAAGGAGAAACTCTGCCAGGAAAGAAAACATCCAAAATCTTGTTCTAAAGCTTGCACGGGGGTCTGCAAAGAGTTTGGCAAGAATGAAAGGTAGTTGTCCAAAACTCGTTCTTTTCCAATAGAATAACCATGGAAAAGGCAGGAGAGTGGTAAAGTACTGTTTTCTCTAAGTCTGAAGGCTGCCCACACTGTGCCTGTGTGCTGCTGCTTGCATCTTCGCCTTTGGGAAGCTGCCGCTCGCCGATTCTCCCGCAGGCGAAGAAGCGGCTTCTTCGCACACAGAGCATTGTGGCGAGCGCAGGGAGCTCCTGAGAGCGGTTTGTGCCGAAAGAAGCCCGGGACCGGCACTTAGCTTCGGAGAGCTGCGTATCTGCGTCTTCTGCGTGTCTTGCCGCTCTATACTCAGCCAAAAGCTTTTCCACCATATTTTGCAAGGAGAAACTCTGCCAGGAAAGAAAACATCCAAAATCTTGTTCTAAAGCTTGCACGGGGGTCTGCAAAGAGTTTGGCAAGAATGAAAGGTAGTTGTCCAAAACTCGTTCTTTTCCAATAGAATAACCATGGAAAAGGCAGGAGAGTGGTAAAGTACTGTTTTCTCTAAGTCTGAATGCTGCCCACACTGTGCCTGCGTGGTGTAGATTGCATCTTCGCCTTTGGGAAGCTGCCGCTCGCCGATTCTCCCGCAGGCGAAGAAGCGGCTTCTTCGCACACAGAGCATTGTGGCGAGCGCAGGGAGCTCCTGAGAGCGGTTTGTGCCGAAAGAAGCCCGGGACCGGCACTTAGCTTCGGAGAGCTGCGTATCTGCGTCTTCTGCGTGTCTTGCCGCTCTACACTCAGCAAAAAGCTTTTCCACCATATTTTGCAAGGAGAAACTCTGCCAGGAAAGAAAACATCCAAAATCTTGTTCTAAAGCTTGCACGGGGGTCTGCAAAGAGTTTGGCAAGAATGAAAGGTAGTTGTCCAAAACTCGTTCTTTTCCAATAGAATAACCATGGAAAAGGCAGGAGAGTGGTAAAGTACTGTTTTCTCTAAGTCTGAAGGCTGCCCACACTGTGCCTGCGTGGTGTAGATTGCATCTTCGCCTTTGGGAAGCTGCCGCTCGCCGATTCTCCCGGAGGCGAAGAAGCGGCTTCTTCGCACACAGAGCATTGTGGCGAGCGCAGGGAGCTCCTGAGAGCGGTTTGTGCCGAAAGAAGCCCGGGACCGGCACTTAGCTTCGGAGAGCTGCGTATCTGCGTCTTCTGCGTGTCTTGCCGCTCTACACTCAGCAAAAAGCTTTTCCAGCATATCTTGCAAGGAGAAACTCTGCCAGGAAAGAAAACATCCAAAATCTTGTTCTAAAGCTTGCACGGGGGTCTGCAAAGAGTTTGGCAAGAATGAAAGGTAGTTGGCCAAAACTCGTTCTTTTCCAATAGACTAACCATGGAAAAGGCAGGAGAGTGGTAAAGTACTGTTTTCTCTAAGTCTGAAGGCTGCCCACACTGTGCCTGTGTACTGCAGCTTGCATCTTCGCCTTTGGGAAGCTGCCGCTCGCCGATTCTCCCGGAGGCGAAGAAGCGGCTTCTTCGCACACAGAGCATTGTGGCGAGCGCAGGGAGCTCCTGAGAGCGGTTTGTGCCGAAAGAAGCCCGGGACCGGCACTTAGCTTCGGAGAGCTGCGTATCTGCGTCTTCTGCGTGTCTTGCCGCTCTACACTCAGCAAAAAGCTTTTCCACCATATCTTGCAAGGAGAAACTCTGCCAGGAAAGAAAACATCCAAAATCTTGTTCTAAAGCTTGCACGGGGGTCTGCAAAGAGTTTGGCAAGAATGAAAGGTAGTTGTCCAAAACTCGTTCTTTTCCAATAGAATAACCATGGAAAAGGCAGGAGAGTGGTAAAGTACTGTTTTCTCTAAGTCTGAAGGCTGCCCACACTGTGCCTGTGTGCTGCAGCTTGCATCTTCGCCTTTGGGAAGCTGCCGCTCGCCGATTCTCCCGCAGGCGAAGAAGCGGCTTCTTCGCACACAGAGCATTGTGGCGAGCGCAGGGAGCTCCTGAGAGCGGTTTGTGCCGAAAGAAGCCCGGGACCGGCACTTAGCTTCGGAGAGCTGCGTATCTGCGTCTTCTGCGTGTCTTGCCGCTCTATACTCAGCCAAAAGCTTTTCCACCATATTTTGCAAGGAGAAACTCTGCCAGGAAAGAAAACATCCAAAATCTTGTTCTAAAGCTTGCACGGGGGTCTGCAAAGAGTTTGGCAAGAATGAAAGGTAGTTGTCCAAAACTCGTTCTTTTCCAATAGAATAACCATGGAAAAGGCAGGAGAGTGGTAAAGTACTGTTTTCTCTAAGTCTGAATGCTGCCCACACTGTGCCTGCGTGGTGTAGATTGCATCTTCGCCTTTGGGAAGCTGCCGCTCGCCGATTCTCCCGCAGGCGAAGAAGCGGCTTCTTCGCACACAGAGCATTGTGGCGAGCGCAGGGAGCTCCTGAGAGCGGTTTGTGCCGAAAGAAGCCCGGGACCGGCACTTAGCTTCGGAGAGCTGCGTATCTGCGTCTTCTGCGTGTCTTGCCGCTCTACACTCAGCAAAAAGCTTTTCCACCATATTTTGCAAGGAGAAACTCTGCCAGGAAAGAAAACATCCAAAATCTTGTTCTAAAGCTTGCACGGGGGTCTGCAAAGAGTTTGGCAAGAATGAAAGGTAGTTGTCCAAAACTCGTTCTTTTCCAATAGAATAACCATGGAAAAGGCAGGAGAGTGGTAAAGTACTGTTTTCTCTAAGTCTGAAGGCTGCCCACACTGTGCCTGCGTGGTGTAGATTGCATCTTCGCCTTTGGGAAGCTGCCGCTCGCCGATTCTCCCGGAGGCGAAGAAGCGGCTTCTTCGCACACAGAGCATTGTGGCGAGCGCAGGGAGCTCCTGAGAGCGGTTTGTGCCGAAAGAAGCCCGGGACCGGCACTTAGCTTCGGAGAGCTGCGTATCTGCGTCTTCTGCGTGTCTTGCCGCTCTACACTCAGCAAAAAGCTTTTCCAGCATATCTTGCAAGGAGAAACTCTGCCAGGAAAGAAAACATCCAAAATCTTGTTCTAAAGCTTGCACGGGGGTCTGCAAAGAGTTTGGCAAGAATGAAAGGTAGTTGTCCAAAACTCGTTCTTTTCCAATAGACTAACCATGGAAAAGGCAGGAGAGTGGTAAAGTACTGTTTTCTCTAAGTCTGAATGCTGCCCACACTGTGCCTGTGTACTGCAGCTTGCATCTTCGCCTTTGGGAAGCTGCCGCTCGCCGATTCTCCCGCAGGCGAAGAAGCGGCTTCTTCGCACACACAGCATTGTGGCGAGCGCAGGGAGCTCCTGAGAGCGGTTTGTGCCGAAAGAAGCCCGGGACCGGCACTTAGCTTCGGAGAGCTGCGTATCTGCGTCTTCTGCGTGTCTTGCCGCTCTACACTCAGCAAAAAGCTTTTCCACCATATCTTGCAAGGAGAAACTCTGCCAGGAAAGAAAACATCCAAAATCTTGTTCTAAAGCTTGCACGGGGGTCTGCAAAGAGTTTGGCAAGAATGAAAGGTAGTTGTCCAAAACTCGTTCTTTTCCAATAGAATAACCATGGAAAAGGCAGGAGAGTGGTAAAGTACTGTTTTCTCTAAGTCTGAAGGCTGCCCACACTGTGCCTGTGTGCTGCAGCTTGCATCTTCGCCTTTGGGAAGCTGCCGCTCGCCGATTCTCCCGGAGGCGAAGAAGCGGCTTCTTCGCACACACAGCATTGTGGCGAGCGCAGGGAGCTCCTGAGAGCGGTTTGTGCCGAAAGAAGCCCGGGACCGGCACTTAGCTTCGGAGAGCTGCGTATCTGCGTCTTCTGCGTGTCTTGCCGCTCTACACTCAGCAAAAAGCTTTTCCACCATATTTTGCAAGGAGAAACTCTGCCAGGAAAGAAAACATCCAAAATCTTGTTCTGAAGCTTGCACGGGGGTCTGCAAAGAGTTTGGCAAGAATGAAAGGTAGTTGGCCAAAACTCGTTCTTTTCCAATAGAATAACCATGGAAAAGGCAGGAGAGTGGTAAAGTACTGTTTTCTCTAAGTCTGAATGCTGCCCACACTGTGCCTGCGTGGTGTAGATTGCATCTTCGCCTTTGGGAAGCTGCCGCTCGCCGATTCTCCCGCAGGCGAAGAAGCGGCTTCTTCGCACACAGAGCATTGTGGCGAGCGCAGGGAGCTCCTGAGAGCGGTTTGTGCCGAAAGAAGCCCGGGACCGGCACTTAGCTTCGGAGAGCTGCGTATCTGCGTCTTCTGCGTGTCTTGCCGCTCTACACTCAGCAAAAAGCTTTTCCACCATATCTTGCAAGGAGAAACTCTGCCAGGAAAGAAAACATCCAAAATCTTGTTCTAAAGCTTGCACGGGGGTCTGCAAAGAGTTTGGCAAGAATGAAAGGTAGTTGGCCAAAACTCGTTCTTTTCCAATAGACTAACCATGGAAAAGGCAGGAGAGTGGTAAAGTACTGTTTTCTCTAAGTCTGAATGCTGCCCACACTGTGCCTGTGTACTGCAGCTTGCATCTTCGCCTTTGGGAAGCTGCCGCTCGCCGATTCTCCCGGAGGCGAAGAAGCGGCTTCTTCGCACACAGAGCATTGTGGCGAGCGCAGGGAGCTCCTGAGAGCGGTTTGTGCCGAAAGAAGCCCGGGACCGGCACTTAGCTTCGGAGAGCTGCGTATCTGCGTCTTCTGCGTGTCTTGCCGCTCTACACTCAGCAAAAAGCTTTTCCACCATATCTTGCAAGGAGAAACTCTGCCAGGAAAGAAAACATCCAAAATCTTGTTCTAAAGCTTGCACGGGGGTCTGCAAAGAGTTTGGCAAGAATGAAAGGTAGTTGTCCAAAACTCGTTCTTTTCCAATAGACTCACCATGGAAAAGGCAGGAGAGTGGTAAAGTACTGTTTTCTCTAAGTCTGAAGGCTGCCCACACTGTGCCTGTGTGCTGCAGCTTGCATCTTCGCCTTTGGGAAGCTGCCGCTCGCCGATTCTCCCGCAGGCGAAGAAGCGGCTTCTTCGCACACAGAGCATTGTGGCGAGCGCAGGGAGCTCCTGAGAGCGGTTTGTGCCGAAAGAAGCCCAGGACCGGCACTTAGCTTCGGAGAGCTGCGTATCTGCGTCTTCTGCGTGTCTTGCCGCTCTACACTCAGCCAAAAGCTTTTCCACCATATCTTGCAAGGAGAAACTCTGCCAGGAAAGAAAACATCCAAAATCTTGTTCTAAAGCTTGCACGGGGGTCTGCAAAGAGTTTGGCAAGAATGAAAGGTAGTTGTCCAAAACTCGTTCTTTTCCAATAGAATAACCATGGAAAAGGCAGGAGAGTGGTAAAGTACTGTTTTCTCTAAGTCTGAAGGCTGCCCACACTGTGCCTGTGTGCTGCAGCTTGCATCTTCGCCTTTGGGAAGCTGCCGCTCGCCGATTCTCCCGGAGGCGAAGAAGCGGCTTCTTCGCACACAGAGCATTGTGGCGAGCGCAGGGAGCTCCTGAGAGCGGTTTGTGCCGAAAGAAGCCCGGGACAGGCACTTAGCTTCGGAGAGCTGCGTATCTGCGTCTTCTGCGTGTCTTGCCGCTCTACACTCAGCAAAAAGCTTTTCCACCATATTTTGCAAGGAGAAACTCTGCCAGGAAAGAAAACATCCAAAATCTTGTTCTAAAGCTTGCACGGGGGTCTGCAAAGAGTTTGGCAAGAATGAAAGGTAGTTGTCCAAAACTCGTTCTTTTCCAATAGAATAACCATGGAAAAGGCAGGAGAGTGGTAAAGTACTGTTTTCTCTAAGTCTGAAGGCTGCCCACACTGTGCCTGCGTGCCGCAGCTTGCATCTTCGCCTTTGGGAAGCTGCCGCTCGCCGATTCTCCCGGAGGCGAAGAAGCGGCTTCTTCGCACACAGAGCATTGTGGCGAGCGCAGGGAGCTCCTGAGAGCGGTTTGTGCCGAAAGAAGCCCGGGACCGGCACTTAGCTTCGGAGAGCTGCGTATCTGCGTCTTCTGCGTGTCTTGCCGCTCTACACTCAGCAAAAAGCTTTTCCAGCATATCTTGCAAGGAGAAACTCTGCCAGGAAAGAAAACATCCAAAATCTTGTTCTAAAGCTTGCACGGGGGTCTGCAAAGAGTTTGGCAAGAATGAAAGGTAGTTGTCCAAAACTCGTTCTTTTCCAATAGACTAACCATGGAAAAGGCAGGAGAGTGGTAAAGTACTGTTTTCTCTAAGTCTGAAGGCTGCCCACACTGTGCCTGTGTGCTGCAGCTTGCATCTTCGCCTTTGGGAAGCTGCCGCTCGCCGATTCTCCCGGAGGCGAAGAAGCGGCTTCTTCGCACACAGAGCATTGTGGCGAGCGCAGGGAGCTCCTGAGAGCGGTTTGTGCCGAAAGAAGCCCGGGACCGGCACTTAGCTTCGGAGAGCTGCGTATCTGCGTCTTCTGCGTGTCTTGCCGCTCTACACTCAGCAAAAAGCTTTTCCACCATATTTTGCAAGGAGAAACTCTGCCAGGAAAGAAAACATCCAAAATCTTGTTCTAAAGCTTGCACGGGGGTCTGCAAAGAGTTTGGCAAGAATGAAAGGTAGTTGTCCAAAACTCGTTCTTTTCCAATAGAATAACCATGGAAAAGGCAGGAGAGTGGTAAAGTACTGTTTTCTCTAAGTCTGAATGCTGCCCACACTGTGCCTGTGTACTGCAGCTTGCATCTTCGCCTTTGGGAAGCTGCCGCTCGCCGATTCTCCCGGAGGCGAAGAAGCGGCTTCTTCGCACACAGAGCATTGTGGCGAGCGCAGGGAGCTCCTGAGAGCGGTTTGTGCCGAAAGAAGCCCGGGACCGGCACTTAGCTTCGGAGAGCTGCGTATCTGCGTCTTCTGCGTGTCTTGCCGCTCTACACTCAGCAAAAAGCTTTTCCACCATATCTTGCAAGGAGAAACTCTGCCAGGAAAGAAAACATCCAAAATCTTGTTCTAAAGCTTGCACGGGGGTCTGCAAAGAGTTTGGCAAGAATGAAAGGTAGTTGTCCAAAACTCGTTCTTTTCCAATAGACTAACCATGGAAAAGGCAGGAGAGTGGTAAAGTACTGTTTTCTCTAAGTCTGAATGCTGCCCACACTGTGCCTGTGTGCTGCAGCTTGCATCTTCGCCTTTGGGAAGCTGCCGCTCGCCGATTCTCCCGGAGGCGAAGAAGCGGCTTCTTCGCACACAGAGCATTGTGGCGAGCGCAGGGAGCTCCTGAGAGCGGTTTGTGCCGAAAGAAGCCCGGGACCGGCACTTAGCTTCGGAGAGCTGCGTATCTGCGTCTTCTGCGTGTCTTGCCGCTCTACACTCAGCAAAAAGCTTTTCCACCATATCTTGCAAGGAGAAACTCTGCCAGGAAAGAAAACATCCAAAATCTTGTTCTAAAGCTTGCACGGGGGTCTGCAAAGAGTTTGGCAAGAATGAAAGGTAGTTGTCCAAAACTCGTTCTTTTCCAATAGAATAACCATGGAAAAGGCAGGAGAGTGGTAAAGTACTGTTTTCTCTAAGTCTGAAGGCTGCCCACACTGTGCCTGTGTGCTGCAGCTTGCATCTTCGCCTTTGGGAAGCTGCCGCTCGCCGATTCTCCCGGAGGCGAAGAAGCGGCTTCTTCGCACACACAGCATTGTGGCGAGCGCAGGGAGCTCCTGAGAGCGGTTTGTGCCGAAAGAAGCCCGGGACCGGCACTTAGCTTTTCGGAGAGCTGCGTATCTGCGTCTTCTGCGTGTCTTGCCGCTCTACACTCAGCAAAAAGCTTTTCCACCATATTTTGCAAGGAGAAACTCTGCCAGGAAAGAAAACATCCAAAATCTTGTTCTAAAGCTTGCACGGGGGTCTGCAAAGAGTTTGGCAAGAATGAAAGGTAGTTGTCCAAAACTCGTTCTTTTCCAATAGAATAACCATGGAAAAGGCAGGAGAGTGGTAAAGTACTGTTTTCTCTAAGTCTGAATGCTGCCCACACTGTGCCTGCGTGGTGTAGATTGCATCTTCGCCTTTGGGAAGCTGCCGCTCGCCGATTCTCCCGCAGGCGAAGAAGCGGCTTCTTCGCACACAGAGCATTGTGGCGAGCGCAGGGAGCTCCTGAGAGCGGTTTGTGCCGAAAGAAGCCCGGGACCGGCACTTAGCTTCGGAGAGCTGCGTATCTGCGTCTTCTGCGTGTCTTGCCGCTCTACACTCAGCAAAAAGCTTTTCCAGCATATCTTGCAAGGAGAAACTCTGCCAGGAAAGAAAACATCCAAAATCTTGTTCTAAAGCTTGCACGGGGGTCTGCAAAGAGTTTGGCAAGAATGAAAGGTAGTTGTCCAAAACTCGTTCTTTTCCAATAGACTAACCATGGAAAAGGCAGGAGAGTGGTAAAGTACTGTTTTCTCTAAGTCTGAAGGCTGCCCACACTGTGCCTGTGTGCTGCAGCTTGCATCTTCGCCTTAGGGAAGCTGCCGCTCGCCGATTCTCCCGGAGGCGAAGAAGCGGCTTCTTCGCACACAGAGCATTGTGGCGAGCGCAGGGAGCTCCTGAGAGCGGTTTGTGCCGAAAGAAGCCCGGGACCGGCACTTAGCTTCGGAGAGCTGCGTATCTGCGTCTTCTGCGTGTCTTGCCGCTCTACACTCAGCAAAAAGCTTTTCCACCATATCTTGCAAGGAGAAACTCTGCCAGGAAAGAAAACATCCAAAATCTTGTTCTAAAGCTTGCACGGGGGTCTGCAAAGAGTTTGGCAAGAATGAAAGGTAGTTGTCCAAAACTCGTTCTTTTCCAATAGACTCACCATGGAAAAGGCAGGAGAGTGGTAAAGTACTGTTTTCTCTAAGTCTGAAGGCTGCCCACACTGTGCCTGTGTGCTGCAGCTTGCATCTTCGCCTTTGGGAAGCTGCCGCTCGCCGATTCTCCCGGAGGCGAAGAAGCGGCTTCTTCGCACACAGAGCATTGTGGCGAGCGCAGGGAGCTCCTGAGAGCGGTTTGTGCCGAAAGAAGCCCGGGACCGGCACTTAGCTTCGGAGAGCTGCGTATCTGCGTCTTCTGCGTGTCTTGCCGCTCTACACTCAGCCAAAAGCTTTTCCACCATATCTTGCAAGGAGAAACTCTGCCAGGAAAGAAAACATCCAAAATCTTGTTCTAAAGCTTGCACGGGGGTCTGCAAAGAGTTTGGCAAGAATGAAAGGTAGTTGTCCAAAACTCGTTCTTTTCCAATAGAATAACCATGGAAAAGGCAGGAGAGTGGTAAAGTACTGTTTTCTCTAAGTCTGAAGGCTGCCCACACTGTGCCTGTGTGCTGCAGCTTGCATCTTCGCCTTAGGGAAGCTGCCGCTCGCCGATTCTCCCGGAGGCGAAGAAGCGGCTTCTTCGCACACAGAGCATTGTGGCGAGCGCAGGGAGCTCCTGAGAGCGGTTTGTGCCGAAAGAAGCCCGGGACAGGCACTTAGCTTCGGAGAGCTGCGTATCTGCGTCTTCTGCGTGTCTTGCCGCTCTACACTCAGCAAAAAGCTTTTCCACCATATTTTGCAAGGAGAAACTCTGCCAGGAAAGAAAACATCCAAAATCTTGTTCTAAAGCTTGCACGGGGGTCTGCAAAGAGTTTGGCAAGAATGAAAGGTAGTTGTCCAAAACTCGTTCTTTTCCAATAGAATAACCATGGAAAAGGCAGGAGAGTGGTAAAGTACTGTTTTCTCTAAGTCTGAAGGCTGCCCACACTGTGCCTGCGTGGTGTAGATTGCATCTTCGCCTTTGGGAAGCTGCCGCTCGCCGATTCTCCCGCAGGCGAAGAAGCGGCTTCTTCGCACACAGAGCATTGTGGCGAGCGCAGGGAGCTCCTGAGAGCGGTTTGTGCCGAAAGAAGCCCGGGACCGGCACTTAGCTTCAGAGAGCTGCGTATCTGCGTCTTCTGCGTGTCTTGCCGCTCTACACTCAGCCAAAAGCTTTTCCACCATATCTTGCAAGGAGAAACTCTGCCAGGAAAGGAAACATCCAAAATCTTGTTCTAAAGCTTGCACGGGGGTCTGCAAAGAGTTTGGCAAGAATGAAAGGTAGTTGTCCAAAACTCGTTCTTTTCCAATAGACTAACCATGGAAAAGGCAGGAGAGTGGTAAAGTACTGTTTTCTCTAAGTCTGAAGGCTGCCCACACTGTGCCTGTGTGCTGCAGCTTGCATCTTCGCCTTTGGGAAGCTGCCGCTCGCCGATTCTCCCGGAGGCGAAGAAGCGGCTTCTTCGCACACAGAGCATTGTGGCGAGCGCAGGGAGCTCCTGAGAGCGGTTTGTGCCGAAAGAAGCCCGGGACCGGCACTTAGCTTCGGAGAGCTGCGTATCTGCGTCTTCTGCGTGTCTTGCCGCTCTACACTCAGCAAAAAGCTTTTCCACCATATTTTGCAAGGAGAAACTCTGCCAGGAAAGAAAACATCCAAAATCTTGTTCTAAAGCTTGCACGGGGGTCTGCAAAGAGTTTGGCAAGAATGAAAGGTAGTTGTCCAAAACTCGTTCTTTTCCAATAGACTAACCATGGAAAAGGCAGGAGAGTGGTAAAGTACTGTTTTCTCTAAGTCTGAAGGCTGCCCACACTGTGCCTGTGTGCTGCAGCTTGCATCTTCGCCTTTGGGAAGCTGCCGCTCGCCGATTCTCCCGGAGGCGAAGAAGCGGCTTCTTCGCACACAGAGCATTGTGGCGAGCGCAGGGAGCTCCTGAGAGCGGTTTGTGCCGAAAGAAGCCCGGGACCGGCACTTAGCTTCGGAGAGCTGCGTATCTGCGTCTTCTGCGTGTCTTGCCGCTCTACACTCAGCAAAAAGCTTTTCCAGCATATCTTGCAAGGAGAAACTCTGCCAGGAAAGAAAACATCCAAAATCTTGTTCTAAAGCTTGCACGGGGGTCTGCAAAGAGTTTGGCAAGAATGAAAGGTAGTTGTCCAAAACTCGTTCTTTTCCAATAGACTAACCATGGAAAAGGCAGGAGAGTGGTAAAGTACTGTTTTCTCTAAGTCTGAAGGCTGCCCACACTGTGCCTGTGTGCTGCAGCTTGCATCTTCGCCTTTGGGAAGCTGCCGCTCGCCGATTCTCCCGGAGGCGAAGAAGCGGCTTCTTCGCACACAGAGCATTGTGGCGAGCGCAGGGAGCTCCTGAGAGCGGTTTGTGCCGAAAGAAGCCCGGGACCGGCACTTAGCTTCGGAGAGCTGCGTATCTGCGTCTTCTGCATGTCTTGCCGCTCTACACTCAGCAAAAAGCTTTTCCACCATATCTTGCAAGGAGAAACTCTGCCAGGAAAGAAAACATCCAAAATCTTGTTCTAAAGCTTGCACGGGGGTCTGCAAAGAGTTTGGCAAGAATGAAAGGTAGTTGTCCAAAACTCGTTCTTTTCCAATAGAATAACCATGGAAAAGGCAGGAGAGTGGTAAAGTACTGTTTTCTCTAAGTCTGAAGGCTGCCCACACTGTGCCTGTGTGCTGCAGCTTGCATCTTCGCCTTTGGGAAGCTGCCGCTCGCCGATTCTCCCGCAGGCGAAGAAGCGGCTTCTTCGCACACAGAGCATTGTGGCGAGCGCAGGGAGCTCCTGAGAGCGGTTTGTGCCGAAAGAAGCCCGGGACCGGCACTTAGCTTCGGAGAGCTGCGTATCGGCGTCTTCTGCGTGTCTTGCCGCTCTACACTCAGCAAAAAGCTTTTCCACCATATCTTGCAAGGAGAAACTCTGCCAGGAAAGAAAACATCCAAAATCTTGTTCTAAAGCTTGCACGGGGGTCTGCAAAGAGTTTGGCAAGAATGAAAGGTAGTTGTCCAAAACTCGTTCTTTTCCAATAGAATAACCATGGAAAAGGCAGGAGAGTGGTAAAGTACTGTTTTCTCTAAGTCTGAATGCTGCCCACACTGTGCCTGCGTGGTGTAGATGGCATCTTCGCCTTTGGGAAGCTGCCGCTCGCCGATTCTCCCGCAGGCGAAGAAGCGGCTTCTTCGCACACAGAGCATTGTGGCGAGCGCAGGGAGCTCCTGAGAGCGGTTTGTGCCGAAAGAAGCCCGGGACCGGCACTTAGCTTCGGAGAGCTGCGTATCTGCGTCTTCTGCGTGTCTTGCCGCTCTACACTCAGCAAAAAGCTTTTCCACCATATCTTGCAAGGAGAAACTCTGCCAGGAAAGAAAACATCCAAAATCTTGTTCTAAAGCTTGCACGGGGGTCTGCAAAGAGTTTGGCAAGAATGAAAGGTAGTTGGCCAAAACTCGTTCTTTTCCAATAGACTAACCATGGAAAAGGCAGGAGAGTGGTAAAGTACTGTTTTCTCTAAGTCTGAAGGCTGCCCACACTGTGCCTGTGTGCTGCAGCTTGCATCTTCGCCTTTGGGAAGCTGCCGCTCGCCGATTCTCCCGCAGGCGAAGAAGCGGCTTCTTCGCACACAGAGCATTGTGGCGAGCGCAGGGAGCTCCTGAGAGCGGTTTGTGCCGAAAGAAGCCCGGGACCGGCACTTAGCTTCGGAGAGCTGCGTATCTGCGTCTTCTGCGTGTCTTGCCGCTCTACACTCAGCCAAAAGCTTTTCCACCATATCTTGCAAGGAGAAACTCTGCCAGGAAAGAAAACATCCAAAATCTTCTTCTAAAGCTTGCACGGGGGTCTGCAAAGAGTTTGGCAAGAATGAAAGGTAGTTGTCCAAAACTCGTTCTTTTCCAATAGACTAACCATGGAAAAGGCAGGAGAGTGGTAAAGTACTGTTTTCTCTAAGTCTGAAGGCTGCCCACACTGTGCCTGTGTGCTGCAGCTTGCATCTTCGCCTTTGGGAAGCTGCCGCTCGCCGATTCTCCCGGAGGCGAAGAAGCGGCTTCTTCGCACACAGAGCATTGTGGCGAGCGCAGGGAGCTCCTGAGAGCGGTTTGTGCCGAAAGAAGCCCGGGACCGGCACTTAGCTTCGGAGAGCTGCGTATCTGCGTCTTCTGCGTGTCTTGCCGCTCTACACTCAGCAAAAAGCTTTTCCACCATATTTTGCAAGGAGAAACTCTGCCAGGAAAGAAAACATCCAAAATCTTGTTCTAAAGCTTGCACGGGGGTCTGCAAAGAGTTTGGCAAGAATGAAAGGTAGTTGTCCAAAACTCGTTCTTTTCCAATAGAATAACCATGGAAAAGGCAGGAGAGTGGTAAAGTACTGTTTTCTCTAAGTCTGAATGCTGCCCACACTGTGCCTGCGTGGTGTAGATTGCATCTTCGCCTTTGGGAAGCTGCCGCTCGCCGATTCTCCCGGAGGCGAAGAAGCGGCTTCTTCGCACACACAGCATTGTGGCGAGCGCAGGGAGCTCCTGAGAGCGGTTTGTGCCGAAAGAAGCCCGGGACCGGCACTTAGCTTCGGAGAGCTGCGTATCTGCGTCTTCTGCGTGTCTTGCCGCTCTACACTCAGCCAAAAGCTTTTCCAGCATATCTTGCAAGGAGAAACTCTGCCAGGAAAGAAAACATCCAAAATCTTGTTCTAAAGCTTGCACGGGGGTCTGCAAAGAGTTTGGCAAGAATGAAAGGTAGTTGGCCAAAACTCGTTCTTTTCCAATAGACTAACCATGGAAAAGGCAGGAGAGTGGTAAAGTACTGTTTTCTCTAAGTCTGAATGCTGCCCACACTGTGCCTGTGTACTGCAGCTTGCATCTTCGCCTTTGGGAAGCTGCCGCTCGCCGATTCTCCCGCAGGCGAAGAAGCGGCTTCTTCGCACACAGAGCATTGTGGCGAGCGCAGGGAGCTCCTGAGAGCGGTTTGTGCCGAAAGAAGCCCGGGACCGGCACTTAGCTTCGGAGAGCTGCGTATCTGCGTCTTCTGCGTGTCTTGCCGCTCTACACTCAGCAAAAAGCTTTTCCACCATATCTTGCAAGGAGAAACTCTGCCAGGAAAGAAAACATCCAAAATCTTGTTCTAAAGCTTGCACGGGGGTCTGCAAAGAGTTTGGCAAGAATGAAAGGTAGTTGTCCAAAACTCGTTCTTTTCCAATAGACTAACCATGGAAAAGGCAGGAGAGTGGTAAAGTACTGTTTTCTCTAAGTCTGAAGGCTGCCCACACTGTGCCTGTGTGCTGCAGCTTGCATCTTCGCCTTTGGGAAGCTGCCGCTCGCCGATTCTCCCGGAGGCGAAGAAGCGGCTTCTTCGCACACAGAGCATTGTGGCGAGCGCAGGGAGCTCCTGAGAGCGGTTTGTGCCGAAAGAAGCCCGGGACCGGCACTTAGCTTCGGAGAGCTGCGTATCTGCGTCTTCTGCGTGTCTTGCCGCTCTACACTCAGCAAAAAGCTTTTCCACCATATCTTGCAAGGAGAAACTCTGCCAGCAAAGAAAACATCCAAAATCTTGTTCTAAAGCTTGCACGGGGGTCTGCAAAGAGTTTGGCAAGAATGAAAGGTAGTTGTCCAAAACTCGTTCTTTTCCAATAGAATAACCATGGAAAAGGCAGGAGAGTGGTAAAGTACTGTTTTCTCTAAGTCTGAAGGCTGCCCACACTGTGCCTGTGTGCTGCAGCTTGCATCTTCGCCTTTGGGAAGCTTCCGCTCGCCGATTCTCCCGGAGGCGAAGAAGCGGCTTCTTCGCACACAGAGCATTGTGGCGAGCGCAGGGAGCTCCTGAGAGCGGTTTGTGCCGAAAGAAGCCCGGGACAGGCACTTAGCTTCGGAGAGCTGCGTATCTGCGTCTTCTGCGTGTCTTGCCGCTCTACACTCAGCAAAAAGCTTTTCCAGCATATCTTGCAAGGAGAAACTCTGCCAGGAAAGAAAACATCCAAAATCTTGTTCTAAAGCTTGCACGGGGGTCTGCAAAGAGTTTGGCAAGAATGAAAGGTAGTTGTCCAAAACTCGTTCTTTTCCAATAGAATAACCATGGAAAAGGCAGGAGAGTGGTAAAGTACTGTTTTCTCGAAGTCTGAAGGCTGCCCACACTGTGCCTGTGTGCTGCAGCTTGCATCTTCGCCTTTGGGAAGCTGCCGCTCGCCGATTCTCCCGGAGGCGAAGAAGCGGCTTCTTCGCACACACAGCATTGTGGCGAGCGCAGGGAGCTCCTGAGAGCGGTTTGTGCCGAAAGAAGCCCGGGACCGGCACTTAGCTTCGGAGAGCTGCGTATCTGCGTCTTCTGCGTGTCTTGCCGCTCTACACTCAGCAAAAAGCTTTTCCACCATATTTTGCAAGGAGAAACTCTGCCAGGAAAGAAAACATCCAAAATCTTGTTCTAAAGCTTGCACGGGGGTCTGCAAAGAGTTTGGCAAGAATGAAAGGTAGTTGTCCAAAACTCGTTCTTTTCCAATAGAATAACCATGGAAAAGGCAGGAGAGTGGTAAAGTACTGTTTTCTCTAAGTCTGAATGCTGCCCACACTGTGCCTGCGTGGTGTAGATTGCATCTTCGCCTTTGGGAAGCTGCCGCTCGCCGATTCTCCCGGAGGCGAAGAAGCGGCTTCTTCGCACACAGAGCATTGTGGCGAGCGCAGGGAGCTCCTGAGAGCGGTTTGTGCCGAAAGAAGCCCGGGACCGGCACTTAGCTTCAGAGAGCTGCGTATCTGCGTCTTCTGCGTGTCTTGCCGCTCTACACTCAGCCAAAAGCTTTTCCACCATATCTTGCAAGGAGAAACTCTGCCAGGAAAGAAAACATCCAAAATCTTGTTCTAAAGCTTGCACGGGGGTCTGCAAAGAGTTTGGCAAGAATGAAAGGTAGTTGTCCAAAACTCGTTCTTTTCCAATAGACTAACCATGGAAAAGGCAGGAGAGTGGTAAAGTACTGTTTTCTCTAAGTCTGAAGGCTGCCCACACTGTGCCTGTGTGCTGCAGCTTGCATCTTCGCCTTTGGGAAGCTGCCGCTCGCCGATTCTCCCGGAGGCGAAGAAGCGGCTTCTTCGCACACAGAGCATTGTGGCGAGCGCAGGGAGCTCCTGAGAGCGGTTTGTGCCGAAAGAAGCCCGGGACCGGCACTTAGCTTCGGAGAGCTGCGTATCTGCGTCTTCTGCGTGTCTTGCCGCTCTACACTCAGCAAAAAGCTTTTCCACCATATTTTGCAAGGAGAAACTCTGCCAGGAAAGAAAACATCCAAAATCTTGTTCTAAAGCTTGCACGGGGGTCTGCAAAGAGTTTGGCAAGAATGAAAGGTAGTTGGCCAAAACTCGTTCTTTTCCAATAGACTAACCATGGAAAAGGCAGGAGAGTGGTAAAGTACTGTTTTCTCTAAGTCTGAAGGCTGCCCACACTGTGCCTGTGTGCTGCAGCTTGCATCTTCGCCTTTGGGAAGCTGCCGCTCGCCGATTCTCCCGGAGGCGAAGAAGCGGCTTCTTCGCACACAGAGCATTGTGGCGAGCGCAGGGAGCTCCTGAGAGCGGTTTGTGCCGAAAGAAGCCCGGGACCGGCACTTAGCTTCGGAGAGCTGCGTATCGGCGTCTTCTGCGTGTCTTGCCGCTCTACACTCAGCAAAAAGCTTTTCCACCATATCTTGCAAGGAGAAACTCTGCCAGGAAAGAAAACATCCAAAATCTTGTTCTAAAGCTTGCACGGGGGTCTGCAAAGAGTTTGGCAAGAATGAAAGGTAGTTGTCCAAAACTCGTTCTTTTCCAATAGAATAACCATGGAAAAGGCAGGAGAGTGGTAAAGTACTGTTTTCTCTAAGTCTGAATGCTGCCCACACTGTGCCTGTGTACTGCAGCTTGCATCTTCGCCTTTGGGAAGCTGCCGCTCGCCGATTCTCCCGGAGGCGAAGAAGCGGCTTCTTCGCACACAGAGCATTGTGGCGAGCGCAGGGAGCTCCTGAGAGCGGTTTGTGCCGAAAGAAGCCCGGGACCGGCACTTAGCTTCGGAGAGCTGCGTATCTGCGTCTTCTGCGTGTCTTGCCGCTCTACACTCAGCAAAAAGCTTTTCCAGCATATCTTGCAAGGAGAAACTCTGCCAGGAAAGAAAACATCCAAAATCTTGTTCTAAAGCTTGCACGGGGGTCTGCAAAGAGTTTGGCAAGAATGAAAGGTAGTTGTCCAAAACTCGTTCTTTTCCAATAGACTAACCATGGAAAAGGCAGGAGAGTGGTAAAGTACTGTTTTCTCTAAGTCTGAAGGCTGCCCACACTGTGCCTGTGTACTGCAGCTTGCATCTTCGCCTTTGGGAAGCTGCCGCTCGCCGATTCTCCCGGAGGCGAAGAAGCGGCTTCTTCGCACACAGAGCATTGTGGCGAGCGCAGGGAGCTCCTGAGAGCGGTTTGTGCCGAAAGAAGCCCGGGACCGGCACTTAGCTTCGGAGAGCTGCGTATCTGCGTCTTCTGCGTGTCTTGCCGCTCTACACTCAGCCAAAAGCTTTTCCACCATATTTTGCAAGGAGAAACTCTGCCAGGAAAGAAAACATCCAAAATCTTGTTCTAAAGCTTGCACGGGGGTCTGCAAAGAGTTTGGCAAGAATGAAAGGTAGTTGTCCAAAACTCGTTCTTTTCCAATAGAATAACCATGGAAAAGGCAGGAGAGTGGTAAAGTACTGTTTTCTCTAAGTCTGAAGGCTGCCCACACTGTGCCTGTGTGCTGCAGCTTGCATCTTCGCCTTTGGGAAGCTGCCGCTCGCCGATTCTCCCGCAGGCGAAGAAGCGGCTTCTTCGCACACAGAGCATTGTGGCGAGCGCAGGGAGCTCCTGAGAGCGGTTTGTGCCGAAAGAAGCCCGGGACCGGCACTTAGCTTCGGAGAGCTGCGTATCTGCGTCTTCTGCGTGTCTTGCCGCTCTACACTCAGCAAAAAGCTTTTCCACCATATTTTGCAAGGAGAAACTCTGCCAGGAAAGAAAACATCCAAAATCTTGTTCTAAAGCTTGCACGGGGGTCTGCAAAGAGTTTGGCAAGAATGAAAGGTAGTTGTCCAAAACTCGTTCTTTTCCAATAGAATAACCATGGAAAAGGCAGGAGAGTGGTAAAGTACTGTTTTCTCTAAGTCTGAATGCTGCCCACACTGTGCCTGCGTGGTGTAGATTGCATCTTCGCCTTTGGGAAGCTGCCGCTCGCCGATTCTCCCGCAGGCGAAGAAGCGGCTTCTTCGCACACAGAGCATTGTGGCGAGCGCAGGGAGCTCCTGAGAGCGGTTTGTGCCGAAAGAAGCCCGGGACCGGCACTTAGCTTCGGAGAGCTGCGTATCTGCGTCTTCTGCGTGTCTTGCCGCTCTACACTCAGCAAAAAGCTTTTCCACCCCATATCTTGCAAGGAGAAACTCTGCCAGGAAAGAAAACATCCAAAATCTTGTTCTTAAAGCTTGCACGGGGGTCTGCAAAGAGTTTGGCAAGAATGAAAGGTAGTTGTCCAAAACTCGTTCTTTTCCAATAGAATAACCATGGAAAAGGCAGGAGAGTGTAAAGTACTGTTTTCTCTAAGTCTGAATGCTGCCCACACTGTGCCTGTGTGCTGCAGCTTGCATCTTCGCCTTTGGGAAGCTGCCGCTCGCCGATTCTCCCGGAGGCGAAGAAGCGGCTTCTTCGCACACAGAGCATTGTGGCGAGCGCAGGGAGCTCCTGAGAGCGGTTTTGTGCCGAAAGAAGCCCGGGACCGGCACTTAGCTTCGGAGAGCTGCGTATCTGCGTCTTCTGCGTGTCTTGCCGCTCTACACTCAGCAAAAAGCTTTTCCACCATATCTTGCAAGGAGAAACTCTGCCAGGAAAGAAAACATCCAAAATCTTGTTCTAAAGCTTGCACGGGGGTCTGCAAAGAGTTTGGCAAGAATGAAAGGTAGTTGTCCAAAACTCGTTCTTTTCCAATAGAATAACCATGGAAAAGGCAGGAGAGTGGTAAAGTACTGTTTTCTCTAAGTCTGAAGGCTGCCCACACTGTGCCTGTGTGCCGCAGCTTGCATCTTCGCCTTTGGGAAGCTGCCGCTCGCCGATTCTCCCGGAGGCGAAGAAGCGGCTTCTTCGCACACAGAGCATTGTGGCGAGCGCAGGGAGCTCCTGAGAGCGTTTTGTGCCGAAAGAAGCCCGGGACCGGCACTTAGCTTCGGAGAGCTGCGTATCTGCGTCTTCTGCGTGTCTTGCCGCTCTACACTCAGCCAAAAAGCTTTTCCAGCATATCTTGCAAGGAGAAACTCTGCCAGGAAAGAAAACATCCAAAATCTTGTTCTAAAGCTTGCACGGGGGTCTGCAAAGAGTTTGGCAAGAATGAAAGGTAGTTGTCCAAAACTCGTTCTTTTCCAATAGAATAACCATGGAAAAGGCAGGAGAGTGGTAAAGTACTGTTTTCTCTAAGTCTGAAGGCTGCCCACACTGTGCCTGTGTGCCGCAGCTTGCATCTTCGCCTTTGGGAAGCCTGCCGCTCGCCGATTCTCCCGGAGGCGAAGAAGCGGCTTCTTCGCACACAGAGCATTGTGGCGAGCGCAGGGAGCTCCTGAGAGCGGTTTGTGCCGAAAGAAGCCCGGGACCGGCACTTAGCTTCGGAGAGCTGCGTATCTGCGTCTTCTGCGTGTCTTGCCGCTCTACACTCAGCAAAAAGCTTTTCCACCATATCTTGCAAGGAGAAACTCTGCCAGGAAAGAAAACATCCAAAATCTTGTTCTAAAGCTTGCACGGGGGTCTGCAAAGAGTTTGGCAAGAATGAAAGGTAGTTGTCCAAACTCGTTCTTTTCCAATAGAATAACCATGGAAAAGGCAGGAGAGTGGTAAAGTACTGTTTTCTCTAAGTCTGAATGCTGCCCACACTGTGCCTGTGTGGCTGCAGCTTGCATCTTCGCCTTTGGGAAGCTGCCGCTCGCCGATTCTCCCGGAGGCGAAGAAGCGGCTTCTTCGCACACAGAGCATTGTGGCGAGCGCAGGGAGCTCCTGAGAGCGGTTTGTGCCGAAAGAAGCCCGGGACCGGCACTTAGCTTCGGAGAGCTGCGTATCTGCGTCTTCTGCGTGTCTTGCCGCTCTACACTCAGCAAAAAGCTTTTCCACCATATCTTGCAAGGAGAAACTCTGCCAGGAAAAAAAACATCCAAAATCTTCTTCTAAAGCTTGCACGGGGTCTGCAAAGAGTTTGGCAAGAATCAAAGGTGGTTGTCCAAAACTCGTTCTTTTCCAATAGAATAACCATGGAAAAGGCAGGAGAGTGGTAAAGTACTGTTTTCTCTAAGTCTGAAGGCTGCCCACACTGTGCCTGTGTGCCGCAGCTTGCATCTTCGCCTTTGGGAAGCTGCCGCTCGCCGATTCTCCCGCAGGCGAAGAAGCGGCTTCTTCGCACACAGAGCATTGTGGCGAGCGCAGGGAGCTCCTGAGAGCGGTTTGTGCCGAAAGAAGCCCGGGACCGGCACTTAGCTTCGGAGAGCTGCGTATCTGCGTCTTCTGCGTGTCTTGCCGCTCTACACTCAGCAAAAAGCTTTTCCACCATATCTTGCAAGGAGAAACTCTGCCAGGAAAGAAAACATCCAAAATCTTCTTCTAAAGCTTGCACGGGGGTCTGCAAAGAGTTTGGCAAGAATGAAAGGTAGTTGTCCAAAACTCGTTCTTTTCCAATAGAATAACCATGGAAAAGGCAGGAGAGTGGTAAAGTACTGTTTTCTCTAAGTCTGAAGGCTGCCCACACTGTGCCTGTGTGCTGCAGCTTGCATCTTCGCCTTTGGGAAGCTGCCGCTCGCCGATTCTCCCGGAGGCGAAGAAGCGGCTTCTTCGCACACAGAGCATTGTGGCGAGCGCAGGGAGCTCCTGAGAGCGGTTTGTGCCGAAAGAAGCCCGGGACCGGCACTTAGCTTCGGAGAGCTGCGTATCTGCGTCTTCTGCGTGTCTTGCCGCTCTACACTCAGCAAAAGCTTTTCCACCATATCTTGCAAGGAGAAACTCTGCCAGGAAAGAAAACATCCAAAATCTTGTTCTAAAGCTTGCACGGGGGTCTGCAAAGAGTTTGGCAAGAATGAAAGGTAGTTGTCCAAAACTCGTTCTTTTCCAATAGAATAACCATGGAAAAGGCAGGAGAGTGGTAAAGTACTGTTTTCTCTAAGTCTGAAGGCTGCCCACACTGTGCCTGTGTGCCGCAGCTTGCATCTTCGCCTTTGGGAAGCTGCCGCTCGCCGATTCTCCCGGAGGCGAAGAAGCGGCTTCTTCGCACACAGAGCATTGTGGCGAGCGCAGGGAGCTCCTGAGAGCGGTTTGTGCCGAAAGAAGCCCGGGACCGGCACTTAGCTTCGGAGAGCTGCGTATCTGCGTCTTCTGCGTGTCTTGCCGCTCTACACTCAGCAAAAAGCTTTTCCACCATATCTTGCAAGGAGAAACTCTGCCAGGAAAGAAAACATCCAAAATCTTGTTCTAAAGCTTGCACGGGGGTCTGCAAAGAGTTTGGCAAGAATGAAAGGTAGTTGTCCAAAACTCGTTCTTTTCCAATAGAATAACCATGGAAAAGGCAGGAGAGTGGTAAAGTACTGTTTTCTCTAAGTCTGAATGCTGCCCACACTGTGCCTGTGTGCTGCAGCTTGCATCTTCGCCTTTGGGAAGCTGCCGCTCGCCGATTCTCCCGGAGGCGAAGAAGCGGCTTCTTCGCACACAGAGCATTGTGGCGAGCGCAGGGAGCTCCTGAGAGCGGTTTGTGCCGAAAGAAGGCCGGGACCGGCACTTAGCTTCGGAGAGCTGCGTATCTGCGTCTTCTGCGTGTCTTGCCGCTCTACACTCAGCAAAAAGCTTTTCCACCATATCTTGCAAGGAGAAACTCTGCCAGGAAAGAAAACATCCAAAATCTTGTTCTAAAGCTTGCACGGGGGTCTGCAAAGAGTTTGGCAAGAATGAAAGGTAGTTGTCCAAAACTCGTTCTTTTCCAATAGAATAACCATGGAAAAGGCAGGAGAGTGGTAAAGTACTGTTTTCTCGAAGTCTGAAGGCTGCCCACACTGTGCCTGTGTGCTGCAGCTTGCATCTTCGCCTTTGGGAAGCTGCCGCTCGCCGATTCTCCCGGAGGCGAAGAAGCGGCTTCTTCGCACACAGAGCATTGTGGCGAGCGCAGGGAGCTCCTGAGAGCGGTTTGTGCCGAAAGAAGCCCGGGACCGGCACTTAGCTTCGGAGAGCTGCGTATCTGCGTCTTCTGCGTGTCTTGCCGCTCTACACTCAGCCAAAAGCTTTTCCACCATATCTTGCAAGGAGAAACTCTGCCAGGAAAGAAAACATCCAAAATCTTGTTCTAAAGCTTGCACGGGGGTCTGCAAAGAGTTTGGCAAGAATGAAAGGTAGTTGTCCAAAACTCGTTCTTTTCCAATAGAATAACCATGGAAAAGGCAGGAGAGTGGTAAAGTACTGTTTTCTCGAAGTCTGAAGGCTGCCCACACTGTGCCTGTGTGCCGCAGCTTGCATCTTCGCCTTTGGGAAGCTGCCGCTCGCCGATTCTCCCGGAGGCGAAGAAGCGGCTTCTTCGCACACAGAGCATTGTGGCGAGCGCAGGGAGCTCCTGAGAGCGGTTTGTGCCGAAAGAAGCCCGGGACCGGCACTTAGCTTCGGAGAGCTGCGTATCTGCGTCTTCTGCGTGTCTTGCCGCTCTACACTCAGCAAAAAGCTTTTCCAGCATATCTTGCAAGGAGAAACTCTGCCAGGAAAGAAAACATCCAAAATCTTGTTCTAAAGCTTGCACGGGGGTCTGCAAAGAGTTTGGCAAGAATGAAAGGTAGTTGTCCAAAACTCGTTCTTTTCCAATAGAATAACCATGGAAAAGGCAGGAGAGTGGTAAAGTACTGTTTTCTCTAAGTCTGAATGCTGCCCACACTGTGCCTGTGTGCTGCAGCTTGCATCTTCGCCTTTGGGAAGCTGCCGCTCGCCGATTCTCCCGGAGGCGAAGAAGCGGCTTCTTCGCACACAGAGCATTGTGGCGAGCGCAGGGAGCTCCTGAGAGCGGTTTGTGCCGAAAGAAGCCCGGGACCGGCACTTAGCTTCGGAGAGCTGCGTATCTGCGTCTTCTGCGTGTCTTGCCGCTCTACACTCAGCAAAAAGCTTTTCCACCATATCTTGCAAGGAGAAACTCTGCCAGGAAAGAAAACATCCAAAATCTTCTTCTAAAGCTTGCACGGGGGTCTGCAAAGAGTTTGGCAAGAATGAAAAGTAGTTGTCCAAAACTCGTTCTTTTCCAATAGAATAACCATGGAAAAGGCAGGAGAGTGGTAAAGTACTGTTTTCTCTAAGTCTGAAGGCTGCCCACACTGTGCCTGTGTGCCGCAGCTTGCATCTTCGCCTTTGGGAAGCTGCCGCTCGCCGATTCTCCCGGAGGCGAAGAAGCGGCTTCTTCGCACACAGAGCATTGTGGCGAGCGCAGGGAGCTCCTGAGAGCGGTTTGTGCCGAAAGAAGCCCGGGACCGGCACTTAGCTTCGGAGAGCTGCGTATCTGCGTCTTCTGCGTGTCTTGCCGCTCTACACTCAGCCAAAAGCTTTTCCACCATATCTTGCAAGGAGAAACTCTGCCAGGAAAGAAAACATCCAAAATCTTGTTCTTAAGCTTGCACGGGGGTCTGCAAAGAGTTTGGCAAGAATGAAAGGTAGTTGTCCAAAACTCGTTCTTTTCCAATAGAATAACCATGGAAAAGGCAGGAGAGTGGTAAAGTACTGTTTTCTCTAAGTCTGAAGGCTGCCCACACTGTGCCTGTGTGCTGCAGCTTGCATCTTCGCCTTTGGGAAGCTGCCGCTCGCCGATTCTCCCGGAGGCGAAGAAGCGGCTTCTTCGCACACAGAGCATTGTGGCGAGCGCAGGGAGCTCCTGAGAGCGGTTTGTGCCGAAAGAAGCCCGGGACCGGCACTTAGCTTCGGAGAGCTGCGTATCTGCGTCTTCTGCGTGTCTTGCCGCTCTACACTCAGCCAAAAGCTTTCCCACCATATCTTGCAAGGAGAAACTCTGCCAGGAAAGAAAACATCCAAAATCTTGTTCTAAAGCTTGCACGGGGGTCTGCAAAGAGTTTGGCAAGAATGAAAGGTAGTTGTCCAAAACTCGTTCTTTTCCAATAGAATAACCATGGAAAAGGCAGGAGAGTGGTAAAGTACTGTTTTCTCTAAGTCTGAAGGCTGCCCACACTGTGCCTGTGTGCCGCAGCTTGCATCTTCGCCTTTGGGAAGCTGCCGCTCGCCGATTCTCCCGGAGGCGAAGAAGCGGCTTCTTCGCACACAGAGCATTGTGGCGAGCGCAGGGAGCTCCTGAGAGCGGTTTGTGCCGAAAGAAGGCCGGGACCGGCACTTAGCTTCGGAGAGCTGCGTATCTGCGTCTTCTGCGTGTCTTGCCGCTCTACACTCAGCAAAAAGCTTTTCCACCATATCTTGCAAGGAGAAACTCTGCCAGGAAAGAAAACATCCAAAATCTTGTTCTAAAGCTTGCACGGGGGTCTGCAAAGAGTTTGGCAAGAATGAAAGGTAGTTGTCCAAAACTCGTTCTTTTCCAATAGAATAACCATGGAAAAGGCAGGAGAGTGGTAAAGTACTGTTTTCTCTAAGTCTGAATGCTGCCCACACTGTGCCTGTGTGCTGCAGCTTGCATCTTCGCCTTTGGGAAGCTGCCGCTCGCCGATTCTCCCGGAGGCGAAGAAGCGGCTTCTTCGCACACAGAGCATTGTGGCGAGCGCAGGGAGCTCCTGAGAGCGGTTTGTGCCGAAAGAAGCCCGGGACCGGCACTTAGCTTCGGAGAGCTGCGTATCTGCGTCTTCTGCGTGTCTTGCCGCTCTACACTCAGCAAAAAGCTTTTCCACCATATCTTGCAAGGAGAAACTCTGCCAGGAAAGAAAACATCCAAAATCTTCTTCTAAAGCTTGCACGGGGGTCTGCAAAGAGTTTGGCAAGAATGAAAGGTAGTTGTCCAAAACTCGTTCTTTTCCAATAGAATAACCATGGAAAAGGCAGGAGAGTGGTAAAGTACTGTTTTCTCTAAGTCTGAAGGCTGCCCACACTGTGCCTGTGTGCTGCAGCTTGCATCTTCGCCTTTGGGAAGCTGCCGCTCGCCGATTCTCCCGGAGGCGAAGAAGCGGCTTCTTCGCACACAGAGCATTGTGGCGAGCGCAGGGAGCTCCTGAGAGCGGTTTGTGCCGAAAGAAGCCCGGGACCGGCACTTAGCTTCGGAGAGCTGCGTATCTGCGTCTTCTGCGTGTCTTGCCGCTCTACACTCAGCAAAAAGCTTTTCCACCATATCTTGCAAGGAGAAACTCTGCCAGGAAAGAAAACATCCAAAATCTTGTTCTAAAGCTTGCACGGGGGTCTGCAAAGAGTTTGGCAAGAATGAAAGGTAGTTGTCCAAAACTCGTTCTTTTCCAATAGAATAACCATGGAAAAGGCAGGAGAGTGGTAAAGTACTGTTTTCTCTAAGTCTGAATGCTGCCCACACTGTGCCTGTGTGCTGCAGCTTGCATCTTCGCCTTTGGGAAGCTGCCGCTCGCCGATTCTCCCGGAGGCGAAGAAGCGGCTTCTTCGCACACAGAGCATTGTGGCGAGCGCAGGGAGCTCCTGAGAGCGGTTTGTGCCGAAAGAAGCCCGGGACCGGCACTTAGCTTCGGAGAGCTGCGTATCTGCGTCTTCTGCGTGTCTTGCCGCTCTACACTCAGCAAAAAGCTTTTCCAGCATATCTTGCAAGGAGAAACTCTGCCAGGAAAGAAAACATCCAAAATCTTGTTCTAAAGCTTGCACGGGGGTCTGCAAAGAGTTTGGCAAGAATGAAAGGTAGTTGTCCAAAACTCGTTCTTTTCCAATAGAATAACCATGGAAAAGGCAGGAGAGTGGTAAAGTACTGTTTTCTCTAAGTCTGAATGCTGCCCACACTGTGCCTGTGTGCTGCAGCTTGCATCTTCGCCTTTGGGAAGCTGCCGCTCGCCGATTCTCCCGGAGGCGAAGAAGCGGCTTCTTCGCACACAGAGCATTGTGGCGAGCGCAGGGAGCTCCTGAGAGCGGTTTGTGCCGAAAGAAGCCCGGGACCGGCACTTAGCTTCGGAGAGCTGCGTATCTGCGTCTTCTGCGTGTCTTGCCGCTCTACACTCAGCAAAAAGCTTTTCCAGCATATCTTGCAAGGAGAAACTCTGCCAGGAAAGAAAACATCCAAAATCTTGTTCTAAAGCTTGCACGGGGGTCTGCAAAGAGTTTGGCAAGAATGAAAGGTAGTTGTCCAAAACTCGTTCTTTTCCAATAGAATAACCATGGAAAAGGCAGGAGAGTGGTAAAGTACTGTTTTCTCTAAGTCTGAAGGCTGCCCACACTGTGCCTGTGTGCCGCAGGTTGCATCTTCGCCTTTGGGAAGCTGCCGCTCGCCGATTCTCCCGGAGGCGAAGAAGCGGCTTCTTCGCACACAGAGCATTGTGGCGAGCGCAGGGAGCTTCTGAGAGCGGTTTGTGCCGAAAGAAGCCCGGGACCGGCACTTAGCTTCGGAGAGCTGCGTATCTGCGTCTTCTGCGTGTCTTGCCGCTCTACACTCAGCCAAAAGCTTTTCCACCATATCTTGCAAGGAGAAACTCTGCCAGGAAAGAAAACATCCAAAATCTTGTTCTAAAGCTTGCACGGGGGTCTGCAAAGAGTTTGGCAAGAATGAAAGGTAGTTGTCCAAAACTCGTTCTTTTCCAATAGAATAACCATGGAAAAGGCAGGAGAGTGGTAAAGTACTGTTTTCTCTAAGTCTGAATGCTGCCCACACTGTGCCTGTGTGCTGCAGCTTGCATCTTCGCCTTTGGGAAGCTGCCGCTCGCCGATTCTCCCGGAGGCGAAGAAGCGGCTTCTTCGCACACAGAGCATTGTGGCGAGCGCAGGGAGCTCCTGAGAGCGGTTTGTGCCGAAAGAAGCCCGGGACCGGCACTTAGCTTCGGAGAGCTGCGTATCTGCGTCTTCTGCGTGTCTTGCCGCTCTACACTCAGCAAAAAGCTTTTCCACCATATCTTGCAAGGAGAAACTCTGCCAGGAAAAAAAATATCCAAAATCTTCTTCTAAAGCTTGCACGGGGGTCTGCAAAGAGTTTGGCAAGAATCAAAGGTGGTTGTCCAAAACTCGTTCTTTTCCAATAGAATAACCATGGAAAAGGCAGGAGAGTGGTAAAGTACTGTTTTCTCTAAGTCTGAAGGCTGCCCACACTGTGCCTGTGTGCCGCAGCTTGCATCTTCGCCTTTGGGAAGCTGCCGCTCGCCGATTCTCCCGGAGGCGAAGAAGCGGCTTCTTCGCACACAGAGCATTGTGGCGAGCGCAGGGAGCTCCTGAGAGCGGTTTGTGCCGAAAGAAGCCCGGGACCGGCACTTAGCTTCGGAGAGCTGCGTATCTGCGTCTTCTGCGTGTCTTGCCGCTCTACACTCAGCAAAAAGCTTTTCCACCATATCTTGCAAGGAGAAACTCTGCCAGGAAAGAAAACATCCAAAATCTTCTTCTAAAGCTTGCACGGGGGTCTGCAAAGAGTTTGGCAAGAATGAAAGGTAGTTGTCCAAAACTCGTTCTTTTCCAATAGAATAACCATGGAAAAGGCAGGAGAGTGGTAAAGTACTGTTTTCTCTAAGTCTGAAGGCTGCCCACACTGTGCCTGTGTGCTGCAGCTTGCATCTTCGCCTTTGGGAAGCTGCCGCTCGCCGATTCTCCCGGAGGCGAAGAAGCGGCTTCTTCGCACACAGAGCATTGTGGCGAGCGCAGGGAGCTCCTGAGAGCGGTTTGTGCCGAAAGAAGCCCGGGACCGGCACTTAGCTTCGGAGAGCTGCGTATCTGCGTCTTCTGCGTGTCTTGCCGCTCTACACTCAGCCAAAAGCTTTTCCACCATATCTTGCAAGGAGAAACTCTGCCAGGAAAGAAAACATCCAAAATCTTGTTCTAAAGCTTGCACGGGGGTCTGCAAAGAGTTTGGCAAGAATGAAAGGTAGTTGTCCAAAACTCGTTCTTTTCCAATAGAATAACCATGGAAAAGGCAGGAGAGTGGTAAAGTACTGTTTTCTCTAAGTCTGAAGGCTGCCCACACTGTGCCTGTGTGCCGCAGCTTGCATCTTCGCCTTTGGGAAGCTGCCGCTCGCCGATTCTCCCGGAGGCGAAGAAGCGGCTTCTTCGCACACAGAGCATTGTGGCGAGCGCAGGGAGCTCCTGAGAGCGGTTTGTGCCGAAAGAAGCCCGGGACCGGCACTTAGCTTCGGAGAGCTGCGTATCTGCGTCTTCTGCGTGTCTTGCCGCTCTACACTCAGCAAAAAGCTTTTCCACCATATCTTGCAAGGAGAAACTCTGCCAGGAAAGAAAACATCCAAAATCTTGTTCTAAAGCTTGCACGGGGGTCTGCAAAGAGTTTGGCAAGAATGAAAGGTAGTTGTCCAAAACTCGTTCTTTTCCAATAGAATAACCATGGAAAAGGCAGGAGAGTGGTAAAGTACTGTTTTCTCTAAGTCTGAATGCTGCCCACACTGTGCCTGTGTGCTGCAGCTTGCATCTTCGCCTTTGGGAAGCTGCCGCTCGCCGAATTCTCCCGGAGGCGAAGAAGCGGCTTCTTCGCACACAGAGCATTGTGGCGAGCGCAGGGAGCTCCTGAGAGCGGTTTGTGCCGAAAGAAGCCCGGGACCGGCACTTAGCTTCGGAGAGCTGCGTATCTGCGTCTTCTGCGTGTCTTGCCGCTCTACACTCAGCAAAAGCTTTTCCACCATATCTTGCAAGGAGAAACTCTGCCAGGAAAGAAAACATCCAAAATCTTGTTCTAAAGCTTGCACGGGGGTCTGCAAAGAGTTTGGCAAGAATGAAAGGTAGTTGTCCAAAACTCGTTCTTTTCCAATAGAATAACCATGGAAAAGGCAGGAGAGTGGTAAAGTACTGTTTTCTCGAAGTCTGAAGGCTGCCCACACTGTGCCTGTGTGCTGCAGCTTGCATCTTCGCCTTTGGGAAGCTGCCGCTCGCCGATTCTCCCGGAGGCGAAGAAGCGGCTTCTTCGCACACAGAGCATTGTGGCGAGCGCAGGGAGCTCCTGAGAGCGGTTTGTGCCGAAAGAAGGCCGGGACCGGCACTTAGCTTCGGAGAGCTGCGTATCTGCGTCTTCTGCGTGTCTTGCCGCTCTACACTCAGCAAAAAGCTTTTCCACCATATCTTGCAAGGAGAAACTCTGCCAGGAAAGAAAACATCCAAAATCTTGTTCTAAAGCTTGCACGGGGGTCTGCAAAGAGTTTGGCAAGAATGAAAGGTAGTTGTCCAAAACTCGTTCTTTTCCAATAGAATAACCATGGAAAAGGCAGGAGAGTGGTAAAGTACTGTTTTCTCTAAGTCTGAAGGCTGCCCACACTGTGCCTGTGTGCTGCAGCTTGCATCTTCGCCTTTGGGAAGCTGCCGCTCGCCGATTCTCCCGGAGGCGAAGAAGCGGCTTCTTCGCACACAGAGCATTGTGGCGAGCGCAGGGAGCTCCTGAGAGCGGTTTGTGCCGAAAGAAGCCCGGGACCGGCACTTAGCTTCGGAGAGCTGCGTATCTGCGTCTTCTGCGTGTCTTGCCGCTCTACACTCAGCCAAAAGCTTTTCCACCATATCTTGCAAGGAGAAACTCTGCCAGGAAAGAAAACATCCAAAATCTTGTTCTAAAGCTTGCACGGGGGTCTGCAAAGAGTTTGGCAAGAATGAAAGGTAGTTGTCCAAAACTCGTTCTTTTCCAATAGAATAACCATGGAAAAGGCAGGAGAGTGGTAAAGTACTGTTTTCTCGAAGTCTGAAGGCTGCCCACACTGTGCCTGTGTGCCGCAGCTTGCATCTTCGCCTTTGGGAAGCTGCCGCTCGCCGATTCTCCCGGAGGCGAAGAAGCGGCTTCTTCGCACACAGAGCATTGTGGCGAGCGCAGGGAGCTCCTGAGAGCGGTTTGTGCCGAAAGAAGCCCGGGACCGGCACTTAGCTTCGGAGAGCTGCGTATCTGCGTCTTCTGCGTGTCTTGCCGCTCTACACTCAGCAAAAAGCTTTTCCAGCATATCTTGCAAGGAGAAACTCTGCCAGGAAAGAAAACATCCAAAATCTTGTTCTAAAGCTTGCACGGGGGTCTGCAAAGAGTTTGGCAAGAATGAAAGGTAGTTGTCCAAAACTCGTTCTTTTCCAATAGAATAACCATGGAAAAGGCAGGAGAGTGGTAAAGTACTGTTTTCTCTAAGTCTGAATGCTGCCCACACTGTGCCTGTGTGCTGCAGCTTGCATCTTCGCCTTTGGGAAGCTGCCGCTCGCCGATTCTCCCGGAGGCGAAGAAGCGGCTTCTTCGCACACAGAGCATTGTGGCGAGCGCAGGGAGCTCCTGAGAGCGGTTTGTGCCGAAAGAAGCCCGGGACCGGCACTTAGCTTCGGAGAGCTGCGTATCTGCGTCTTCTGCGTGTCTTGCCGCTCTACACTCAGCAAAAAGCTTTTCCACCATATCTTGCAAGGAGAAACTCTGCCAGGAAAGAAAACATCCAAAATCTTCTTCTAAAGCTTGCACGGGGGTCTGCAAAGAGTTTGGCAAGAATGAAAAGTAGTTGTCCAAAACTCGTTCTTTTCCAATAGAATAACCATGGAAAAGGCAGGAGAGTGGTAAAGTACTGTTTTCTCTAAGTCTGAAGGCTGCCCACACTGTGCCTGTGTGCTGCAGCTTGCATCTTCGCCTTTGGGAAGCTGCCGCTCGCCGATTCTCCCGGAGGCGAAGAAGCGGCTTCTTCGCACACAGAGCATTGTGGCGAGCGCAGGGAGCTCCTGAGAGCGGTTTGTGCCGAAAGAAGCCCGGGACCGGCACTTAGCTTCGGAGAGCTGCGTATCTGCGTCTTCTGCGTGTCTTGCCGCTCTACACTCAGCCAAAAGCTTTTCCACCATATCTTGCAAGGAGAAACTCTGCCAGGAAAGAAAACATCCAAAATCTTGTTCTTAAGCTTGCACGGGGGTCTGCAAAGAGTTTGGCAAGAATGAAAGGTAGTTGTCCAAAACTCGTTCTTTTCCAATAGAATAACCATGGAAAAGGCAGGAGAGTGGTAAAGTACTGTTTTCTCTAAGTCTGAAGGCTGCCCACACTGTGCCTGTGTGCTGCAGCTTGCATCTTCGCCTTTGGGAAGCTGCCGCTCGCCGATTCTCCCGGAGGCGAAGAAGCGGCTTCTTCGCACACAGAGCATTGTGGCGAGCGCAGGGAGCTCCTGAGAGCGGTTTGTGCCGAAAGAAGCCCGGGACCGGCACTTAGCTTCGGAGAGCTGCGTATCTGCGTCTTCTGCGTGTCTTGCCGCTCTACACTCAGCCAAAAGCTTTCCCACCATATCTTGCAAGGAGAAACTCTGCCAGGAAAGAAAACATCCAAAATCTTGTTCTAAAGCTTGCACGGGGGTCTGCAAAGAGTTTGGCAAGAATGAAAGGTAGTTGTCCAAAACTCGTTCTTTTCCAATAGAATAACCATGGAAAAGGCAGGAGAGTGGTAAAGTACTGTTTTCTCTAAGTCTGAAGGCTGCCCACACTGTGCCTGTGTGCCGCAGCTTGCATCTTCGCCTTTGGGAAGCTGCCGCTCGCCGATTCTCCCGGAGGCGAAGAAGCGGCTTCTTCGCACACAGAGCATTGTGGCGAGCGCAGGGAGCTCCTGAGAGCGGTTTGTGCCGAAAGAAGGCCGGGACCGGCACTTAGCTTCGGAGAGCTGCGTATCTGCGTCTTCTGCGTGTCTTGCCGCTCTACACTCAGCAAAAAGCTTTTCCACCATATCTTGCAAGGAGAAACTCTGCCAGGAAAGAAAACATCCAAAATCTTGTTCTAAAGCTTGCACGGGGGTCTGCAAAGAGTTTGGCAAGAATGAAAGGTAGTTGTCCAAAACTCGTTCTTTTCCAATAGAATAACCATGGAAAAGGCAGGAGAGTGGTAAAGTACTGTTTTCTCTAAGTCTGAATGCTGCCCACACTGTGCCTGTGTGCTGCAGCTTGCATCTTCGCCTTTGGGAAGCTGCCGCTCGCCGATTCTCCCGGAGGCGAAGAAGCGGCTTCTTCGCACACAGAGCATTGTGGCGAGCGCAGGGAGCTCCTGAGAGCGGTTTGTGCCGAAAGAAGCCCGGGACCGGCACTTAGCTTCGGAGAGCTGCGTATCTGCGTCTTCTGCGTGTCTTGCCGCTCTACACTCAGCAAAAAGCTTTTCCACCATATCTTGCAAGGAGAAACTCTGCCAGGAAAGAAAACATCCAAAATCTTCTTCTAAAGCTTGCACGGGGGTCTGCAAAGAGTTTGGCAAGAATGAAAGGTAGTTGTCCAAAACTCGTTCTTTTCCAATAGAATAACCATGGAAAAGGCAGGAGAGTGGTAAAGTACTGTTTTCTCTAAGTCTGAAGGCTGCCCACACTGTGCCTGTGTGCTGCAGCTTGCATCTTCGCCTTTGGGAAGCTGCCGCTCGCCGATTCTCCCGGAGGCGAAGAAGCGGCTTCTTCGCACACAGAGCATTGTGGCGAGCGCAGGGAGCTCCTGAGAGCGGTTTGTGCCGAAAGAAGCCCGGGACCGGCACTTAGCTTCGGAGAGCTGCGTATCTGCGTCTTCTGCGTGTCTTGCCGCTCTACACTCAGCAAAAAGCTTTTCCACCATATCTTGCAAGGAGAAACTCTGCCAGGAAAGAAAACATCCAAAATCTTGTTCTAAAGCTTGCACGGGGGTCTGCAAAGAGTTTGGCAAGAATGAAAGGTAGTTGTCCAAAACTCGTTCTTTTCCAATAGAATAACCATGGAAAAGGCAGGAGAGTGGTAAAGTACTGTTTTCTCTAAGTCTGAAGGCTGCCCACACTGTGCCTGTGTGCTGCAGCTTGCATCTTCGCCTTTGGGAAGCTGCCGCTCGCCGATTCTCCCGGAGGCGAAGAAGCGGCTTCTTCGCACACAGAGCATTGTGGCGAGCGCAGGGAGCTCCTGAGAGCGGTTTGTGCCGAAAGAAGCCCGGGACCGGCACTTAGCTTCGGAGAGCTGCGTATCTGCGTCTTCTGCGTGTCTTGCCGCTCTACACTCAGCAAAAAGCTTTTCCACATATCTTGCAAGGAGAAACTCTGCCAGGAAAGAAAACATCCAAAATCTTGTTCTAAAGCTTGCACGGGGGTCTGCAAAGAGTTTGGCAAGAATGAAAGGTAGTTGTCCAAAACTCGTTCTTTTCCAATAGAATAACCATGGAAAAGGCAGGAGAGTGGTAAAGTACTGTTTTCTCTAAGTCTGAAGGCTGCCCACACTGTGCCTGTGTGCCGCAGCTTGCATCTTCGCCTTTGGGAAGCTGCCGCTCGCCGATTCTCCCGGAGGCGAAGAAGCGGCTTCTTCGCACACAGAGCATTGTGGCGAGCGCAGGGAGCTCCTGAGAGCGGTTTGTGCCGAAAGAAGCCCGGGACCGGCACTTAGCTTCGGAGAGCTGCGTATCTGCGTCTTCTGCGTGTCTTGCCGCTCTACACTCAGCAAAAAGCTTTTCCAGCATATCTTGCAAGGAGAAACTCTGCCAGGAAAGAAAACATCCAAAATCTTGTTCTAAAGCTTGCACGGGGGTCTGCAAAGAGTTTGGCAAGAATGAAAAGTAGTTGTCCAAAACTCGTTCTTTTCCAATAGAAGAACCATGGAAAAGGCAGGAGAGTGGTAAAGTACTGTTTTCTCTAAGTCTGAATGCTGCCCACACTGTGCCTGTGTGCTGCAGCTTGCATCTTCGCCTTTGGGAAGCTGCCGCTCGCCGATTCTCCCGGAGGCGAAGAAGCGGCTTCTTCGCACACAGAGCATTGTGGCGAGCGCAGGGAGCTCCTGAGAGCGGTTTGTGCCGAAAGAAGCCCGGGACCGGCACTTAGCTTCGGAGAGCTGCGTATCTGCGTCTTCTGCGTGTCTTGCCGCTCTACACTCAGCAAAAAGCTTTTCCACCATATCTTGCAAGGAGAAACTCTGCCAGGAAAAAAAACATCCAAAATCTTCTTCTAAAGCTTGCACGGGGGTCTGCAAAGAGTTTGGCAAGAATGAAAAGTAGTTGTCCAAAACTCGTTCTTTTCCAATAGAATAACCATGGAAAAGGCAGGAGAGTGGTAAAGTACTGTTTTCTCTAAGTCTGAAGGCTGCCCACACTGTGCCTGTGTGCCGCAGCTTGCATCTTCGCCTTTGGGAAGCTGCCGCTCGCCGATTCTCCCGGAGGCGAAGAAGCGGCTTCTTCGCACACAGAGCATTGTGGCGAGCGCAGGGAGCTCCTGAGAGCGGTTTGTGCCGAAAGAAGCCCGGGACCGGCACTTAGCTTCGGAGAGCTGCGTATCTGCGTCTTCTGCGTGTCTTGCCGCTCTACACTCAGCCAAAAGCTTTTCCACCATATCTTGCAAGGAGAAACTCTGCCAGGAAAGAAAACATCCAAAATCTTGTTCTTAAGCTTGCACGGGGGTCTGCAAAGAGTTTGGCAAGAATGAAAGGTAGTTGTCCAAAACTCGTTCTTTTCCAATAGAATAACCATGGAAAAGGCAGGAGAGTGGTAAAGTACTGTTTTCTCTAAGTCTGAAGGCTGCCCACACTGTGCCTGTGTGCTGCAGCTTGCATCTTCGCCTTTGGGAAGCTGCCGCTCGCCGATTCTCCCGGAGGCGAAGAAGCGGCTTCTTCGCACACAGAGCATTGTGGCGAGCGCAGGGAGCTCCTGAGAGCGGTTTGTGCCGAAAGAAGCCCGGGACCGGCACTTAGCTTCGGAGAGCTGCGTATCTGCGTCTTCTGCGTGTCTTGCCGCTCTACACTCAGCCAAAAGCTTTTCCACCATATCTTGCAAGGAGAAACTCTGCCAGGAAAGAAAACATCCAAAATCTTGTTCTAAAGCTTGCACGGGGGTCTGCAAAGAGTTTGGCAAGAATGAAAGGTAGTTGTCCAAAACTCGTTCTTTTCCAATAGAATAACCATGGAAAAGGCAGGAGAGTGGTAAAGTACTGTTTTCTCTAAGTCTGAAGGCTGCCCACACTGTGCCTGTGTGCCGCAGGTTGCATCTTCGCCTTTGGGAAGCTGCCGCTCGCCGATTCTCCCGGAGGCGAAGAAGCGGCTTCTTCGCACACAGAGCATTGTGGCGAGCGCAGGGAGCTCCTGAGAGCGGTTTGTGCCGAAAGAAGGCCGGGACCGGCACTTAGCTTCGGAGAGCTGCGTATCTGCGTCTTCTGCGTGTCTTGCCGCTCTACACTCAGCAAAAAGCTTTTCCACCATATCTTGCAAGGAGAAACTCTGCCAGGAAAGAAAACATCCAAAATCTTGTTCTAAAGCTTGCACGGGGGTCTGCAAAGAGTTTGGCAAGAATGAAAGGTAGTTGTCCAAAACTCGTTCTTTTCCAATAGAATAACCATGGAAAAGGCAGGAGAGTGGTAAAGTACTGTTTTCTCTAAGTCTGAATGCTGCCCACACTGTGCCTGTGTGCTGCAGCTTGCATCTTCGCCTTTGGGAAGCTGCCGCTCGCCGATTCTCCCGGAGGCGAAGAAGCGGCTTCTTCGCACACAGAGCATTGTGGCGAGCGCAGGGAGCTCCTGAGAGCGGTTTGTGCCGAAAGAAGCCCGGGACCGGCACTTAGCTTCGGAGAGCTGCGTATCTGCGTCTTCTGCGTGTCTTGCCGCTCTACACTCAGCAAAAAGCTTTTCCACCATATCTTGCAAGGAGAAACTCTGCCAGGAAAGAAAACATCCAAAATCTTCTTCTAAAGCTTGCACGGGGGTCTGCAAAGAGTTTGGCAAGAATGAAAGGTAGTTGTCCAAAACTCGTTCTTTTCCAATAGAATAACCATGGAAAAGGCAGGAGAGTGGTAAAGTACTGTTTTCTCGAAGTCTGAAGGCTGCCCACACTGTGCCTGTGTGCTGCAGCTTGCATCTTCGCCTTTGGGAAGCTGCCGCTCGCCGATTCTCCCGGAGGCGAAGAAGCGGCTTCTTCGCACACAGAGCATTGTGGCGAGCGCAGGGAGCTCCTGAGAGCGGTTTGTGCCGAAAGAAGCCCGGGACCGGCACTTAGCTTCGGAGAGCTGCGTATCTGCGTCTTCTGCGTGTCTTGCCGCTCTACACTCAGCAAAAAGCTTTTCCACCATATCTTGCAAGGAGAAACTCTGCCAGGAAAGAAAACATCCAAAATCTTGTTCTAAAGCTTGCACTGGGGTCTGCAAAGAGTTTGGCAAGAATGAAAGGTAGTTGTCCAAAACTCGTTCTTTTCCAATAGAATAACCATGGAAAAGGCAGGAGAGTGGTAAAGTACTGTTTTCTCTAAGTCTGAATGCTGCCCACACTGTGCCTGTGTGCTGCAGCTTGCATCTTCGCCTTTGGGAAGCTGCCGCTCGCCGATTCTCCCGGAGGCGAAGAAGCGGCTTCTTCGCACACAGAGCATTGTGGCGAGCGCAGGGAGCTCCTGAGAGCGGTTTGTGCCGAAAGAAGCCCGGGACCGGCACTTAGCTTCGGAGAGCTGCGTATCTGCGTCTTCTGCGTGTCTTGCCGCTCTACACTCAGCAAAAAGCTTTTCCACCATATCTTGCAAGGAGAAACTCTGCCAGGAAAGAAAACATCCAAAATCTTCTTCTAAAGCTTGCACGGGGGTCTGCAAAGAGTTTGGCAAGAATGAAAGGTAGTTGTCCAAAACTCGTTCTTTTCCAATAGAATAACCATGGAAAAGGCAGGAGAGTGGTAAAGTACTGTTTTCTCTAAGTCTGAATGCTGCCCACACTGTGCCTGTGTGCTGCAGCTTGCATCTTCGCCTTTGGGAAGCTGCCGCTCGCCGATTCTCCCGGAGGCGAAGAAGCGGCTTCTTCGCACACAGAGCATTGTGGCGAGCGCAGGGAGCTCCTGAGAGCGGTTTGTGCCGAAAGAAGCCCGGGACCGGCACTTAGCTTCGGAGAGCTGCGTATCTGCGTCTTCTGCGTGTCTTGCCGCTCTACACTCAGCAAAAAGCTTTTCCACCATATCTTGCAAGGAGAAACTCTGCCAGGAAAGAAAACATCCAAAATCTTGTTCTAAAGCTTGCACGGGGGTCTGCAAAGAGTTTGGCAAGAATGAAAGGTAGTTGTCCAAAACTCGTTCTTTTCCAATAGAATAACCATGGAAAAGGCAGGAGAGTGGTAAAGTACTGTTTTCTCTAAGTCTGAAGGCTGCCCACACTGTGCCTGTGTGCTGCAGCTTGCATCTTCGCCTTTGGGAAGCTGCCGCTCGCCGATTCTCCCGGAGGCGAAGAAGCGGCTTCTTCGCACACAGAGCATTGTGGCGAGCGCAGGGAGCTCCTGAGAGCGGTTTGTGCCGAAAGAAGCCCGGGACCGGCACTTAGCTTCGGAGAGCTGCGTATCTGCGTCTTCTGCGTGTCTTGCCGCTCTACACTCAGCAAAAAGCTTTTCCACCATATCTTGCAAGGAGAAACTCTGCCAGGGAAAAAAACATCCAAAATCTTCTTCTAAAGCTTGCACGGGGGTCTGCAAAGAGTTTGGCAAGAATGAAAAGTAGTTGTCCAAAACTCGTTCTTTTCCAATAGAAGAACCATGGAAAAGGCAGGAGAGTGGTAAAGTACTGTTTTCTCTAAGTCTGAAGGCTGCCCACACTGTGCCTGTGTGCCGCAGCTTGCATCTTCGCCTTTGGGAAGCTGCCGCTCGCCGATTCTCCCGGAGGCGAAGAAGTGGCTTCTTCGCACACAGAGCATTGTGGCGAGCGCAGGGAGCTCCTGAGAGCGGTTTGTGCCGAAAGAAGCCCGGGACCGGCACTTAGCTTCGGAGAGCTGCGTATCTGCGTCTTCTGCGTGTCTTGCCGCTCTACACACAGCCAAAAGCTTTTCCACCATATCTTGCAAGGAGAAACTCTGCCAGGAAAGAAAATATCCAAAATCTTGTTCTTAAGCTTGCACGGGGGTCTGCAAAGAGTTTGGCAAGAATGAAAGGTAGTTGTCCAAAACTCGTTCTTTTCCAATAGAATAACCATGGAAAAGGCAGGAGAGTGTTAAAGTACTGTTTTCTCTAAGTCTGAAGGCTGCCCACACTGTGCCTGTGTGCTGCAGCTTGCATCTTCGCCTTTGGGAAGCTGCCGCCCGCCGATTCTCCCGGAGGCGAAGAAGCGGCTTCTTCGCACACAGAGCATTGTGGCGAGCGCAGGGAGCTCCTGAGAGCGGTTTGTGCCGAAAGAAGCCCGGGACCGGCACTTAGCTTCGGAGAGCTGCGTATCTGCGTCTTCTGCGTGTCTTGCCGCTCTACACTCAGCAAAAAGCTTTTCCACCATATCTTGCAAGGAGAAACTCTGCCAGGAAAGAAAACATCCAAAATCTTGTTCTAAAGCTTGCACGGGGGTCTGCAAAGAGTTTGGCAAGAATGAAAGGTAGTTGTCCAAAACTCGTTCTTTTCCAATAGAATAACCATGGAAAAGGCAGGAGAGTGGTAAAGTACTGTTTTCTCTAAGTCTGAAGGCTGCCCACACTGTGCCTGTGTGCCGCAGCTTGCATCTTCGCCTTTGGGAAGCTGCCGCTCGCCGATTCTCCCGGAGGCGAAGAAGCGGCTTCTTCGCACACAGAGCATTGTGGCGAGCGCAGGGAGCTCCTGAGAGCGGTTTGTGCCGAAAGAAGCCCGGGACCGGCACTTAGCTTCGGAGAGCTGCGTATCTGCGTCTTCTGCGTGTCTTGCCGCTCTACACTCAGCCAAAAGCTTTTCCACCATATCTTGCAAGGAGAAACTCTGCCAGGAAAGAAAACATCCAAAATCTTGTTCTAAAGCTTGCACGGGGGTCTGCAAAGAGTTTGGCAAGAATGAAAGGTAGTTGTCCAAAACTCGTTCTTTTCCAATAGAATAACCATGGAAAAGGCAGGAGAGTGGTAAAGTACTGTTTTCTCTAAGTCTGAATGCTGCCCACACTGTGCCTGTGTGCTGCAGCTTGCATCTTCGCCTTTGGGAAGCTGCCGCTCGCCGATTCTCCCGGAGGCGAAGAAGCGGCTTCTTCGCACACAGAGCATTGTGGCGAGCGCAGGGAGCTCCTGAGAGCGGTTTGTGCCGAAAGAAGCCCGGGACCGGCACTTAGCTTCGGAGAGCTGCGTATCTGCGTCTTCTGCGTGTCTTGCCGCTCTACACTCAGCAAAAAGCTTTTCCACCATATCTTGCAAGGAGAAACTCTGCCAGGAAAGAAAACATCCAAAATCTTGTTCTAAAGCTTGCACGGGGGTCTGCAAAGAGTTTGGCAAGAATGAAAGGTAGTTGTCCAAAACTCGTTCTTTTCCAATAGAATAACCATGGAAAAGGCAGGAGAGTGGTAAAGTACTGTTTTCTCTAAGTCTGAATGCTGCCCACACTGTGCCTGTGTGCTGCAGCTTGCATCTTCGCCTTTGGGAAGCTGCCGCTCGCCGATTCTCCCGGAGGCGAAGAAGCGGCTTCTTCGCACACAGAGCATTGTGGCGAGCGCAGGGAGCTCCTGAGAGCGGTTTGTGCCGAAAGAAGCCCGGGACCGGCACTTAGCTTCGGAGAGCTGTGTATCTGTGTCTTCTGCGTGTCTTGCCGCTCTACACTCAGCAAAAAGCTTTTCCACCATATCTTGCAAGGAGAAACTCTGCCAGGAAAGAAAACATCCAAAATCTTGTTCTAAAGCTTGCACTGGGGTCTGCAAAGAGTTTGGCAAGAATGAAAGGTAGTTGTCCAAAACTCGTTCTTTTCCAATAGAATAACCATGGAAAAGGCAGGAGAGTGGTAAAGTACTGTTTTCTCTAAGTCTGAAGGCTGCCCACACTGTGCCTGTGTGCTGCAGCTTGCATCTTCGCCTTTGGGAAGCTGCCGCTCGCCGATTCTCCCGGAGGCGAAGAAGCGGCTTCTTCGCACACAGAGCATTGTGGCGAGCGCAGGGAGCTCCTGAGAGCGGTTTGTGCCGAAAGAAGCCCGGGACCGGCACTTAGCTTCGGAGAGCTGCGTATCTGCGTCTTCTGCGTGTCTTGCCGCTCTACACTCAGCAAAAAGCTTTTCCAGCATATCTTGCAAGGAGAAACTCTGCCAGGAAAGAAAACATCCAAAATCTTGTTCTAAAGCTTGCACGGGGGTCTGCAAAGAGTTTGGCAAGAATGAAAGGTAGTTGTCCAAAACTCGTTCTTTTCCAATAGAATAACCATGGAAAAGGCAGGAGAGTGGTAAAGTACTGTTTTCTCTAAGTCTGAAGGCTGCCCACACTGTGCCTGTGTGCCGCAGCTTGCATCTTCGCCTTTGGGAAGCTGCCGCTCGCCGATTCTCCCGGAGGCGAAGAAGCGGCTTCTTCGCACACAGAGCATTGTGGCGAGCGCAGGGAGCTCCTGAGAGCGGTTTGTGCCGAAAGAAGCCCGGGACCGGCACTTAGCTTCGGAGAGCTGCGTATCTGCGTCTTCTGCGTGTCTTGCCGCTCTACACTCAGCAAAAAGCTTTTCCACCATATCTTGCAAGGAGAAACTCTGCCAGGAAAGAAAACATCCAAAATCTTGTTCTAAAGCTTGCACGGGGGTCTGCAAAGAGTTTGGCAAGAATGAAAGGTAGTTGTCCAAAACTCGTTCTTTTCCAATAGAATAACCATGGAAAAGGCAGGAGAGTGGTAAAGTACTGTTTTCTCTAAGTCTGAATGCTGCCCACACTGTGCCTGTGTGCTGCAGCTTGCATCTTCGCCTTTGGGAAGCTGCCGCTCGCCGATTCTCCCGGAGGCGAAGAAGCGGCTTCTTCGCACACAGAGCATTGTGGCGAGCGCAGGGAGCTCCTGAGAGCGGTTTGTGCCGAAAGAAGCCCGGGACCGGCACTTAGCTTCGGAGAGCTGCGTATCTGCGTCTTCTGCGTGTCTTGCCGCTCTACACTCAGCAAAAAGCTTTTCCACCATATCTTGCAAGGAGAAACTCTGCCAGGAAAAAAAACATCCAAAATCTTCTTCTAAAGCTTGCACGGGGGTCTGCAAAGAGTTTGGCAAGAATGAAAGGTAGTTGTCCAAAACTCGTTCTTTTCCAATAGAATAACCATGGAAAAGGCAGGAGAGTGGTAAAGTACTGTTTTCTCTAAGTCTGAAGGCTGCCCACACTGTGCCTGTGTGCTGCAGCTTGCATCTTCGCCTTTGGGAAGCTGCCGCTCGCCGATTCTCCCGGAGGCGAAGAAGCGGCTTCTTCGCACACAGAGCATTGTGGCGAGCGCAGGGAGCTCCTGAGAGCGGTTTGTGCCGAAAGAAGGCCGGGACCGGCACTTAGCTTCGGAGAGCTGCGTATCTGCGTCTTCTGCGTGTCTTGCCGCTCTACACTCAGCAAAAAGCTTTTCCACCATATCTTGCAAGGAGAAACTCTGCCAGGAAAGAAAACATCCAAAATCTTCTTCTAAAGCTTGCACGGGGGTCTGCAAAGAGTTTGGCAAGAATGAAAGGTAGTTGTCCAAAACTCGTTCTTTTCCAATAGAATAACCATGGAAAAGGCAGGAGAGTGGTAAAGTACTGTTTTCTCTAAGTCTGAATGCTGCCCACACTGTGCCTGTGTGCTGCAGCTTGCATCTTCGCCTTTGGGAAGCTGCCGCTCGCCGATTCTCCCGGAGGCGAAGAAGCGGCTTCTTCGCACACAGAGCATTGTGGCGAGCGCAGGGAGCTCCTGAGAGCGGTTTGTGCCGAAAGAAGCCCGGGACCGGCACTTAGCTTCGGAGAGCTGCGTATCTGCGTCTTCTGCGTGTCTTGCCGCTCTACACTCAGCAAAAAGCTTTTCCACCATATCTTGCAAGGAGAAACTCTGCCAGGAAAGAAAACATCCAAAATCTTCTTCTAAAGCTTGCACGGGGGTCTGCAAAGAGTTTGGCAAGAATGAAAGGTAGTTGTCCAAAACTCGTTCTTTTCCAATAGAATAACCATGGAAAAGGCAGGAGAGTGGTAAAGTACTGTTTTCTCTAAGTCTGAAGGCTGCCCACACTGTGCCTGTGTGCCGCAGCTTGCATCTTCGCCTTTGGGAAGCTGCCGCTCGCCGATTCTCCCGGAGGCGAAGAAGCGGCTTCTTCGCACACAGAGCATTGTGGCGAGCGCAGGGAGCTCCTGAGAGCGGTTTGTGCCGAAAGAAGCCCGGGACCGGCACTTAGCTTCGGAGAGCTGCGTATCTGCGTCTTCTGCGTGTCTTGCCGCTCTACACTCAGCCAAAAGCTTTTCCACCATATCTTGCAAGGAGAAACTCTGCCAGGAAAGAAAACATCCAAAATCTTGTTCTAAAGCTTGCACGGGGGTCTGCAAAGAGTTTGGCAAGAATGAAAGGTAGTTGTCCAAAACTCGTTCTTTTCCAATAGAATAACCATGGAAAAGGCAGGAGAGTGGTAAAGTACTGTTTTCTCTAAGTCTGAAGGCTGCCCACACTGTGCCTGTGTGCTGCAGCTTGCATCTTCGCCTTTGGGAAGCTGCCGCTCGCCGATTCTCCCGGAGGCGAAGAAGCGGCTTCTTCGCACACAGAGCATTGTGGCGAGCGCAGGGAGCTCCTGAGAGCGGTTTGTGCCGAAAGAAGCCCGGGACCGGCACTTAGCTTCGGAGAGCTGCGTATCTGCGTCTTGCGTGTCTTGCCGCTCTACACTCAGCAAAAAGCTTTTCCACCATATCTTGCAAGGAGAAACTCTGCCAGGAAAGAAAACATCCAAAATCTTGTTCTAAAGCTTGCACGGGGGTCTGCAAAGAGTTTGGCAAGAATGAAAGGTAGTTGTCCAAAACTCGTTCTTTTCCAATAGAATAACCATGGAAAAGGCAGGAGAGTGGTAAAGTACTGTTTTCTCTAAGTCTGAAGGCTGCCCACACTGTGCCTGTGTGCTGCAGCTTGCATCTTCGCCTTTGGGAAGCTGCCGCTCGCCGATTCTCCCGGAGGCGAAGAAGCGGCTTCTTCGCACACAGAGCATTGTGGCGAGCGCAGGGAGCTCCTGAGAGCGGTTTGTGCCGAAAGAAGCCCGGGACCGGCACTTAGCTTCGGAGAGCTGCGTATCTGCGTCTTCTGCGTGTCTTGCCGCTCTACACTCAGCAAAAAGCTTTTCCAGCATATCTTGCAAGGAGAAACTCTGCCAGGAAAGAAAACATCCAAAATCTTGTTCTAAAGCTTGCACGGGGGTCTGCAAAGAGTTTGGCAAGAATGAAAGGTAGTTGTCCAAAACTCGTTCTTTTCCAATAGAATAACCATGGAAAAGGCAGGAGAGTGGTAAAGTACTGTTTTCTCTAAGTCTGAAGGCTGCCCACACTGTGCCTGTGTGCTGCAGCTTGCATCTTCGCCTTTGGGAAGCTGCCGCTCGCCGATTCTCCCGGAGGCGAAGAAGCGGCTTCTTCGCACACAGAGCATTGTGGCGAGCGCAGGGAGCTCCTGAGAGCGGTTTGTGCCGAAAGAAGCCCGGGACCGGCACTTAGCTTCGGAGAGCTGCGTATCTGCGTCTTCTGCGTGTCTTGCCGCTCTACACTCAGCCAAAAGCTTTTCCACCATATCTTGCAAGGAGAAACTCTGCCAGGAAAGAAAACATCCAAAATCTTGTTCTAAAGCTTGCACGGGGGTCTGCAAAGAGTTTGGCAAGAATGAAAGGTAGTTGTCCAAAACTCGTTCTTTTCCAATAGAATAACCATGGAAAAGGCAGGAGAGTGGTAAAGTACTGTTTTCTCTAAGTCTGAATGCTGCCCACACTGTGCCTGTGTGCTGCAGCTTGCATCTTCGCCTTTGGGAAGCTGCCGCTCGCCGATTCTCCCGGAGGCGAAGAAGCGGCTTCTTCGCACACAGAGCATTGTGGCGAGCGCAGGGAGCTCCTGAGAGCGGTTTGTGCCGAAAGAAGCCCGGGACCGGCACTTAGCTTCGGAGAGCTGCGTATCTGCGTCTTCTGCGTGTCTTGCCGCTCTACACTCAGCAAAAAGCTTTTCCACCATATCTTGCAAGGAGAAACTCTGCCAGGAAAGAAAACATCCAAAATCTTGTTCTAAAGCTTGCACGGGGGTCTGCAAAGAGTTTGGCAAGAATGAAAGGTAGTTGTCCAAAACTCGTTCTTTTCCAATAGAATAACCATGGAAAAGGCAGGAGAGTGGTAAAGTACTGTTTTCTCTAAGTCTGAAGGCTGCCCACACTGTGCCTGTGTGCCGCAGCTTGCATCTTCGCCTTTGGGAAGCTGCCGCTCGCCGATTCTCCCGGAGGCGAAGAAGCGGCTTCTTCGCACACAGAGCATTGTGGCGAGCGCAGGGAGCTCCTGAGAGCGGTTTGTGCCGAAAGAAGCCCGGGACCGGCACTTAGCTTCGGAGAGCTGCGTATCTGCGTCTTCTGCGTGTCTTGCCGCTCTACACTCAGCAAAAAGCTTTTCCACCATATCTTGCAAGGAGAAACTCTGCCAGGAAAGAAAACATCCAAAATCTTGTTCTAAAGCTTGCACGGGGGTCTGCAAAGAGTTTGGCAAGAATGAAAGGTAGTTGTCCAAAACTCGTTCTTTTCCAATAGAATAACCATGGAAAAGGCAGGAGAGTGGTAAAGTACTGTTTTCTCTAAGTCTGAATGCTGCCCACACTGTGCCTGTGTGCTGCAGCTTGCATCTTCGCCTTTGGGAAGCTGCCGCTCGCCGATTCTCCCGGAGGCGAAGAAGCGGCTTCTTCGCACACAGAGCATTGTGGCGAGCGCAGGGAGCTCCTGAGAGCGGTTTGTGCCGAAAGAAGCCCGGGACCGGCACTTAGCTTCGGAGAGCTGCGTATCTGCGTCTTCTGCGTGTCTTGCCGCTCTACACTCAGCAAAAAGCTTTTCCACCATATCTTGCAAGGAGAAACTCTGCCAGGAAAAAAAACATCCAAAATCTTCTTCTAAAGCTTGCACGGGGGTCTGCAAAGAGTTTGGCAAGAATGAAAGGTGGTTGTCCAAAACTCGTTCTTTTCCAATAGAATAACCATGGAAAAGGCAGGAGAGTGGTAAAGTACTGTTTTCTCTAAGTCTGAAGGCTGCCCACACTGTGCCTGTGTGCCGCAGCTTGCATCTTCGCCTTTGGGAAGCTGCCGCTCGCCGATTCTCCCGGAGGCGAAGAAGCGGCTTCTTCGCACACAGAGCATTGTGGCGAGCGCAGGGAGCTCCTGAGAGCGGTTTGTGCCGAAAGAAGCCCGGGACCGGCACTTAGCTTCGGAGAGCTGCGTATCTGCGTCTTCTGCGTGTCTTGCCGCTCTACACTCAGCCAAAAGCTTTTCCACCATATCTTGCAAGGAGAAACTCTGCCAGGAAAGAAAACATCCAAAATCTTGTTCTAAAGCTTGCACGGGGGTCTGCAAAGAGTTTGGCAAGAATGAAAGGTAGTTGTCCAAAACTCGTTCTTTTCCAATAGAATAACCATGGAAAAGGCAGGAGAGTGGTAAAGTACTGTTTTCTCTAAGTCTGAAGGCTGCCCACACTGTGCCTGTGTGCTGCAGCTTGCATCTTCGCCTTTGGGAAGCTGCCGCTCGCCGATTCTCCCGCAGGCGAAGAAGCGGCTTCTTCGCACACAGAGCATTGTGGCGAGCGCAGGGAGCTCCTGAGAGCGGTTTGTGCCGAAAGAAGCCCGGGACCGGCACTTAGCTTCGGAGAGCTGCGTATCTGCGTCTTCTGCGTGTCTTGCCGCTCTACACTCAGCAAAAAGCTTTTCCACCATATCTTGCAAGGAGAAACTCTGCCAGGAAAGAAAACATCCAAAATCTTGTTCTAAAGCTTGCACGGGGGTCTGCAAAGAGTTTGGCAAGAATGAAAGGTAGTTGTCCAAAACTCGTTCTTTTCCAATAGAATAACCATGGAAAAGGCAGGAGAGTGGTAAAGTACTGTTTTCTCTAAGTCTGAAGGCTGCCCACACTGTGCCTGTGTGCTGCAGCTTGCATCTTCGCCTTTGGGAAGCTGCCGCTCGCCGATTCTCCCGGAGGCGAAGAAGCGGCTTCTTCGCACACAGAGCATTGTGGCGAGCGCAGGGAGCTCCTGAGAGCGGTTTGTGCCGAAAGAAGCCCGGGACCGGCACTTAGCTTCGGAGAGCTGCGTATCTGCGTCTTCTGCGTGTCTTGCCGCTCTACACTCAGCAAAAAGCTTTTCCACCATATCTTGCAAGGAGAAACTCTGCCAGGAAAGAAAACATCCAAAATCTTCTTCTAAAGCTTGCACGGGGGTCTGCAAAGAGTTTGGCAAGAATGAAAGGTAGTTGTCCAAAACTCGTTCTTTTCCAATAGAATAACCATGGAAAAGGCAGGAGAGTGGTAAAGTACTGTTTTCTCTAAGTCTGAAGGCTGCCCACACTGTGCCTGTGTGCCGCAGCTTGCATCTTCGCCTTTGGGAAGCTGCCGCTCGCCGATTCTCCCGGAGGCGAAGAAGCGGCTTCTTCGCACACAGAGCATTGTGGCGAGCGCAGGGAGCTCCTGAGAGCGGTTTGTGCCGAAAGAAGCCCGGGACCGGCACTTAGCTTCGGAGAGCTGCGTATCTGCGTCTTCTGCGTGTCTTGCCGCTCTACACTCAGCAAAAAGCTTTTCCACCATATCTTGCAAGGAGAAACTCTGCCAGGAAAGAAAACATCCAAAATCTTGTTCTAAAGCTTGCACGGGGGTCTGCAAAGAGTTTGGCAAGAATGAAAGGTAGTTGTCCAAAACTCGTTCTTTTCCAATAGAATAACCATGGAAAAGGCAGGAGAGTGGTAATCTACTGTTTTCTCTAAGTCTGAAGGCTGCCCACACTGTGCCTGTGTGCTGCAGCTTGCATCTTCGCCTTTGGGAAGCTGCCGCTCGCCGATTCTCCCGGAGGCGAAGAAGCGGCTTCTTCGCACACAGAGCATTGTGGCGAGCGCAGGGAGCTCCTGAGAGCGGTTTGTGCCGAAAGAAGCCCGGGACCGGCACTTAGCTTCGGAGAGCTGCGTATCTGCGTCTTCTGCGTGTCTTGCCGCTCTACACTCAGCAAAAAGCTTTTCCACCATATCTTGCAAGGAGAAACTCTGCCAGGAAAGAAAACATCCAAAATCTTGTTCTAAAGCTTGCACGGGGGTCTGCAAAGAGTTTGGCAAGAATGAAAGGTAGTTGTCCAAAACTCGTTCTTTTCCAATAGAATAACCATGGAAAAGGCAGGAGAGTGGTAAAGTACTGTTTTCTCTAAGTCTGAATGCTGCCCACACTGTGCCTGTGTGCTGCAGCTTGCATCTTCGCCTTTGGGAAGCTGCCGCTCGCCGATTCTCCCGGAGGCGAAGAAGCGGCTTCTTCGCACACAGAGCATTGTGGCGAGCGCAGGGAGCTCCTGAGAGCGGTTTGTGCCGAAAGAAGCCCGGGACCGGCACTTAGCTTCGGAGAGCTGCGTATCTGCGTCTTCTGCGTGTCTTGCCGCTCTACACTCAGCAAAAAGCTTTTCCACCATATCTTGCAAGGAGAAACTCTGCCAGGAAAGAAAACATCCAAAATCTTGTTCTAAAGCTTGCACGGGGGTCTGCAAAGAGTTTGGCAAGAATGAAAGGTAGTTGTCCAAAACTCGTTCTTTTCCACTATAATAACCATGGAAAAGGCAGGAGAGTGGTAAAGTACTGTTTTCTCTAAGTCTGAAGGCTGCCCACACTGTGCCTGTGTGCTGCAGCTTGCATCTTCGCCTTTGGGAAGCTGCCGCTCGCCGATTCTCCCGGAGGCGAAGAAGCGGCTTCTTCACACACAGAGCATTGTGGCGAGCGCAGGGAGCTCCTGAGAGCGGTTTGTGCCGAAAGAAGCCCGGGACCGGCACTTAGCTTCGGAGAGCTGCGTATCTGCGTCTTCTGCGTGTCTTGCCGCTCTACACTCAGCAAAAAGCTTTTCCAGCATATCTTGCAAGGAGAAACTCTGCCAGGAAAGAAAACATCCAAAATCTTGTTCTAAAGCTTGCACGGAGGTCTGCAAAGAGTTTGGCAAGAATGAAAGGTAGTTGTCCAAAACTCGTTCTTTTCCAATAGAATAACCATGGAAAAGGCAGGAGAGTGGTAAAGTACTGTTTTCTCTAAGTCTGAATGCTGCCCACACTGTGCCTGTGTGCTGCAGCTTGCATCTTCGCCTTTGGGAAGCTGCCGCTCGCCGATTCTCCCGGAGGCGAAGAAGCGGCTTCTTCGCACACAGAGCATTGTGGCGAGCGCAGGGAGCTCCTGAGAGCGGTTTGTGCCGAAAGAAGCCCGGGACCGGCACTTAGCTTCGGAGAGCTGCGTATCTGCGTCTTCTGCGTGTCTTGCCGCTCTACACTCAGCAAAAAGCTTTTCCACCATATCTTGCAAGGAGAAACTCTGCCAGGAAAGAAAACATCCAAAATCTTGTTCTAAAGCTTGCACGGAGGTCTGCAATGAGTTTGGAAAGAATGAAAGGTAGTTGTCCAAAACTCGTTCTTTTCCAATAGAATAACCATGGAAAAGGCAGGAGAGTGGTAAAGTACTGTTTTCTCTAAGTCTGAATGCTGCCCACACTGTGCCTGTGTGCTGCAGCTTGCATCTTCGCCTTTGGGAAGCTGCCGCTCGCCGATTCTCCCGGAGGCGAAGAAGCGGCTTCTTCGCACACAGAGCATTGTGGCGAGCGCAGGGAGCTCCTGAGAGCGGTTTGTGCCGAAAGAAGCCCGGGACCGGCACTTAGCTTCGGAGAGCTGCGTATCTGCGTCTTCTGCGTGTCTTGCCGCTCTACACTCAGCAAAAAGCTTTTCCACCATATCTTGCAAGGAGAAACTCTGCCAGGAAAGAAAACATCCAAAATCTTGTTCTAAAGCTTGCACGGAGGTCTGCAAAGAGTTTGGCAAGAATGAAAGGTAGTTGTCCAAAACTCGTTCTTTTCCAATAGAATAACCATGGAAAAGGCAGGAGAGTGGTAAAGTACTGTTTTCTCTAAGTCTGAATGCTGCCCACACTGTGCCTGTGTGCTGCAGCTTGCATCTTCGCCTTTGGGAAGCTGCCGCTCGCCGATTCTCCCGGAGGCGAAGAAGCGGCTTCTTCGCACACAGAGCATTGTGGCGAGCGCAGGGAGCTCCTGAGAGCGGTTTGTGCCGAAAGAAGCCCGGGACCGGCACTTAGCTTCGGAGAGCTGCGTATCTGCGTCTTCTGCGTGTCTTGCCGCTCTACACTCAGCAAAAAGCTTTTCCACCATATCTTGCAAGGAGAAACTCTGCCAGGAAAGAAAACATCCAAAATCTTGTTCTAAAGCTTGCACGGGGGTCTGCAAAGAGTTTGGCAAGAATGAAAGGTAGTTGTCCAAAACTCGTTCTTTTCCAATATGATAACCATGGAAAAGGCAGGAGAGTGGTAAAGTACTGTTTTCTCTAAGTCTGAATGCTGCCCACACTGTGCCTGTGTGCTGCAGCTTGCATCTTCGCCTTTGGGAAGCTGCCGCTCGCCGATTCTCCCGGAGGCGAAGAAGCGGCTTCTTCGCACACAGAGCATTGGGGGGAGCGCAGGGAGCTCCTGAGAGCGGTTTGTGCCGAAAGAAGCCCGGGACCGGCACTTAGCTTCGGAGAGCTGCGTATCTGCGTCTTCTGCGTGTCTTGCCGCTCTACACTCAGCAAAAAGCTTTTCCACCATATCTTGCAAGGAGAAACTCTGCCAGGAAAGAAAACATCCAAAATCTTGTTCTAAAGCTTGCACGGGGGTCTGCAAAGAGTTTGGCAAGAATGAAAGGTAGTTGTCCAAAACTCGTTCTTTTCCAATAGAATAACCATGGAAAAGGCAGGAGAGTGGTAAAGTACTGTTTTCTCTAAGTCTGAATGCTGCCCACACTGTGCCTGTGTGCTGCAGCTTGCATCTTCGCCTTTGGGAAGCTGCCGCTCGCCGATTCTCCCGGAGGCGAAGAAGCGGCTTCTTCGCACACAGAGCATTGTGGCGAGCGCAGGGAGCTCCTGAGAGCGGTTTGTGCCGAAAGAAGCCCGGGACCGGCACTTAGCTTCGGAGAGCTGCGTATCTGCATCTTCTGCGTGTCTTGCCGCTCTACACTCAGCAAAAAGCTTTTCCACCATATCTTGCAAGGAGAAACTCTGCCAGGAAAGAAAACATCCAAAATCTTGTTCTAAAGCTTGCACGGGGGTCTGCAAAGAGTTTGGCAAGAATGAAAGGTAGTTGTCCAAAACTCGTTCTTTTCCAATAGAATAACCATGGAAAAGGCAGGAGAGTGGTAAAGTACTGTTTTCTCTAAGTCTGAATGCTGCCCACACTGTGCCTGTGTGCTGCAGCTTGCATCTTCGCCTTTGGGAAGCTGCCGCTCGCCGATTCTCCCGGAGGCGAAGAAGCGGCTTCTTCGCACACAGAGCATTGTGGCGAGCGCAGGGAGCTCCTGAGAGCGGTTTGTGCCGAAAGAAGCCCGGGACCGGCACTTAGCTTCGGAGAGCTGCGTATCTGCGTCTTCTGCGTGTCTTGCCGCTCTACACTCAGCAAAAAGCTTTTCCACCATATCTTGCAAGGAGAAACTCTGCCAGGAAAGAAAACATCCAAAATCTTGTTCTAAAGCTTGCACGGGGGTCTGCAAAGAGTTTGGCAAGAATGAAAGGTAGTTGTCCAAAACTCGTTCTTTTCCAATAGAATAACCATGGAAAAGGCAGGAGAGTGGTAAAGTACTGTTTTCTCTAAGTCTGAATGCTGCCCACACTGTGCCTGTGTGCTGCAGCTTGCATCTTCGCCTTTGGGAAGCTGCCGCTCGCCGATTCTCCCGGAGGCGAAGAAGCGGCTTCTTCGCACACAGAGCATTGTGGCGAGCGCAGGGAGCTCCTGAGAGCGGTTTGTGCCGAAAGAAGCCCGGGACCGGCACTTAGCTTCGGAGAGCTGCGTATCTGCGTCTTCTGCGTGTCTTGCCGCTCTACACTCAGCAAAAAGCTTTTCCAGCATATCTTGCAAGGAGAAACTCTGCCAGGAAAGAAAACATCCAAAATCTTGTTCTAAAGCTTGCACGGAGGTCTGCAAAGAGTTTGGCAAGAATGAAAGGTAGTTGTCCAAAACTCGTTCTTTTCCAATAGAATAACCATGGAAAAGGCAGGAGAGTGGTAAAGTACTGTTTTCTCTAAGTCTGAATGCTGCCCACACTGTGCCTGTGTGCTGCAGCTTGCATCTTCGCCTTTGGGAAGCTGCCGCTCGCCGATTCTCCCGGAGGCGAAGAAGCGGCTTCTTCGCACACAGAGCATTGTGGCGAGCGCAGGGAGCTCCTGAGAGCGGTTTGTGCCGAAAGAAGCCCGGGACCGGCACTTAGCTTCGGAGAGCTGCGTATCTGCGTCTTCTGCGTGTCTTGCCGCTCTACACTCAGCAAAAAGCTTTTCCACCATATCTTGCAAGGAGAAACTCTGCCAGGAAAGAAAACATCCAAAATCTTGTTCTAAAGCTTGCACGGAGGTCTGCAAAGAGTTTGGCAAGAATGAAAGGTAGTTGTCCAAAACTCGTTCTTTTCCAATAGAATAACCATGGAAAAGGCAGGAGAGTGGTAAAGTACTGTTTTCTCTAAGTCTGAATGCTGCCCACACTGTGCCTGTGTGCTGCAGCTTGCATCTTCGCCTTTGGGAAGCTGCCGCTCGCCGATTCTCCCGGAGGCGAAGAAGCGGCTTCTTCGCACACAGAGCATTGTGGCGAGCGCAGGGAGCTCCTGAGAGCGGTTTGTGCCGAAAGAAGCCCGGGACCGGCACTTAGCTTCGGAGAGCTGCGTATCTGCGTCTTCTGCGTGTCTTGCCGCTCTACACTCAGCAAAAAGCTTTTCCACCATATCTTGCAAGGAGAAACTCTGCCAGGAAAGAAAACATCCAAAATCTTGTTCTAAAGCTTGCACGGAGGTCTGCAAAGAGTTTGGCAAGAATGAAAGGTAGTTGTCCAAAACTCGTTCTTTTCCAATAGAATAACCATGGAAAAGGCAGGAGAGTGGTAAAGTACTGTTTTCTCTAAGTCTGAATGCTGCCCACACTGTGCCTGTGTGCTGCAGCTTGCATCTTCGCCTTTGGGAAGCTGCCGCTCGCCGATTCTCCCGGAGGCGAAGAAGCGGCTTCTTCGCACACAGAGCATTGTGGCGAGCGCAGGGAGCTCCTGAGAGCGGTTTGTGCCGAAAGAAGCCCGGGACCGGCACTTAGCTTCGGAGAGCTGCGTATCTGCGTCTTCTGCGTGTCTTGCCGCTCTACACTCAGCAAAAAGCTTTTCCACCATATCTTGCAAGGAGAAACTCTGCCAGGAAAGAAAACATCCAAAATCTTGTTCTAAAGCTTGCACGGGGGTCTGCAAAGAGTTTGGCAAGAATGAAAGGTAGTTGTCCAAAACTCGTTCTTTTCCAATAGAATAACCATGGAAAAGGCAGGAGAGTGGTAAAGTACTGTTTTCTCTAAGTCTGAATGCTGCCCACACTGTGCCTGTGTGCTGCAGCTTGCATCTTCGCCTTTGGGAAGCTGCCGCTCGCCGATTCTCCCGGAGGCGAAGAAGCGGCTTCTTCGCACACAGAGCATTGTGGCGAGCGCAGGGAGCTCCTGAGAGCGGTTTGTGCCGAAAGAAGCCCGGGACCGGCACTTAGCTTCGGAGAGCTGCGTATCTGCGTCTTCTGCGTGTCTTGCCGCTCTACACTCAGCAAAAAGCTTTTCCACCATATCTTGCAAGGAGAAACTCTGCCAGGAAAGAAAACATCCAAAATCTTGTTCTAAAGCTTGCACGGGGGTCTGCAAAGAGTTTGGCAAGAATGAAAGGTAGTTGTCCAAAACTCGTTCTTTTCCAATAGAATAACCATGGAAAAGGCAGGAGAGTGGTAAAGTACTGTTTTCTCTAAGTCTGAATGCTGCCCACACTGTGCCTGTGTGCTGCAGCTTGCATCTTCGCCTTTGGGAAGCTGCCGCTCGCCGATTCTCCCGGAGGCGAAGAAGCGGCTTCTTCGCACACAGAGCATTGTGGCGAGCGCAGGGAGCTCCTGAGAGCGGTTTGTGCCGAAAGAAGCCCGGGACCGGCACTTAGCTTCGGAGAGCTGCGTATCTGCGTCTTCTGCGTGTCTTGCCGCTCTACACTCAGCAAAAAGCTTTTCCACCATATCTTGCAAGGAGAAACTCTGCCAGGAAAGAAAACATCCAAAATCTTGTTGTAAAGCTTGCACGGAGGTCTGCAATGAGTTTGGCAAGAATGAAAGGTAGTTGTCCAAAACTCGTTCTTTTCCAATAGAATAACCATGGAAAAGGCAGGAGAGTGGTAAAGTACTGTTTTCTCTAAGTCTGAATGCTGCCCACACTGTGCCTGTGTGCTGCAGCTTGCATCTTCGCCTTTGGGAAGCTGCCGCTCGCCGATTCTCCCGGAGGCGAAGAAGCGGCTTCTTCGCACACAGAGCATTGTGGCGAGCGCAGGGAGCTCCTGAGAGCGGTTTGTGCCGAAAGAAGCCCGGGACCGGCACTTAGCTTCGGAGAGCTGCGTATCTGCGTCTTCTGCGTGTCTTGCCGCTCTACACTCAGCAAAAAGCTTTTCCACCATATCTTGCAAGGAGAAACTCTGCCAGGAAAGAAAACATCCAAAATCTTGTTCTAAAGCTTGCACGGAGGTCTGCAAAGAGTTTGGCAAGAATGAAAGGTAGTTGTCCAAAACTCGTTCTTTTCCAATAGAATAACCATGGAAAAGGCAGGAGAGTGGTAAAGTACTGTTTTCTCTAAGTCTGAATGCTGCCCACACTGTGCCTGTGTGCTGCAGCTTGCATCTTCGCCTTTGGGAAGCTGCCGCTCGCCGATTCTCCCGGAGGCGAAGAAGCGGCTTCTTCGCACACAGAGCATTGTGGCGAGCGCAGGGAGCTCCTGAGAGCGGTTTGTGCCGAAAGAAGCCCGGGACCGGCACTTAGCTTCGGAGAGCTGCGTATCTGCGTCTTCTGCGTGTCTTGCCGCTCTACACTCAGCAAAAAGCTTTTCCACCATATCTTGCAAGGAGAAAACTCTGCCAGGAAAGAAAACATCCAAAATCTTGTTCTAAAGCTTGCACGGGGGTCTGCAAAGAGTTTGGCAAGAATGAAAGGTAGTTGTCCAAAACTCGTTCTTTTCCAATAGAATAACCATGGGAAAGGCAGGAGAGTGGTAAAGTACTGTTTTCTCTAAGTCTGAATGCTGCCCACACTGTGCCTGTGTGCTGCAGCTTGCATCTTCGCCTTTGGGAAGCTGCCGCTCGCCGATTCTCCCGGAGGCGAAGAAGCGGCTTCTTCGCACACAGAGCATTGTGGCGAGCGCAGGGAGCTCCTGAGAGCGGTTTGTGCCGAAAGAAGCCCGGGACCGGCACTTCGCTTCGGAGAGCTGCGTATCTGCGTCTTCTGCGTGTCTTGCCGCTCTACACTCAGCAAAAAGCTTTTCCACCATATCTTGCAAGGAGAAACTCTGCCAGGAAAGAAAACATCCAAAATCTTGTTCTAAAGCTTGCACGGGGGTCTGCAAAGAGTTTGGCAAGAATGAAAGGTAGTTGTCCAAAACTCGTTCTTTTCCAATAGAATAACCATGGAAAAGGCAGGAGAGTGGTAAAGTACTGTTTTCTCTAAGTCTGAATGCTGCCCACACTGTGCCTGTGTGCTGCAGCTTGCATCTTCGCCTTTGGGAAGCTGCCGCTCGCCGATTCTCCCGGAGGCGAAGAAGCGGCTTCTTCGCACACAGAGCATTGTGGCGAGCGCAGGGAGCTCCTGAGAGCGGTTTGTGCCGAAAGAAGCCCGGGACCGGCACTTAGCTTCGGAGAGCTGCGTATCTGCGTCTTCTGCGTGTCTTGCCGCTCTACACTCAGCAAAAAGCTTTTCCACCATATCTTGCAAGGAGAAACTCTGCCAGGAAAGAAAACATCCAAAATCTTGTTCTAAAGCTTGCACGGGGGTCTGCAAAGAGTTTGGCAAGAATGAAAGGTAGTTGTCCAAAACTCGTTCTTTTCCAATAGAATAACCATGGAAAAGGCAGGAGAGTGGTAAAGTACTGTTTTCTCTAAGTCTGAAGGCTGCCCACACTGTGCCTGTGTGCTGCAGCTTGCATCTTCGCCTTTGGGAAGCTGCCGCTCGCCGATTCTCCCGGAGGCGAAGAAGCGGCTTCTTCGCACACAGAGCATTGTGGCGAGCGCAGGGAGCTCCTGAGAGCGGTTTGTGCCGAAAGAAGCCCGGGACCGGCACTTAGCTTCGGAGAGCTGCGTATCTGCGTCTTCTGCGTGTCTTGCCGCTCTACACTCAGCAAAAAGCTTTTCCACCATATCTTGCAAGGAGAAACTCTGCCAGGAAAGAAAACATCCAAAATCTTGTTCTAAAGCTTGCACGGAGGTCTGCAAAGAGTTTGGCAAGAATGAAAGGTAGTTGTCCAAAACTCGTTCTTTTCCAATAGAATAACCATGGAAAAGGCAGGAGAGTGGTAAAGTACTGTTTTCTCTAAGTCTGAATGCTGCCCACACTGTGCCTGTGTGCTGCAGCTTGCATCTTCGCCTTTGGGAAGCTGCCGCTCGCCGATTCTCCCGGAGGCGAAGAAGCGGCTTCTTCGCACACAGAGCATTGTGGCGAGCGCAGGGAGCTCCTGAGAGCGGTTTGTGCCGAAAGAAGCCCGGGACCGGCACTTAGCTTCGGAGAGCTGCGTATCTGCGTCTTCTGCGTGTCTTGCCGCTCTACACTCAGCAAAAAGCTTTTCCACCATATCTTGCAAGGAGAAACTCTGCCAGGAAAGAAAACATCCAAAATCTTGTTCTAAAGCTTGCACGGAGGTCTGCAAAGAGTTTGGCAAGAATGAAAGGTAGTTGTCCAAAACTCGTTCTTTTCCAATAGAATAACCATGGAAAAGGCAGGAGAGTGGTAAAGTACTGTTTTCTCTAAGTCTGAATGCTGCCCACACTGTGCCTGTGTGCTGCAGCTTGCATCTTCGCCTTTGGGAAGCTGCCGCTCGCCGATTCTCCCGGAGGCGAAGAAGCGGCTTCTTCGCACACAGAGCATTGTGGCGAGCGCAGGGAGCTCCTGAGAGCAGTTTGTGTCGAAAGAAGCCCGGGACCGGCACTTAGCTTCGGAGAGCTGCGTATCTGCGTCTTCTGCGTGTCTTGCCGCTCTACACTCAGCAAAAAGCTTTTCCACCATATCTTGCAAGGAGAAACTCTGCCAGGAAAGAAAACATCCAAAATCTTGTTCTAAAGCTTGCACGGGGGTCTGCAAAGAGTTTGGCAAGAATGAAAGGTAGTTGTCCAAAACTCGTTCTTTTCCAATATGATAACCATGGAAAAGGCAGGAGAGTGGTAAAGTACTGTTTTCTCTAAGTCTGAATGCTGCCCACACTGTGCCTGTGTGCTGCAGCTTGCATCTTCGCCTTTGGGAAGCTGCCGCTCGCCGATTCTCCCGGAGGCGAAGAAGCGGCTTCTTCGCACACAGAGCATTGTGGCGAGCGCAGGGAGCTCCTGAGAGCGGTTTGTGCCGAAAGAAGCCCGGGACCGGCACTTAGCTTCGGAGAGCTGCGTATCTGCGTCTTCTGCGTGTCTTGCCGCTCTACACTCAGCAAAAAGCTTTTCCAGCATATCTTGCAAGGAGAAACTCTGCCAGGAAAGAAAACATCCAAAATCTTGTTCTAAAGCTTGCACGGGGGTCTGCAAAGAGTTTGGCAAGAATGAAAGGTAGTTGTCCAAAACTCGTTCTTTTCCAATAGAATAACCATGGAAAAGGCAGGAGAGTGGTAAAGTACTGTTTTCTCTAAGTCTGAAGGCTGCCCACACTGTGCCTGTGTGCTGCAGCTTGCATCTTCGCCTTTGGGAAGCTGCCGCTCGCCGATTCTCCCGGAGGCGAAGAAGCGGCTTCTTTGCACACAGAGCATTGGGGCGAGCGCAGGGAGCTCCTGAGAGCGGTTTGTGCCGAAAGAAGCCCGGGACCGGCACTTAGCTTCGGAGAGCTGCGTATCTGCGTCTTCTGCGTGTCTTGCCGCTCTACACTCAGCAAAAAGCTTTTCCACCATATCTTGCAAGGAGAAACTCTGCCAGGAAAGAAAACATCCAAAATCTTGTTCTAAAGCTTGCACGGAGGTCTGCAATGAGTTTGGCAAGAATGAAAGGTAGTTGTCCAAAACTCGTTCTTTTCCAATAGAATAACCATGGAAAAGGCAAGAGAGTGGTAAAGTACTGTTTTCTCTAAGTCTGAATGCTGCCCACACTGTGCCTGTGTGCTGCAGCTTGCATCTTCGCCTTTGGGAACCTGCCGCTCGCCGATTCTCCCGGAGGCGAAGAAGCGGCTTCTTCGCACACAGAGCATTGTGGCGAGCGCAGGGAGCTCCTGAGAGCGGTTTGTGCCGAAAGAAGCCCGGGACCGGCACTTAGCTTCGGAGAGCTGCGTATCTGCGTCTTCTGCGTGTCTTGCCGCTCTACACTCAGCAAAAAGCTTTTCCACCATATCTTGCAAGGAGAAACTCTGCCAGGAAAGAAAACATCCAAAATCTTGTTCTAAAGCTTGCACGGGGGTCTGCAAAGAGTTTGGCGAGAATGAAAGGTAGTTGTCCAAAACTCGTTCTTTTCCAATAGAATAACCATGGAAAAGGCAGGAGAGTGGTAAAGTACTGTTTTCTCTAAGTCTGAAGGCTGCCCACACTGTGCCTGTGTGCTGCAGCTTGCATCTTCGCCTTTGGGAAGCTGCCGCTCGCCGATTCTCCCGGAGGCGAAGAAGCGGCTTCTTCGCACACAGAGCATTGTGGCGAGCGCAGGGAGCTCCTGAGAGCGGTTTGTGCCGAAAGAAGCCCGGGACCGGCACTTAGCTTCGGAGAGCTGCGTATCTGCGTCTTCTGCGTGTCTTGCCGCTCTACACTCAGCAAAAAGCTTTTCCACCATATCTTGCAAGGAGAAACTCTGCCAGGAAAGAAAACATCCAAAATCTTGTTCTAAAGCTTGCACGGGGGTCTGCAAAGAGTTTGGCAAGAATGAAAGGTAGTTGTCCAAAACTCGTTCTTTTCCAATATGATAACCATGGAAAAGGCAGGAGAGTGGTAAAGTACTGTTTTCTCTAAGTCTGAATGCTGCCCACACTGTGCCTGTGTGCTGCAGCTTGCATCTTCGCCTTTGGGAAGCTGCCGCTCGCCGATTCTCCCGGAGGCGAAGAAGCGGCTTCTTCGCACACAGAGCATTGTGGCGAGCGCAGGGAGCTCCTGAGAGCGGTTTGTGCCGAAAGAAGCCCGGGACCGGCACTTAGCTTCGGAGAGCTGCGTATCTGCGTCTTCTGCGTGTCTTGCCGCTCTACACTCAGCAAAAAGCTTTTCCAGCATATCTTGCAAGGAGAAACTCTGCCAGGAAAGAAAACATCCAAAATCTTGTTCTAAAGCTTGCACGGGGGTCTGCAAAGAGTTTGGCAAGAATGAAAGGTAGTTGTCCAAAACTCGTTCTTTTCCAATAGAATAACCATGGAAAAGGCAGGAGAGTGGTAAAGTACTGTTTTCTCTAAGTCTGAAGGCTGCCCACACTGTGCCTGTGTGCTGCAGCTTGCATCTTCGCCTTTGGGAAGCTGCCGCTCGCCGATTCTCCCGGAGGCGAAGAAGCGGCTTCTTTGCACACAGAGCATTGGGGCGAGCGCAGGGAGCTCCTGAGAGCGGTTTGTGCCGAAAGAAGCCCGGGACCGGCACTTAGCTTCGGAGAGCTGCGTATCTGCGTCTTCTGCGTGTCTTGCTGCTCTACACTCAGCAAAAAGCTTTTCCACCATATCTTGCAAGGAGAAACTCTGCCAGGAAAGAAAACATCCAAAATCTTGTTCTAAAGCTTGCACGGGGGTCTGCAAAGAGTTTGGCAAGAATGAAAGGTAGTTGTCCAAAACTCGTTCTTTTCCAATAGAATAACCATGGAAAAGGCAGGAGAGTGGTAAAGTACTGTTTTCTCTAAGTCTGAATGCTGCCCACACTGTGCCTGTGTGCTGCAGCTTGCATCTTCGCCTTTGGGAAGCTGCCGCTCGCCGATTCTCCCGGAGGCGAAGAAGCGGCTTCTTCTCACACAGAGCATTGTGGCGAGCGCAGGGAGCTCCTGAGAGCGGTTTGTGCCGAAAGAAGCCCGGGACCGGCACTTAGCTTCGGAGAGCTGCGTATCTGCGTCTTCTGCGTGTCTTGCCGCTCTACACTCAGCAAAAAGCTTTTCCAGCATATCTTGCAAGGAGAAACTCTGCCAGGAAAGAAAACATCCAAAATCTTGTTCTAAAGCTTGCACGGAGGTCTGCAAAGAGTTTGGCAAGAATGAAAGGTAGTTGTCCAAAACTCGTTCTTTTCCAATAGAATAACCATGGAAAAGGCAGGAGAGTGGTAAAGTACTGTTTTCTCTAAGTCTGAATGCTGCCCACACTGTGCCTGTGTGCTGCAGCTTGCATCTTCGCCTTTGGGAAGCTGCCGCTCGCCGATTCTCCCGGAGGCGAAGAAGCGGCTTCTTCGCACACAGAGCATTGTGGCGAGCGCAGGGAGCTCCTGAGAGCGGTTTGTGCCGAAAGAAGCCCGGGACCGGCACTTAGCTTCGGAGAGCTGCGTATCTGCGTCTTCTGCGTGTCTTGCCGCTCTACACTCAGCAAAAAGCTTTTCCACCATATCTTGCAAGGAGAAACTCTGCCAGGAAAGAAAACATCCAAAATCTTGTTCTAAAGCTTGCACGGGGGTCTGCAAAGAGTTTGGCGAGAATGAAAGGTAGTTGTCCAAAACTCGTTCTTTTCCAATAGAATAACCATGGAAAAGGCAGGAGAGTGGTAAAGTACTGTTTTCTCTAAGTCTGAAGGCTGCCCACACTGTGCCTGTGTGCTGCAGCTTGCATCTTCGCCTTTGGGAAGCTGCCGCTCGCCGATTCTCCCGGAGGCGAAGAAGCGGCTTCTTCGCACACAGAGCATTGTGGCGAGCGCAGGGAGCTCCTGAGAGCGGTTTGTGCCGAAAGAAGCCCGGGACCGGCACTTAGCTTCGGAGAGCTGCGTATCTGCGTCTTCTGCGTGTCTTGCCGCTCTACACTCAGCAAAAAGCTTTTCCACCATATCTTGCAAGGAGAAACTCTGCCAGGAAAGAAAACATCCAAAATCTTGTTCTAAAGCTTGCACGGGGGTCTGCAAAGAGTTTGGCAAGAATGAAAGGTAGTTGTCCAAAACTCGTTCTTTTCCAATAGAATAACCATGGAAAAGGCAGGAGAGTGGTAAAGTACTGTTTTCTCTAAGTCTGAATGCTGCCCACACTGTGCCTGTGTGCTGCAGCTTGCATCTTCGCCTTTGGGAAGCTGCCGCTCGCCGATTCTCCCGGAGGCGAAGAAGCGGCTTCTTCGCACACAGAGCATTGTGGCGAGCGCAGGGAGCTCCTGAGAGCGGTTTGTGCCGAAAGAAGCCCGGGACCGGCACTTAGCTTCGGAGAGCTGCGTATCTGCGTCTTCTGCGTGTCTTGCCGCTCTACACTCAGCAAAAAGCTTTTCCACCATATCTTGCAAGGAGAAACTCTGCCAGGAAAGAAAACATCCAAAATCTTGTTCTAAAGCTTGCACGGGGGTCTGCAAAGAGTTTGGCAAGAATGAAAGGTAGTTGTCCAAAACTCGTTCTTTTCCAATAGAATAACCATCGAAAAGGCAGGAGAGTGGTAAAGTACTGTTTTCTCTAAGTCTGAATGCTGCCCACACTGTGCCTGTGTGCTGCAGCTTGCATCTCCGCCTTTGGGAAGCTGCCGCTCGCCGATTCTCCCGGAGGCGAAGAAGCGGCTTCTTCGCACACAGAGCATTGTGGCGAGCGCAGGGAGCTCCTGAGAGCGGATTGTGCCGAAAGAAGCCCGGGACCGGCACTTAGCTTCGGAGAGCTGCGTATCTGCGTCTTCTGCGTGTCTTGCCGCTCTACACTCAGCAAAAAGCTTTTCCACCATATCTTGCAAGGAGAAACTCTGCCAGGAAAGAAAACATCCAAAATCTTGTTCTAAAGCTTGCACGGGGGTCTGCAAAGAGTTTGGCAAGAATGAAAGGTAGTTGTCCAAAACTCGTTCTTTTCCAATAGAATAACCATGGAAAAGGCAGGAGAGTGGTAAAGTACTGTTTTCTCTAAGTCTGAAGGCTGCCCACACTGTGCCTGTGTGCTGCAGCTTGCATCTTCGCCTTTGGGAAGCTGCCGCTCGCCGATTCTCCCGGAGGCGAAGAAGTGGCTTCTTCGCACACAGAGCATTGTGGCGAGCGCAGGGAGCTCCTGAGAGCGGTTTTTACCGAAAGAAGCCCGGGACCGGCACTTAGCTTCGGAGAGCTGCGTATCTGCGTCTTCTGCGTGTCTTGCCGCTCTACACTCAGCAAAAAGCTTTTCCACCATATCTTGCAAGGAGAAACTCTGCCAGGAAAGAAAACATCCAAAATCTTGTTCTAAAGCTTGCACGGGGGTCTGCAAAGAGTTTGGCAAGAATGAAAGATAGTTGTCCAAAACTCGTTCTTTTCCAATAGAATAACCATGGAAAAGGCAGGAGAGTGGTAAAGTACTGTTTTCTCTAAGTCTGAATGCTGCCCACACTGTGCCTGTGTGCTGCAGCTTGCATCTCCGCCTTTGGGAAGCTGCCGCTCGCCGATTCTCCCGGAGGCGAAGAAGCGGCTTCTTCGCACACAGAGCATTGTGGCGAGCGCAGGGAGCTCCTGAGAGCGGATTGTGCCGAAAGAAGCCCGGGACCGGCACTTAGCTTCGGAGAGCTGCGTATCTGCGTCTTCTGCGTGTCTTGCCGCTCTACACTCAGCAAAAAGCTTTTCCACCATATCTTGCAAGGAGAAACTCTGCCAGGAAAGAAAACATCCAAAATCTTGTTCTAAAGCTTGCACGGGGGTCTGCAAAGAGTTTGGCAAGAATGAAAGGTAGTTGTCCAAAACTCGTTCTTTTCCAATAGAATAACCATGGAAAAGGCAGGAGAGTGGTAAAGTACTGTTTTCTCTAAGTCTGAATGCTGCCCACACTGTGCCTGTGTGCTGCAGCTTGCATCTTCGCCTTTGGGAAGCTGCCGCTCGCCGATTCTCCCGGAGGCGAAGAAGCGGCTTCTTCGCACACAGAGCATTGTGGCGAGCGCAGGGAGCTCCTGAGAGCGGTTTGTGCCGAAAGAAGCCCGGGACCGGCACTTAGCTTCGGAGAGCTGCGTATCTGCGTCTTCTGCGTGTCTTGCCGCTCTACACTCAGCAAAAAGCTTTTCCAGCATATCTTGCAAGGAAAAACTCTGCCAGGAAAGAAAACATCCAAAATCTTGTTCTAAAGCTTGCACGGGGGTCTGCAAAGAGTTTGGCAAGAATGAAAGGTAGTTGTCCAAAACTCGTTCTTTTCCAATAGAATAACCATGGAAAAGGCAGGAGAGTGGTAAAGTACTGTTTTCTCTAAGTCTGAAGGCTGCCCACACTGTGCCTGTGTGCTGCAGCTTGCATCTTCGCCTTTGGGAAGCTGCCGCTCGCCGATTCTCCCGGAGGCGAAGAAGCGGCTTCTTCGCACACAGAGCATTGTGGCGAGCGCAGGGAGCTCCTGAGAGCGGTTTGTGCCGAAAGAAGCCCGGGACCGGCACTTAGCTTCGGAGAGCTGCGTATCTGCGTCTTCTGCGTGTCTTGCCGCTCTACACTCAGCAAAAAGCTTTTCCAGCATATCTTGCAAGGAGAAACTCTGCCAGGAAAGAAAACATCCAAAATCTTGTTCTAAAGCTTGCACGGGGGTCTGCAAAGAGTTTGGCAAGAATGAAAGGTAGTTGTCCAAAACTCGTTCTTTTCCACTATAATAACCATGGAAAAGGCAGGAGAGTGGTAAAGTACTGTTTTCTCTAAGTCTGAAGGCTGCCCACACTGTGCCTGTGTGCTGCAGCTTGCATCTTCGCCTTTGGGAAGCTGCCGCTCGCCGATTCTCCCGGAGGCGAAGAAGCGGCTTCTTCGCACACAGAGCATTGTGGCGAGCGCAGGGAGCTCCTGAGAGCGGTTTGTGCCGAAAGAAGCCCGGGACCGGCACTTAGCTTCGGAGAGCTGCGTATCTGCGTCTTCTGCGTGTCTTGCCGCTCTACACTCAGCAAAAAGCTTTTCCAGCATATCTTGCAAGGAGAAACTCTGCCAGGAAAGAAAACATCCAAAATCTTGTTCTAAAGCTTGCACGGGGGTCTGCAAAGAGTTTGGCAAGAATGAAAGGTAGTTGTCCAAAACTTGTTCTTTTCCAATATAATAACCATGGAAAAGGCAGGAGAGTGGTAAAGTACTGTTTTCTCTAATTCTGAATGCTGCCCACACTGTGCCTGTGTGCTGCAGCTTGCATCTTCGCCTTTGGGAAGCTGCCGCTCGCCGATTCTCCCGGAGGCGAAGAAGCGGCTTCTTCGCACACAGAGCATTGTGGCGAGCGCAGGGAGCTCCTGAGAGCGGTTTGTGCCGAAAGAAGCCCGGGACCGGCACTTAGCTTCGGAGAGCTGCGTATCTGCGTCTTCTGCGTGTCTTGCCGCTCTACACTCAGCAAAAAGCTTTTCCAGCATATCTTGCAAGGAGAAACTCTGCCAGGAAAGAAAACATCCAAAATCTTGTTCTAAAGCTTGCACGGGGGTCTGCAAAGAGTTTGGCAAGAATGAAAGGTAGTTGTCCAAAACTCGTTCTTTTCCACTATAATAACCATGGAAAAGGCAGGAGAGTGGTAAAGTACTGTTTTCTCTAAGTCTGAAGGCTGCCCACACTGTGCCTGTGTGCTGCAGCTTGCATCTTCGCCTTTGGGAAGCTGCCGCTCGCCGATTCTCCCGGAGGCGAAGAAGCGGCTTCTTCGCACACAGAGCATTGTGGCGAGCGCAGGGAGCTCCTGAGAGCGGTTTGTGCCGAAAGAAGCCCGGGACCGGCACTTAGCTTCGGAGAGCTGCGTATCTGCGTCTTCTGTGTGTCTTGCCGCTCTACACTCAGCAAAAAGCTTTTCCAGCATATCTTGCAAGGAGAAACTCTGCCAGGAAAGAAAACATCCAAAATCTTGTTCTAAAGCTTGCACGGGGGTCTGCAAAGAGTTTGGCAAGAATGAAAGGTAGTTGTCCAAAACTCGTTCTTTTCCAATATGATAACCATGGAAAAGGCAGGAGAGTGGTAAAGTACTGTTTTCTCGAAGTCTGAATGCTGCCCACACTGTGCCTGTGTGCTGCAGCTTGCATCTTCGCCTTTGGGAAGCTGCCGCTCGCCGATTCTCCCGGAGGCGAAGAAGCGGCTTCTTCGCACACAGAGCATTGTGGCGAGCGCAGGGAGCTCCTGAGAGCGGTTTGTGCCGAAAGAAGCCCGGGACCGGCACTTAGCTTCGGAGAGCTGCGTATCTGCGTCTTCTGCGTGTCTTGCCGCTCTACACTCAGCAAAAAGCTTTTCCAGCATATCTTGCAAGGAGAAACTCTGCCAGGAAAGAAAACATCCAAAATCTTGTTCTAAAGCTTGCACGGGGGTCTGCAAAGAGTTTGGCAAGAATGAAAGGTAGTTGTCCAAAACTCGTTCTTTTCCAATAGAATAACCATGGAAAAGGCAGGAGAGTGGTAAAGTACTGTTTTCTCTAAGTCTGAAGGCTGCCCACACTGTGCCTGTGTGCTGCAGCTTGCATCTTCGCCTTTGGGAAGCTGCCGCTCGCCGATTCTCCCGGAGGCGAAGAAGCGGCTTCTTCGCACACAGAGCATTGGGGCGAGCGCAGGGAGCTCCTGAGAGCGGTTTGTGCCGAAAGAAGCCCGGGACCGGCACTTAGCTTCGGAGAGCTGCGTATCTGCATCTTCTGCGTGTCTTGCCGCTCTACACTCAGCAAAAAGCTTTTCCAGCATATCTTGCAAGGAGAAACTCTGCCAGGAAAGAAAACATCCAAAATCTTGTTCTAAAGCTTGCACGGGGGTCTGCAAAGAGTTTGGCAAGAATGAAAGGTAGTTGTCCAAAACTCGTTCTTTTCCAATAGAATAACCATGGAAAAGGCAGGAGAGTGGTAAAGTACTGTTTTCTCTAAGTCTGAATGCTGCCCACACTGTGCCTGTGTGCTGCAGCTTGCATCTTCGCCTTTGGGAAGCTGCCGCTCGCCGATTCTCCCGGAGGCGAAGAAGCGGCTTCTTCGCACACAGAGCATTGTGGCGAGCGCAGGGAGCTCCTGAGAGCGGTTTGTGCCGAAAGAAGCCCGGGACCGGCACTTAGCTTCGGAGAGCTGCGTATCTGCGTCTTCTGCGTGTCTTGCCGCTCTACACTCAGCAAAAAGCTTTTCCACCATATCTTGCAAGGAGAAACTCTGCCAGGAAAGAAAACATCCAAAATCTTGTTCTAAAGCTTGCACGGAGGTCTGCAATGAGTTTGGCAAGAATGAAAGGTAGTTGTCCAAAACTCGTTCTTTTCCAATAGAATAACCATGGAAAAGGCAGGAGAGTGGTAAAGTACTGTTTTCTCTAAGTCTGAATGCTGCCCACACTGTGCCTGTGTGCTGCAGCTTGCATCTTCGCCTTTGGGAAGCTGCCGCTCGCCGATTCTCCCGGAGGCGAAGAAGCGGCTTCTTCGCACACAGAGCATTGTGGCGAGCGCAGGGAGCTCCTGAGAGCGGTTTGTGCCGAAAGAAGCCCGGGACCGGCACTTAGCTTCGGAGAGCTGCGTATCTGCGTCTTCTGCGTGTCTTGCCGCTCTACACTCAGCAAAAAGCTTTTCCACCATATCTTGCAAGGAGAAACTCTGCCAGGAAAGAAAACATCCAAAATCTTGTTCTAAAGCTTGCACGGGGGTCTGCAAAGAGTTTGGCGAGAATGAAAGGTAGTTGTCCAAAACTCGTTCTTTTCCAATAGAATAACCATGGAAAAGGCAGGAGAGTGGTAAAGTACTGTTTTCTCTAAGTCTGAAGGCTGCCCACACTGTGCCTGTGTGCTGCAGCTTGCATCTTCGCCTTTGGGAAGCTGCCGCTCGCCGATTCTCCCGGAGGCGAAGAAGCGGCTTCTTCGCACACAGAGCATTGTGGCGAGCGCAGGGAGCTCCTGAGAGCGGTTTGTGTCGAAAGAAGCCCGGGACCGGCACTTAGCTTCGGAGAGCTGCGTATCTGCGTCTTCTGCGTGTCTTGCCGCTCTACACTCAGCAAAAAGCTTTTCCAGCATATCTTGCAAGGAGAAACTCTGCCAGGAAAGAAAACATCCAAAATCTTGTTCTAAAGCTTGCAAGGGGGTCTGCAAAGAGTTTGGCAAGAATGAAAGGTAGTTGTCCAAAACTCGTTCTTTTCCAATAGAATAACCATGGAAAAGGCAGGAGAGTGGTAAAGTACTGTTTTCTCTAAGTCTGAATGCTGCCCACACTGTGCCTGTGTGCTGCAGCTTGCATCTTCGCCTTTGGGAAGCTGCCGCTCGCCGATTCTCCCGGAGGCGAAGAAGCGGCTTCTTCGCACACAGAGCATTGTGGCGAGCGCAGGGAGCTCCTGAGAGCGTTTTGTGCCGAAAGAAGCCCGGGACCGGCACTTAGCTTCGGAGAGCTGCGTATCTGCGTCTTCTGCGTGTCTTGCCGCTCTACACTCAGCAAAAAGCTTTTCCAGCATATCTTGCAAGGAGAAACTCTGCCAGGAAAGAAAACATCCAAAATCTTGTTCTAAAGCTTGCACGGGGGTCTGCAAAGAGTTTGGCAAGAATGAAAGGTAGTTGTCCAAAACTCGTTCTTTTCCAATAGAATAACCATGGAAAAGGCAGGAGAGTGGTAAAGTACTGTTTTCTCTAAGTCTGAATGCTGCCCACACTGTGCCTGTGTGCTGCAGCTTGCATCTTCGCCTTTGGGAAGCTGCCGCACGCCGATTCTCCCGGAGGCAAAGAAGCGGCTTCTTCGCACACAGAGCATTGTGGCGAGCGCAGGGAGCTCCTGAGAGCGGTTTGTGCCGAAAGAAGCCCGGGACCGGCACTTAGCTTCGGAGAGCTGCGTATCTGCGTCTTCTGCGTGTCTTGCCGCTCTACACTCAGCAAAAAGCTTTTCCACCATATCTTGCAAGGAGAAACTCTGCCAGGAAAGAAAACATCCAAAATCTTGTTCTAAAGCTTGCACGGGGGTCTGCAAAGAGTTTGGCAAGAATGAAAGGTAGTTGTCCAAAACTCGTTCTTTTCCAATAGAATAACCATGGAAAAGGCAGGAGAGTGGTAAAGTACTGTTTTCTCTAAGTCTGAAGGCTGCCCACACTGTGCCTGTGTGCTGCAGCTTGCATCTTCGCCTTCGGGAAGCTGCCGCTCGCCGATTCTCCCGGAGGCGAAGAAGCGGCTTCTTCGCACACAGAGCATTGTGGCGAGCGCAGGGAGCTCCTGAGAGCGGTTTGTGCCGAAAGAAGCCCGGGACCGGCACTTAGCTTCGGAGAGCTGCGTATCTGCGTCTTCTGCGTGTCTTGCCGCTCTACACTCAGCAAAAAGCTTTTCCAGCATATCTTGCAAGGAGAAACTCTGCCAGGAAAGAAAACATCCAAAATCTTGTTCTAAAGCTTGCACGGAGGTCTGCAAAGAGTTTGGCAAGAATGAAAGGTAGTTGTCCAAAACTCGTTCTTTTCCAATAGAATAACCATGGAAAAGGCAGGAGAGTGGTAAAGTACTGTTTTCTCTAAGTCTGAATGCTGCCCACACTGTGCCTGTGTGCTGCAGCTTGCATCTTCGCCTTTGGGAAGCTGCCGCTCGCCGATTCTCCCGGAGGCGAAGAAGCGGCTTCTTCACACACAGAGCATTGTGGCGAGCGCAGGGAGCTCCTGAGAGCGGTTTGTGCCGAAAGAAGCCCGGGCCGGCACTTAGCTTCGGAGAGCTGCGTATCTGCGTCTTCTGCGTGTCTTGCCGCTCTACACTCAGCAAAAAGCTTTTCCACCATATCTTGCAAGGAGAAACTCTGCCAGGAAAGAAAACATCCAAAATCTTGTTCTAAAGCTTGCACGGGGGTCTGCAAAGAGTTTGGCAAGAATGAAAGGTAGTTGTCCAAAACTCGTTCTTTTCCAATAGAATAACCATGGAAAAGGCAGGAGAGTGGTAAAGTACTGTTTTCTCTAAGTCTGAATGCTGCCCACACTGTGCCTGTGTGCTGCAGCTTGCATCTTCGCCTTTGGGAAGCTGCCGCTCGCCGATTCTCCCGGAGGCGAAGAAGCGGCTTCTTCGCACACAGAGCATTGTGGCGAGCGCAGGGAGCTCCTGAGAGCGGTTTGTGCCGAAAGAAGCCCGGGACCGGCACTTAGCTTCGGAGAGCTGCGTATCTGCGTCTTCTGCGTGTCTTGCCGCTCTACACTCAGCAAAAAGCTTTTCCACCATATCTTGCAAGGAGAAACTCTGCCAGGAAAGAAAACATCCAAAATCTTGTTCTAAAGCTTGCACGGGGGTCTGCAAAGAGTTTGGCAAGAATGAAAGGTAGTTGTCCAAAACTCGTTCTTTTCCAATAGAATAACCATGGAAAAGGCAGGAGAGTGGTAAAGTACTGTTTTCTCTAAGTCTGAATGCTGCCCACACTGTGCCTGTGTGCTGCAGCTTGCATCTTCGCCTTTGGGAAGCTGCCGCTCGCCGATTCTCCCGGAGGCGAAGAAGCGGCTTCTTCGCACACAGAGCATTGTGGCGAGCGCAGGGAGCTCCTGAGAGCGTTTTGTGCCGAAAGAAGCCCGGGACCGGCACTTAGCTTCGGAGAGCTGCGTATCTGCGTCTTCTGCGTGTCTTGCCGCTCTACACTCAGCAAAAAGCTTTTCCACCATATCTTGCAAGGAGAAACTCTGCCAGGAAAGAAAACATCCAAAATCTTGTTCTAAAGCTTGCACGGGGGTCTGCAAAGAGTTTGGCAAGAATGAAAGGTAGTTGTCCAAAACTCGTTCTTTTCCAATAGAATAACCATGGAAAAGGCAGGAGAGTGGTAAAGTACTGTTTTCTCTAAGTCTGAATGCTGCCCACACTGTGCCTGTGTGCTGCAGCTTGCATCTTCGCCTTTGGGAAGCTGCCGCTCGCCGATTCTCCCGGAGGCGAAGAAGCGGCTTCTTCGCACACAGAGCATTGTGGCGAGCGCAGGGAGCTCCTGAGAGCGGTTTGTGCCGAAAGAAGCCCGGGACCGGCACTTAGCTTCGGAGAGCTGCGTATCTGCGTCTTCTGCGTGTCTTGCCGCTCTACACTCAGCAAAAAGCTTTTCCACCATATCTTGCAAGGAGAAACTCTGCCAGGAAAGAAAACATCCAAAATCTTGTTCTAAAGCTTGCACGGGGGTCTGCAAAGAGTTTGGCAAGAATGAAAGGTAGTTGTCCAAAACTCGTTCTTTTCCAATAGAATAACCATGGAAAAGGCAGGAGAGTGGTAAAGTACTGTTTTCTCTAAGTCTGAATGCTGCCCACACTGTGCCTGTGTGCTGCAGCTTGCATCTTCGCTTTTGGGAAGCTGCCGCTCGCCGATTCTCCCGGAGGCGAAGAAGCGGCTTCTTCGCACACAGAGCATTGTGGCGAGCGCAGGGAGCTCCTGAGAGCGGATTGTGTCGAAAGAAGCCCGGGACCGGCACTTAGCTTCGGAGAGCTGCGTATCTGCGTCTTCTGCGTGTCTTGCCGCTCTACACTCAGCAAAAAGCTTTTCCACCATATCTTGCAAGGAGAAACTCTGCCAGGAAAGAAAACATCCAAAATCTTGTTCTAAAGCTTGCAAGGGGGTCTGCAATGAGTTTGGCAAGAATGAAAGGTAGTTGTCCAAAACTCGTTCTTTTCCAATAGAATAACCATGGAAAAGGCAGGAGAGTGGTAAAGTACTGTTTTCTCTAAGTCTGAAGGCTGCCCACACTGTGCCTGTGTGCTGCAGCTTGCATCTTCGCCTTTGGGAAGCTGCCGCTCGCCGATTCTCCCGGAGGCGAAGAAGCGGCTTCTTCGCACACAGAGCATTGTGGCGAGCGCAGGGAGCTCCTGAGAGCGGTTTGTGCCGAAAGAAGCCCGGGACCGGCACTTAGCTTCGGAGAGCTGCGTATCTGCGTCTTCTGCGTGTCTTGCCGCTCTACACTCAGCAAAAAGCTTTTCCACCATATCTTGCAAGGAGAAACTCTGCCAGGAAAGAAAACATCCAAAATCTTGTTCTAAAGCTTGCACGGGGGTCTGCAAAGAGTTTGGCAAGAATGAAAGGTAGTTGTCCAAAACTCGTTCTTTTCCAATAGAATAACCATGGAAAAGGCAGGAGAGTGGTAAAGTACTGTTTTCTCTAAGTCTGAAGGCTGCCCACACTGTGCCTGTGTGCTGCAGCTTGCATCTTCGCCTTTGGGAAGCTGCCGCTCGCCGATTCTCCCGGAGGCGAAGAAGCGGCTTCTTTGCACACAGAGCATTGTGGCGAGCGCAGGGAGCTCCTGAGAGCGGTTTGTGCCGAAAGAAGCCCGGGACCGGCACTTAGCTTCGGAGAGCTGCGTATCTGCGTCTTCTGCGTGTCTTGCCGCTCTACACTCAGCAAAAAGCTTTTCCAGCATATCTTGCAAGGAGAAACTCTGCCAGGAAAGAAAACATCCAAAATCTTGTTCTAAAGCTTGCACGGGGGTCTGCAAAGAGTTTGGCAAGAATGAAAGGTAGTTGTCCAAAACTCGTTCTTTTCCACTATAATAACCATGGAAAAGGCAGGAGAGTGGTAAAGTACTGTTTTCTCTAAGTCTGAAGGCTGCCCACACTGTGCCTGTGTGCTGCAGCTTGCATCTTCGCCTTTGGGAAGCTGCCGCTCGCCGATTCTCCCGGAGGCGAAGAAGCGGCTTCTTCGCACACAGAGCATTGTGGAGAGCGCAGGGAGCTCCTGAGAGCGGTTTGTGCCGAAAGAAGCCCGGGACCGGCACTTAGCTTCGGAGAGCTGCGTATCTGCGTCTTCTGCGTGTCTTGCCGCTCTACACTCAGCAAAAAGCTTTTCCAGCATATCTTGCAAGGAGAAACTCTGCCAGGAAAGAAAACATCCAAAATCTTGTTCTAAAGCTTGCACGGGGGTCTGCAAAGAGTTTGGCAAGAATGAAAGGTAGTTGTCCAAAACTCGTTCTTTTCCAATAGAATAACCATGGAAAAGGCAGGAGAGTGGTAAAGTACTGTTTTCTCTAAGTCTGAAGGCTGCCCACACTGTGCCTGTGTGCTGCAGCTTGCATCTTCGCCTTTGGGAAGCTGCCGCTCGCCGATTCTCCCGGAGGCGAAGAAGCGGCTTCTTCGCACACAGAGCATTGGGGCGAGCGCAGGGAGCTCCTGAGAGCGGTTTGTGCCGAAAGAAGCCCGGGACCGGCACTTAGCTTCAGAGAGCTGCGTATCTGCGTCTTCTGCGTGTCTTGCCGCTCTACACTCAGCAAAAAGCTTTTCCACCATATCTTGCAAGGAGAAACTCTGCCAGGAAAGAAAACATCCAAAATCTTGTTCTAAAGCTTGCACGGGGGTCTGCAAAGAGTTTGGCGAGAATGAAAGGTAGTTGTCCAAAACTCGTTCTTTTCCAATAGAATAACCATGGAAAAGGCAGGAGAGTGGTAAAGTACTGTTTTCTCTAAGTCTGAAGGCTGCCCACACTGTGCCTGTGTGCTGCAGCTTGCATCTTCGCCTTTGGGAAGCTGCCGCTCGCCGATTCTCCCGGAGGCGAAGAAGCGGCTTCTTCGCACACAGAGCATTGTGGCGAGCGCAGGGAGCTCCTGAGAGCGGTTTGTGCCGAAAGAAGCCCGGGACCGGCACTTAGCTTCGGAGAGCTGCGTATCTGCGTCTTCTGCGTGTCTTGCCGCTCTACACTCAGCAAAAAGCTTTTCCACCATATCTTGCAAGGAGAAACTCTGCCAGGAAAGAAAACATCCAAAATCTTGTTCTAAAGCTTGCACGGGGGTCTGCAAAGAGTTTGGCAAGAATGAAAGGTAGTTGTCCAAAACTCGTTCTTTTCCAATAGAATAACCATGGAAAAGGCAGGAGAGTGGTAAAGTACTGTTTTCTCTAAGTCTGAATGCTGCCCACACTGTGCCTGTGTGCTGCAGCTTGCATCTTCGCCTTTGGGAAGCTGCCGCTCGCCGATTCTCCCGGAGGCGAAGAAGCGGCTTCTTCGCACACAGAGCATTGTGGCGAGCGCAGGGAGCTCCTGAGAGCGGTTTGTGCCGAAAGAAGCCCGGGACCGGCACTTAGCTTCGGAGAGCTGCGTATCTGCGTCTTCTGCGTGTCTTGCCGCTCTACACTCAGCAAAAAGCTTTTCCACCATATCTTGCAAGGAGAAACTCTGCCAGGAAAGAAAACATCCAAAATCTTGTTCTAAAGCTTGCACGGGGGTCTGCAAAGAGTTTGGCAAGAATGAAAGGTAGTTGTCCAAAACTCGTTCTTTTCCAATAGAATAACCATGGAAAAGGCAGGAGAGTGGTAAAGTACTGTTTTCTCTAAGTCTGAATGCTGCCCACACTGTGCCTGTGTGCTGCAGCTTGCATCTCCGCCTTTGGGAAGCTGCCGCTCGCCGATTCTCCCGGAGGCGAAGAAGCGGCTTCTTCGCACACAGAGCATTGTGGCGAGCGCAGGGAGCTCCTGAGAGCGGATTGTGCCGAAAGAAGCCCGGGACCGGCACTTAGCTTCGGAGAGCTGCGTATCTGCGTCTTCTGCGTGTCTTGCCGCTCTACACTCAGCAAAAAGCTTTTCCACCATATCTTGCAAGGAGAAACTCTGCCAGGAAAGAAAACATCCAAAATCTTGTTCTAAAGCTTGCACGGGGGTCTGCAAAGAGTTTGGCAAGAATGAAAGGTAGTTGTCCAAAACTCGTTCTTTTCCAATAGAATAACCATGGAAAAGGCAGGAGAGTGGTAAAGTACTGTTTTCTCTAAGTCTGAAGGCTGCCCACACTGTGCCTGTGTGCTGCAGCTTGCATCTTCGCCTTTGGGAAGCTGCCGCTCGCCGATTCTCCCGGAGGCGAAGAAGCGGCTTCTTCGCACACAGAGCATTGTGGCGAGCGCAGGGAGCTCCTGAGAGCGGTTTTTACCGAAAGAAGCCCGGGACCGGCACTTAGCTTCGGAGAGCTGCGTATCTGCGTCTTCTGCGTGTCTTGCCGCTCTACACTCAGCAAAAAGCTTTTCCACCATATCTTGCAAGGAGAAACTCTGCCAGGAAAGAAAACATCCAAAATCTTGTTCTAAAGCTTGCACGGGGGTCTGCAAAGAGTTTGGCAAGAATGAAAGGTAGTTGTCCAAAACTCGTTCTTTTCCAATAGAATAACCATGGAAAAGGCAGGGGAGTGGTAAAGTACTGTTTTCTCTAAGTCTGAATGCTGCCCACACTGTGCCTGTGTGCTGCAGCTTGCATCTTCGCCTTTGGGAAGCTGCCGCTCGCCGATTCTCCCGGAGGCGAAGAAGCGGCTTCTTCGCACACAGAGCATTGTGGCGAGCGCAGGGAGCTCCTGAGAGCGGTTTGTGCCGAAAGAAGCCCGGGACCGGCACTTAGCTTCGGAGAGCTGCGTATCTGCGTCTTCTGCGTGTCTTGCCGCTCTACACTCAGCAAAAAGCTTTTCCACCATATCTTGCAAGGAGAAACTCTGCCAGGAAAGAAAACATCCAAAATCTTGTTCTAAAGCTTGCACGGGGGTCTGCAAAGAGTTTGGCAAGAATGAAAGGTAGTTGTCCAAAACTCGTTCTTTTCCAATAGAATAACCATGGAAAAGGCAGGAGAGTGGTAAAGTACTGTTTTCTCTAAGTCTGAATGCTGCCCACACTGTGCCTGTGTGCTGCAGCTTGCATCTTCGCTTTTGGGAAGCTGCCGCTCGCCGATTCTCCCGGAGGCGAAGAAGCGGCTTCTTCGCACACAGAGCATTGTGGCGAGCGCAGGGAGCTCCTGAGAGCGGATTGTGTCGAAAGAAGCCCGGGACCGGCACTTAGCTTCGGAGAGCTGCGTATCTGCGTCTTCTGCGTGTCTTGCCGCTCTACACTCAGCAAAAAGCTTTTCCACCATATCTTGCAAGGAGAAACTCTGCCAGGAAAGAAAACATCCAAAATCTTGTTCTAAAGCTTGCAAGGGGGTCTGCAATGAGTTTGGCAAGAATGAAAGGTAGTTGTCCAAAACTCGTTCTTTTCCAATAGAATAACCATGGAAAAGGCAGGAGAGTGGTAAAGTACTGTTTTCTCTAAGTCTGAAGGCTGCCCACACTGTGCCTGTGTGCTGCAGCTTGCATCTTCGCCTTTGGGAAGCTGCCGCTCGCCGATTCTCCCGGAGGCGAAGAAGCGGCTTCTTCGCACACAGAGCATTGTGGCGAGCGCAGGGAGCTCCTGAGAGCGGTTTGTGCCGAAAGAAGCCCGGGACCGGCACTTAGCTTCGGAGAGCTGCGTATCTGCGTCTTCTGCGTGTCTTGCCGCTCTACACTCAGCAAAAAGCTTTTCCACCATATCTTGCAAGGAGAAACTCTGCCAGGAAAGAAAACATCCAAAATCTTGTTCTAAAGCTTGCACGGGGGTCTGCAAAGAGTTTGGCAAGAATGAAAGGTAGTTGTCCAAAACTCGTTCTTTTCCAATAGAATAACCATGGAAAAGGCAGGAGAGTGGTAAAGTACTGTTTTCTCTAAGTCTGAAGGCTGCCCACACTGTGCCTGTGTGCTGCAGCTTGCATCTTCGCCTTTGGGAAGCTGCCGCTCGCCGATTCTCCCGGAGGCGAAGAAGCGGCTTCTTCGCACACAGAGCATTGTGGAGAGCGCAGGGAGCTCCTGAGAGCGGTTTGTGCCGAAAGAAGCCCGGGACCGGCACTTAGCTTCGGAGAGCTGCGTATCTGCGTCTTCTGCGTGTCTTGCCGCTCTACACTCAGCAAAAAGCTTTTCCAGCATATCTTGCAAGGAGAAACTCTGCCAGGAAAGAAAACATCCAAAATCTTGTTCTAAAGCTTGCACGGGGGTCTGCAAAGAGTTTGGCAAGAATGAAAGGTAGTTGTCCAAAACTCGTTCTTTTCCAATAGAATAACCATGGAAAAGGCAGGAGAGTGGTAAAGTACTGTTTTCTCTAAGTCTGAAGGCTGCCCACACTGTGCCTGTGTGCTGCAGCTTGCATCTTCGCCTTTGGGAAGCTGCCGCTCGCCGATTCTCCCGGAGGCGAAGAAGCGGCTTCTTCGCACACAGAGCATTGGGGCGAGCGCAGGGAGCTCCTGAGAGCGGTTTGTGCCGAAAGAAGCCCGGGACCGGCACTTAGCTTCGGAGAGCTGCGTATCTGCGTCTTCTGCGTGTCTTGCCGCTCTACACTCAGCAAAAAGCTTTTCCACCATATCTTGCAAGGAGAAACTCTGCCAGGAAAGAAAACATCCAAAATCTTGTTCTAAAGCTTGCACGGGGGTCTGCAAAGAGTTTGGCGAGAATGAAAGGTAGTTGTCCAAAACTCGTTCTTTTCCAATAGAATAACCATGGAAAAGGCAGGAGAGTGGTAAAGTACTGTTTTCTCTAAGTCTGAAGGCTGCCCACACTGTGCCTGTGTGCTGCAGCTTGCATCTTCGCCTTTGGGAAGCTGCCGCTCGCCGATTCTCCCGGAGGCGAAGAAGCGGCTTCTTCGCACACAGAGCATTGTGGCGAGCGCAGGGAGCTCCTGAGAGCGGTTTGTGCCGAAAGAAGCCCGGGACCGGCACTTAGCTTCGGAGAGCTGCGTATCTGCGTCTTCTGCGTGTCTTGCCGCTCTACACTCAGCAAAAAGCTTTTCCACCATATCTTGCAAGGAGAAACTCTGCCAGGAAAGAAAACATCCAAAATCTTGTTCTAAAGCTTGCACGGGGGTCTGCAAAGAGTTTGGCAAGAATGAAAGGTAGTTGTCCAAAACTCGTTCTTTTCCAATAGAATAACCATGGAAAAGGCAGGAGAGTGGTAAAGTACTGTTTTCTCTAAGTCTGAATGCTGCCCACACTGTGCCTGTGTGCTGCAGCTTGCATCTTCGCCTTTGGGAAGCTGCCGCTCGCCGATTCTCCCGGAGGCGAAGAAGCGGCTTCTTCGCACACAGAGCATTGTGGCGAGCGCAGGGAGCTCCTGAGAGCGGTTTGTGCCGAAAGAAGCCCGGGACCGGCACTTAGCTTCGGAGAGCTGCGTATCTGCGTCTTCTGCGTGTCTTGCCGCTCTACACTCAGCAAAAAGCTTTTCCACCATATCTTGCAAGGAGAAACTCTGCCAGGAAAGAAAACATCCAAAATCTTGTTCTAAAGCTTGCACGGGGGTCTGCAAAGAGTTTGGCAAGAATGAAAGGTAGTTGTCCAAAACTCGTTCTTTTCCAATAGAATAACCATGGAAAAGGCAGGAGAGTGGTAAAGTACTGTTTTCTCTAAGTCTGAATGCTGCCCACACTGTGCCTGTGTGCTGCAGCTTGCATCTCCGCCTTTGGGAAGCTGCCGCTCGCCGATTCTCCCGGAGGCGAAGAAGCGGCTTCTTCGCACACAGAGCATTGTGGCGAGCGCAGGGAGCTCCTGAGAGCGGATTGTGCCGAAAGAAGCCCGGGACCGGCACTTAGCTTCGGAGAGCTGCGTATCTGCGTCTTCTGCGTGTCTTGCCGCTCTACACTCAGCAAAAAGCTTTTCCACCATATCTTGCAAGGAGAAACTCTGCCAGGAAAGAAAACATCCAAAATCTTGTTCTAAAGCTTGCACGGGGGTCTGCAAAGAGTTTGGCAAGAATGAAAGGTAGTTGTCCAAAACTCGTTCTTTTCCAATAGAATAACCATGGAAAAGGCAGGAGAGTGGTAAAGTACTGTTTTCTCTAAGTCTGAAGGCTGCCCACACTGTGCCTGTGTGCTGCAGCTTGCATCTTCGCCTTTGGGAAGCTGCCGCTCGCCGATTCTCCCGGAGGCGAAGAAGCGGCTTCTTCGCACACAGAGCATTGTGGCGAGCGCAGGGAGCTCCTGAGAGCGGTTTTTACCGAAAGAAGCCCGGGACCGGCACTTAGCTTCGGAGAGCTGCGTATCTGCGTCTTCTGCGTGTCTTGCCGCTCTACACTCAGCAAAAAGCTTTTCCACCATATCTTGCAAGGAGAAACTCTGCCAGGAAAGAAAACATCCAAAATCTTGTTCTAAAGCTTGCACGGGGGTCTGCAAAGAGTTTGGCAAGAATGAAAGGTAGTTGTCCAAAACTCGTTCTTTTCCAATAGAATAACCATGGAAAAGGCAGGAGAGTGGTAAAGTACTGTTTTCTCTAAGTCTGAATGCTGCCCACACTGTGCCTGTGTGCTGCAGCTTGCATCTCCGCCTTTGGGAAGCTGCCGCTCGCCGATTCTCCCGGAGGCGAAGAAGCGGCTTCTTCGCACACAGAGCATTGTGGCGAGCGCAGGGAGCTCCTGAGAGCGGATTGTGCCGAAAGAAGCCCGGGACCGGCACTTAGCTTCGGAGAGCTGCGTATCTGCGTCTTCTGCGTGTCTTGCCGCTCTACACTCAGCAAAAAGCTTTTCCACCATATCTTGCAAGGAGAAACTCTGCCAGGAAAGAAAACATCCAAAATCTTGTTCTAAAGCTTGCACGGGGGTCTGCAAAGAGTTTGGCAAGAATGAAAGGTAGTTGTCCAAAACTCGTTCTTTTCCAATAGAATAACCATGGAAAAGGCAGGAGAGTGGTAAAGTACTGTTTTCTCTAAGTCTGAAGGCTGCCCACACTGTGCCTGTGTGCTGCAGCTTGCATCTTCGCCTTTGGGAAGCTGCCGCTCGCCGATTCTCCCGGAGGCGAAGAAGCGGCTTCTTCGCACACAGAGCATTGTGGCGAGCGCAGGGAGCTCCTGAGAGCGGTTTGTGCCGAAAGAAGCCCGGGACCGGCACTTAGCTTCGGAGAGCTGCGTATCTGCGTCTTCTGCGTGTCTTGCCGCTCTACACTCAGCAAAAAGCTTTTCCAGCATATCTTGCAAGGAGAAACTCTGCCAGGAAAGAAAACATCCAAAATCTTGTTCTAAAGCTTGCACGGAGGTCTGCAAAGAGTTTGGCAAGAATGAAAGGTAGTTGTCCAAAACTCGTTCTTTTCCAATAGAATAACCATGGAAAAGGCAGGAGAGTGGTAAAGTACTGTTTTCTCTAAGTCTGAATGCTGCCCACACTGTGCCTGTGTGCTGCAGCTTGCATCTTCGCCTTTGGGAAGCTGCCGCTCGCCGATTCTCCCGGAGGCGAAGAAGCGGCTTCTTCGCACACAGAGCATTGTGGCGAGCGCAGGGAGCTCCTGAGAGCGGTTTGTGCCGAAAGAAGCCCGGGACCGGCACTTAGCTTCGGAGAGCTGCGTATCTGCGTCTTCTGCGTGTCTTGCCGCTCTACACTCAGCAAAAAGCTTTTCCACCATATCTTGCAAGGAAAAACTCTGCCAGGAAAGAAAACATCCAAAATCTTGTTCTAAAGCTTGCACGGGGGTCTGCAAAGAGTTTGGCAAGAATGAAAGGTAGTTGTCCAAAACTCGTTCTTTTCCAATAGAATAACCATGGAAAAGGCAGGAGAGTGGTAAAGTACTGTTTTCTCTAAGTCTGAATGCTGCCCACACTGTGCCTGTGTGCTGCAGCTTGCATCTTCGCCTTTGGGAAGCTGCCGGTCGCCGATTCTCCCGGAGGCGAAGAAGCGGCTTCTTCGCACACAGAGCATTGTGGCGAGCGCAGGGAGCTCCTGAGAGCGGTTTGTGCCGAAAGAAGCCCGGGACCGGCACTTAGCTTCGGAGAGCTGCGTATCTGCGTCTTCTGCGTGTCTTGCCGCTCTACACTCAGCAAAAAGCTTTTCCAGCATATCTTGCAAGGAGAAACTCTGCCAGGAAAGAAAACATCCAAAATCTTGTTCTAAAGCTTGCACGGGGGTCTGCAAAGAGTTTGGCAAGAATGAAAGGTAGTTGTCCAAAACTTGTTCTTTTCCAATATAATAACCATGGAAAAGGCAGGAGAGTGGTAAAGTACTGTTTTCTCTAATTCTGAATGCTGCCCACACTGTGCCTGTGTGCTGCAGCTTGCATCTTCGCCTTTGGGAAGCTGCCGCTCGCCGATTCTCCCGGAGGCGAAGAAGCGGCTTCTTCGCACACAGAGCATTGTGGCGAGCGCAGGGAGCTCCTGAGAGCGGTTTGTGCCGAAAGAAGCCCGGGACCGGCACTTAGCTTCGGAGAGCTGCGTATCTGCGTCTTCTGCGTGTCTTGCCGCTCTACACTCAGCAAAAAGCTTTTCCAGCATATCTTGCAAGGAGAAACTCTGCCAGGAAAGAAAACATCCAAAATCTTGTTCTAAAGCTTGCACGGGGGTCTGCAAAGAGTTTGGCAAGAATGAAAGGTAGTTGTCCAAAACTCGTTCTTTTCCACTATAATAACCATGGAAAAGGCAGGAGAGTGGTAAAGTACTGTTTTCTCTAAGTCTGAAGGCTGCCCACACTGTGCCTGTGTGCTGCAGCTTGCATCTTCGCCTTTGGGAAGCTGCCGCTCGCCGATTCTCCCGGAGGCGAAGAAGCGGCTTCTTTGCACACAGAGCATTGTGGCGAGCGCAGGGAGCTCCTGAGAGCGGTTTGTGCCGAAAGAAGCCCGGGACCGGCACTTAGCTTCGGAGAGCTGCGTATCTGCGTCTTCTGCGTGTCTTGCCGCTCTACACTCAGCAAAAAGCTTTTCCAGCATATCTTGCAAGGAGAAACTCTGCCAGGAAAGAAAACATCCAAAATCTTGTTCTAAAGCTTGCACGGGGGTCTGCAAAGAGTTTGGCAAGAATGAAAGGTAGTTGTCCAAAACTCGTTCTTTTCCAATATGATAACCATGGAAAAGGCAGGAGAGTGGTAAAGTACTGTTTTCTCGAAGTCTGAATGCTGCCCACACTGTGCCTGTGTGCTGCAGCTTGCATCTTCGCCTTTGGGAAGCTGCCGCTCGCCGATTCTCCCGGAGGCGAAGAAGCGGCTTCTTCGCACACAGAGCATTGTGGCGAGCGCAGGGAGCTCCTGAGAGCGGTTTGTGCCGAAAGAAGCCCGGGACCGGCACTTAGCTTCGGAGAGCTGCGTATCTGCGTCTTCTGCGTGTCTTGCCGCTCTACACTCAGCAAAAAGCTTTTCCAGCATATCTTGCAAGGAGAAACTCTGCCAGGAAAGAAAACATCCAAAATCTTGTTCTAAAGCTTGCACGGGGGTCTGCAAAGAGTTTGGCAAGAATGAAAGGTAGTTGTCCAAAACTCGTTCTTTTCCAATAGAATATCCATGGAAAAGGCAGGAGAGTGGTAAAGTACTGTTTTCTCTAAGTCTGAAGGCTGCCCACACTGTGCCTGTGTGCTGCAGCTTGCATCTTCGCCTTTGGGAAGCTGCCGCTCGCCGATTCTCCCGGAGGCGAAGAAGCGGCTTCTTCGCACACAGAGCATTGGGGCGAGCGCAGGGAGCTCCTGAGAGCGGTTTGTGCCGAAAGAAGCCCGGGACCGGCACTTAGCTTCGGAGAGCTGCGTATCTGCATCTTCTGCGTGTCTTGCCGCTCTACACTCAGCAAAAAGCTTTTCCAGCATATCTTGCAAGGAGAAACTCTGCCAGGAAAGAAAACATCCAAAATCTTGTTCTAAAGCTTGCACGGGGGTCTGCAAAGAGTTTGGCAAGAATGAAAGGTAGTTGTCCAAAACTCGTTCTTTTCCAATAGAATAACCATGGAAAAGGCAGGAGAGTGGTAAAGTACTGTTTTCTCTAAGTCTGAATGCTGCCCACACTGTGCCTGTGTGCTGCAGCTTGCATCTTCGCCTTTGGGAAGCTGCCGCTCGCCGATTCTCCCGGAGGCGAAGAAGCGGCTTCTTCGCACACAGAGCATTGTGGCGAGCGCAGGGAGCTCCTGAGAGCGGTTTGTGCCGAAAGAAGCCCGGGACCGGCACTTAGCTTCGGAGAGCTGCGTATCTGCGTCTTCTGCGTGTCTTGCCGCTCTACACTCAGCAAAAAGCTTTTCCACCATATCTTGCAAGGAGAAACTCTGCCAGGAAAGAAAACATCCAAAATCTTGTTCTAAAGCTTGCACGGAGGTCTGCAATGAGTTTGGCAAGAATGAAAGGTAGTTGTCCAAAACTCGTTCTTTTCCAATAGAATAACCATGGAAAAGGCAGGAGAGTGGTAAAGTACTGTTTTCTCTAAGTCTGAATGCTGCCCACACTGTGCCTGTGTGCTGCAGCTTGCATCTTCGCCTTTGGGAAGCTGCCGCTCGCCGATTCTCCCGGAGGCGAAGAAGCGGCTTCTTCGCACACAGAGCATTGTGGCGAGCGCAGGGAGCTCCTGAGAGCGGTTTGTGCCGAAAGAAGCCCGGGACCGGCACTTAGCTTCGGAGAGCTGCGTATCTGCGTCTTCTGCGTGTCTTGCCGCTCTACACTCAGCAAAAAGCTTTTCCACCATATCTTGCAAGGAGAAACTCTGCCAGGAAAGAAAACATCCAAAATCTTGTTCTAAAGCTTGCACGGGGGTCTGCAAAGAGTTTGGCGAGAATGAAAGGTAGTTGTCCAAAACTCGTTCTTTTCCAATAGAATAACCATGGAAAAGGCAGGAGAGTGGTAAAGTACTGTTTTCTCTAAGTCTGAAGGCTGCCCACACTGTGCCTGTGTGCTGCAGCTTGCATCTTCGCCTTTGGGAAGCTGCCGCTCGCCGATTCTCCCGGAGGCGAAGAAGCGGCTTCTTCGCACACAGAGCATTGTGGCGAGCGCAGGGAGCTCCTGAGAGCGGTTTGTGTCGAAAGAAGCCCGGGACCGGCACTTAGCTTCGGAGAGCTGCGTATCTGCGTCTTCTGCGTGTCTTGCCGCTCTACACTCAGCAAAAAGCTTTTCCACCATATCTTGCAAGGAGAAACTGTGCCAGGAAAGAAAACATCCAAAATCTTGTTCTAAAGCTTGCAAGGGGGTCTGCAAAGAGTTTGGCAAGAATGAAAGGTAGTTGTCCAAAACTCGTTCTTTTCCAATAGAATAACCATGGAAAAGGCAGGAGAGTGGTAAAGTACTGTTTTCTCTAAGTCTGAATGCTGCCCACACTGTGCCTGTGTGCTGCAGCTTGCATCTTCGCCTTTGGGAAGCTGCCGCACGCCGATTCTCCCGGAGGCAAAGAAGCGGCTTCTTCGCACACAGAGCATTGTGGCGAGCGCAGGGAGCTCCTGAGAGCGGTTTGTGCCGAAAGAAGCCCGGGACCGGCACTTAGCTTCGGAGAGCTGCGTATCTGCGTCTTCTGCGTGTCTTGCCGCTCTACACTCAGCAAAAAGCTTTTCCACCATATCTTGCAAGGAGAAACTCTGCCAGGAAAGAAAACATCCAAAATCTTGTTCTAAAGCTTGCACGGGGGTCTGCAAAGAGTTTGGCAAGAATGAAAGGTAGTTGTCCAAAACTCGTTCTTTTCCAATAGAATAACCATGGAAAAGGCAGGAGAGTGGTAAAGTACTGTTTTCTCTAAGTCTGAAGGCTGCCCACACTGTGCCTGTGTGCTGCAGCTTGCATCTTCGCCTTCGGGAAGCTGCCGCTCGCCGATTCTCCCGGAGGCGAAGAAGCGGCTTCTTCGCACACAGAGCATTGTGGCGAGCGCAGGGAGCTCCTGAGAGCGGTTTGTGCCGAAAGAAGCCCGGGACCGGCACTTAGCTTCGGAGAGCTGCGTATCTGCGTCTTCTGCGTGTCTTGCCGCTCTACACTCAGCAAAAAGCTTTTCCAGCATATCTTGCAAGGAGAAACTCTGCCAGGAAAGAAAACATCCAAAATCTTGTTCTAAAGCTTGCACGGAGGTCTGCAAAGAGTTTGGCAAGAATGAAAGGTAGTTGTCCAAAACTCGTTCTTTTCCAATAGAATAACCATGGAAAAGGCAGGAGAGTGGTAAAGTACTGTTTTCTCTAAGTCTGAATGCTGCCCACACTGTGCCTGTGTGCTGCAGCTTGCATCTTCGCCTTTGGGAAGCTGCCGCTCGCCGATTCTCCCGGAGGCGAAGAAGCGGCTTCTTCGCACACAGAGCATTGTGGCGAGCGCAGGGAGCTCCTGAGAGCGGTTTGTGCCGAAAGAAGCCCGGGCTGGCACTTAGCTTCGGAGAGCTGCGTATCTGCGTCTTCTGCGTGTCTTGCCGCTCTACACTCAGCAAAAAGCTTTTCCACCATATCTTGCAAGGAGAAACTCTGCCAGGAAAGAAAACATCCAAAATCTTGTTCTAAAGCTTGCACGGGGGTCTGCAAAGAGTTTGGCAAGAATGAAAGGTAGTTGTCCAAAACTCGTTCTTTTCCAATATGATAACCATGGAAAAGGCAGGAGAGTGGTAAAGTACTGTTTTCTCTAAGTCTGAATGCTGCCCACACTGTGCCTGTGTGCTGCAGCTTGCATCTTCGCCTTTGGGAAGCTGCCGCTCGCCGATTCTCCCGGAGGCGAAGAAGCGGCTTCTTCGCACACAGAGCATTGTGGCGAGCGCAGGGAGCTCCTGAGAGCGGATTGTGCCGAAAGAAGCCCGGGACCGGCACTTAGCTTCGGAGAGCTGCGTATCTGCGTCTTCTGCGTGTCTTGCCGCTCTACACTCAGCAAAAAGCTTTTCCACCATATCTTGCAAGGAGAAACTCTGCCAGGAAAGAAAACATCCAAAATCTTGTTCTAAAGCTTGCACGGGGGTCTGCAAAGAGTTTGGCAAGAATGAAAGGTAGTTGTCCAAAACTCGTTCTTTTCCAATAGAATAACCATGGAAAAGGCAGGAGAGTGGTAAAGTACTGTTTTCTCTAAGTCTGAATGCTGCCCACACTGTGCCTGTGTGCTGCAGCTTGCATCTTCGCCTTTGGGAAGCTGCCGCTCGCCGATTCTCCCGGAGGCGAAGAAGCGGCTTCTTCGCACACAGAGCATTGTGGCGAGCGCAGGGAGCTCCTGAGAGCGTTTTGTGCCGAAAGAAGCCCGGGACCGGCACTTAGCTTCGGAGAGCTGCGTATCTGCGTCTTCTGCGTGTCTTGCCGCTCTACACTCAGCAAAAAGCTTTTCCACCATATCTTGCAAGGAGAAACTCTGCCAGGAAAGAAAACATCCAAAATCTTGTTCTAAAGCTTGCACGGGGGTCTGCAAAGAGTTTGGCAAGAATGAAAGGTAGTTGTCCAAAACTCGTTCTTTTCCAATAGAATAACCATGGAAAAGGCAGGAGAGTGGTAAAGTACTGTTTTCTCTAAGTCTGAATGCTGCCCACACTGTGCCTGTGTGCTGCAGCTTGCATCTTCGCTTTTGGGAAGCTGCCGCTCGCCGATTCTCCCGGAGGCGAAGAAGCGGCTTCTTCGCACACAGAGCATTGTGGCGAGCGCAGGGAGCTCCTGAGTGCGGATTGAGTCGAAAGAAGCCCGGGACCGGCACTTAGCTTCGGAGAGCTGGGTATCTGCGTCTTCTGCGTGTCTTGCCGCTCTACACTCAGCAAAAAGCTTTTCCACCATATCTTGCAAGGAGAAACTCTGCCAGGAAAGAAAACATCCAAAATCTTGTTCTAAAGCTTGCAAGGGGGTCTGCAATGAGTTTGGCAAGAATGAAGGATAGTTGTCCAAAACTCGTTCTTTTCCAATAGAATAACCATGGAAAAGGCAGGAGAGTGGTAAAGTACTGTTTTCTCTAAGTCTGAATGCTGCCCACACTGTGCCTGTGTGCTGCAGCTTGCATCTTCGCCTTTGGGAAGCTGCCGCTCGCCGATTCTCCCGGAGGCGAAGAAGCGGCTTCTTCGCACACAGAGCATTGTGGCGAGCGCAGGGAGCTCCTGAGAGCGGTTTGTGCCGAAAGAAGCCCGGGACCGGCACTTAGCTTCGGAGAGCTGCGTATCTGCGTCTTCTGCGTGTCTTGCCGCTCTACACTCAGCAAAAAGCTTTTCCACCATATCTTGCAAGGAGAAACTCTGCCAGGAAAGAAAACATCCAAAATCTTGTTCTAAAGCTTGCACGGGGGTCTGCAAAGAGTTTGGCAAGAATGAAAGGTAGTTGTCCAAAACTCGTTCTTTTCCAATAGAATAACCATGGAAAAGGCAGGAGAGTGGTAAAGTACTGTTTTCTCTAAGTCTGAAGGCTGCCCACACTGTGCCTGTGTGCTGCAGCTTGCATCTTCGCCTTTGGGAAGCTGCCGCTCGCCGATTCTCCCGGAGGCGAAGAAGCGGCTTCTTTGCACACAGAGCATTGTGGCGAGCGCAGGGAGCTCCTGAGAGCGGTTTGTGCCGAAAGAAGCCCGGGACCGGCACTTAGCTTCGGAGAGCTGCGTATCTGCGTCTTCTGCGTGTCTTGCCGCTCTACACTCAGCAAAAAGCTTTTCCAGCATATCTTGCAAGGAGAAACTCTGCCAGGAAAGAAAACATCCAAAATCTTGTTCTAAAGCTTGCACGGGGGTCTGCAAAGAGTTTGGCAAGAATGAAAGGTAGTTGTCCAAAACTCGTTCTTTTCCACTATAATAACCATGGAAAAGGCAGGAGAGTGGTAAAGTACTGTTTTCTCTAAGTCTGAAGGCTGCCCACACTGTGCCTGTGTGCTGCAGCTTGCATCTTCGCCTTTGGGAAGCTGCCGCTCGCCGATTCTCCCGGAGGCGAAGAAGCGGCTTCTTCGCACACAGAGCATTGTGGCGAGCGCAGGGAGCTCCTGAGAGCGGTTTGTGCCGAAAGAAGCCCGGGACCGGCACTTAGCTTCGGAGAGCTGCGTATCTGCGTCTTCTGCGTGTCTTGCCGCTCTACACTCAGCAAAAAGCTTTTCCAGCATATCTTGCAAGGAGAAACTCTGCCAGGAAAGAAAACATCCAAAATCTTGTTCTAAAGCTTGCACGGGGGTCTGCAAAGAGTTTGGCAAGAATGAAAGGTAGTTGTCCAAAACTCGTTCTTTTCCAATATGATAACCATGGAAAAGGCAGGAGAGTGGTAAAGTACTGTTTTCTCGAAGTCTGAATGCTGCCCACACTGTGCCTGTGTGCTGCAGCTTGCATCTTCGCCTTTGGGAAGCTGCCGCTCGCCGATTCTCCCGGAGGCGAAGAAGCGGCTTCTTCGCACACAGAGCATTGTGGCGAGCGCAGGGAGCTCCTGAGAGCGGTTTGTGCCGAAAGAAGCCCGGGACCGGCACTTAGCTTCGGAGAGCTGCGTATCTGCGTCTTCTGCGTGTCTTGCCGCTCTACACTCAGCAAAAAGCTTTTCCAGCATATCTTGCAAGGAGAAACTCTGCCAGGAAAGAAAACATCCAAAATCTTGTTCTAAAGCTTGCACGGGGGTCTGCAAAGAGTTTGGCAAGAATGAAAGGTAGTTGTCCAAAACTCGTTCTTTTCCAATAGAATATCCATGGAAAAGGCAGGAGAGTGGTAAAGTACTGTTTTCTCTAAGTCTGAAGGCTGCCCACACTGTGCCTGTGTGCTGCAGCTTGCATCTTCGCCTTTGGGAAGCTGCCGCTCGCCGATTCTCCCGGAGGCGAAGAAGCGGCTTCTTCGCACACAGAGCATTGGGGCGAGCGCAGGGAGCTCCTGAGAGCGGTTTGTGCCGAAAGAAGCCCGGGACCGGCACTTAGCTTCGGAGAGCTGCGTATCTGCATCTTCTGCGTGTCTTGCCGCTCTACACTCAGCAAAAAGCTTTTCCAGCATATCTTGCAAGGAGAAACTCTGCCAGGAAAGAAAACATCCAAAATCTTGTTCTAAAGCTTGCATGGGGGTCTGCAAAGAGTTTGGCAAGAATGAAAGGTAGTTGTCCAAAACTCGTTCTTTTCCAATAGAATAACCATGGAAAAGGCAGGAGAGTGGTAAAGTACTGTTTTCTCTAAGTCTGAATGCTGCCCACACTGTGCCTGTGTGCTGCAGCTTGCATCTTCGCCTTTGGGAAGCTGCCGCTCGCCGATTCTCCCGGAGGCGAAGAAGCGGCTTCTTCGCACACAGAGCATTGTGGCGAGCGCAGGGAGCTCCTGAGAGCGGTTTGTGCCGAAAGAAGCCCGGGACCGGCACTTAGCTTCGGAGAGCTGCGTATCTGCGTCTTCTGCGTGTCTTGCCGCTCTACACTCAGCAAAAAGCTTTTCCACCATATCTTGCAAGGAGAAACTCTGCCAGGAAAGAAAACATCCAAAATCTTGTTCTAAAGCTTGCACGGAGGTCTGCAATGAGTTTGGCAAGAATGAAAGGTAGTTGTCCAAAACTCGTTCTTTTCCAATAGAATAACCATGGAAAAGGCAGGAGAGTGGTAAAGTACTGTTTTCTCTAAGTCTGAATGCTGCCCACACTGTGCCTGTGTGCTGCAGCTTGCATCTTCGCCTTTGGGAAGCTGCCGCTCGCCGATTCTCCCGGAGGCGAAGAAGCGGCTTCTTCGCACACAGAGCATTGTGGCGAGCGCAGGGAGCTCCTGAGAGCGGCTTGTGCCGAAAGAAGCCCGGGACCGGCACTTAGCTTCGGAGAGCTGCGTATCTGCGTCTTCTGCGTGTCTTGCCGCTCTACACTCAGCAAAAAGCTTTTCCACCATATCTTGCAAGGAGAAACTCTGCCAGGAAAGAAAACATCCAAAATCTTGTTCTAAAGCTTGCACGGGGGTCTGCAAAGAGTTTGGCGAGAATGAAAGGTAGTTGTCCAAAACTCGTTCTTTTCCAATAGAATAACCATGGAAAAGGCAGGAGAGTGGTAAAGTACTGTTTTCTCTAAGTCTGAAGGCTGCCCACACTGTGCCTGTGTGCTGCAGCTTGCATCTTCGCCTTTGGGAAGCTGCCGCTCGCCGATTCTCCCGGAGGCGAAGAAGCGGCTTCTTCGCACACAGAGCATTGTGGCGAGCGCAGGGAGCTCCTGAGAGCGGTTTGTGTCGAAAGAAGCCCGGGACCGGCACTTAGCTTCGGAGAGCTGCGTATCTGCGTCTTCTGCGTGTCTTGCCGCTCTACACTCAGCAAAAAGCTTTTCCACCATATCTTGCAAGGAGAAACTCTGCCAGGAAAGAAAACATCCAAAATCTTGTTCTAAAGCTTGCAAGGGGGTCTGCAAAGAGTTTGGCAAGAATGAAAGGTAGTTGTCCAAAACTCGTTCTTTTCCAATAGAATAACCATGGAAAAGGCAGGAGAGTGGTAAAGTACTGTTTTCTCTAAGTCTGAATGCTGCCCACACTGTGCCTGTGTGCTGCAGCTTGCATCTTCGCCTTTGGGAAGCTGCCGCTCGCCGATTCTCCCGGAGGCGAAGAAGCGGCTTCTTCGCACACAGAGCATTGTGGCGAGCGCAGGGAGCTCCTGAGAGCGGTTTGTGCCGAAAGAAGCCCGGGACCGGCACTTAGCTTCGGAGAGCTGCGTATCTGCGTCTTCTGCGTGTCTTGCCGCTCTACACTCAGCAAAAAGCTTTTCCAGCATATCTTGCAAGGAGAAACTCTGCCAGGAAAGAAAACATCCAAAATCTTGTTCTAAAGCTTGCACGGGGGTCTGCAAAGAGTTTGGCAAGAATGAAAGGTAGTTGTCCAAAACTCGTTCTTTTCCAATAGAATAACCATGGAAAAGGCAGGAGAGTGGTAAAGTACTGTTTTCTCTAAGTCTGAATGCTGCCCACACTGTGCCTGTGTGCTGCAGCTTGCATCTTCGCCTTTGGGAAGCTGCCGCACGCCGATTCTCCCGGAGGCAAAGAAGCGGCTTCTTCGCACACAGAGCATTGTGGCGAGCGCAGGGAGCTCCTGAGAGCGGTTTGTGCCGAAAGAAGCCCGGGACCGGCACTTAGCTTCGGAGAGCTGCGTATCTGCGTCTTCTGCGTGTCTTGCCGCTCTACACTCAGCAAAAAGCTTTTCCACCATATCTTGCAAGGAGAAACTCTGCCAGGAAAGAAAACATCCAAAATCTTGTTCTAAAGCTTGCACGGGGGTCTGCAAAGAGTTTGGCAAGAATGAAAGGTAGTTGTCCAAAACTCGTTCTTTTCCAATAGAATAACCATGGAAAAGGCAGGAGAGTGGTAAAGTACTGTTTTCTCTAAGTCTGAAGGCTGCCCACACTGTGCCTGTGTGCTGCAGCTTGCATCTTCGCCTTCGGGAAGCTGCCGCTCGCCGATTCTCCCGGAGGCGAAGAAGCGGCTTCTTCGCACACAGAGCATTGTGGCGAGCGCAGGGAGCTCCTGAGAGCGGTTTGTGCCGAAAGAAGCCCGGGACCGGCACTTAGCTTCGGAGAGCTGCGTATCTGCGTCTTCTGCGTGTCTTGCCGCTCTACACTCAGCAAAAAGCTTTTCCAGCATATCTTGCAAGGAGAAACTCTGCCAGGAAAGAAAACATCCAAAATCTTGTTCTAAAGCTTGCACGGAGGTCTGCAAAGAGTTTGGCAAGAATGAAAGGTAGTTGTCCAAAACTCGTTCTTTTCCAATAGAATAACCATGGAAAAGGCAGGAGAGTGGTAAAGTACTGTTTTCTCTAAGTCTGAATGCTGCCCACACTGTGCCTGTGTGCTGCAGCTTGCATCTTCGCCTTTGGGAAGCTGCCGCTCGCCGATTCTCCCGGAGGCGAAGAAGCGGCTTCTTCACACACAGAGCATTGTGGCGAGCGCAGGGAGCTCCTGAGAGCGGTTTGTGCCGAAAGAAGCCCGGGCCGGCACTTAGCTTCGGAGAGCTGCGTATCTGCGTCTTCTGCGTGTCTTGCCGCTCTACACTCAGCAAAAAGCTTTTCCACCATATCTTGCAAGGAGAAACTCTGCCAGGAAAGAAAACATCCAAAATCTTGTTCTAAAGCTTGCACGGGGGTCTGCAAAGAGTTTGGCAAGAATGAAAGGTAGTTGTCCAAAACTCGTTCTTTTCCAATAGAATAACCATGGAAAAGGCAGGAGAGTGGTAAAGTACTGTTTTCTCTAAGTCTGAAGGCTGCCCACACTGTGCCTGTGTGCTGCAGCTTGCATCTTCGCCTTTGGGAAGCTGCCGCTCGCCGATTCTCCCGGAGGCGAAGAAGCGGCTTCTTCGCACACAGAGCATTGTGGCGAGCGCAGGGAGCTCCTGAGAGCGGATTGTGCCGAAAGAAGCCCGGGACCGGCACTTAGCTTCGGAGAGCTGCGTATCTGCGTCTTCTGCGTGTCTTGCCGCTCTACACTCAGCAAAAAGCTTTTCCAGCATATCTTGCAAGGAGAAACTCTGCCAGGAAAGAAAACATCCAAAATCTTGTTCTAAAGCTTGCACGGGGGTCTGCAAAGAGTTTGGCAAGAATGAAAGGTAGTTGTCCAAAACTCGTTCTTTTCCACTATAATAACCATGGAAAAGGCAGGAGAGTGGTAAAGTACTGTTTTCTCTAAGTCTGAATGCTGCCCACACTGTGCCTGTGTGCTGCAGCTTGCATCTTCGCCTTTGGGAAGCTGCCGCTCGCCGATTCTCCCGGAGGCGAAGAAGCGGCTTCTTCGCACACAGAGCATTGTGGCGAGCGCAGGGAGCTCCTGAGAGCGTTTTGTGCCGAAAGAAGCCCGGGACCGGCACTTAGCTTCGGAGAGCTGCGTATCTGCGTCTTCTGCGTGTCTTGCCGCTCTACACTCAGCAAAAAGCTTTTCCACCATATCTTGCAAGGAGAAACTCTGCCAGGAAAGAAAACATCCAAAATCTTGTTCTAAAGCTTGCACGGGGGTCTGCAAAGAGTTTGGCAAGAATGAAAGGTAGTTGTCCAAAACTCGTTCTTTTCCAATAGAATAACCATGGAAAAGGCAGGAGAGTGGTAAAGTACTGTTTTCTCTAAGTCTGAATGCTGCCCACACTGTGCCTGTGTGCTGCAGCTTGCATCTTCGCTTTTGGGAAGCTGCCGCTCGCCGATTCTCCCGGAGGCGAAGAAGCGGCTTCTTCGCACACAGAGCATTGTGGCGAGCGCAGGGAGCTCCTGAGAGCGGATTGAGTCGAAAGAAGCCCGGGACCGGCACTTAGCTTCGGAGAGCTGCGTATCTGCGTCTTCTGCGTGTCTTGCCGCTCTACACTCAGCAAAAAGCTTTTCCACCATATCTTGCAAGGAGAAACTCTGCCAGGAAAGAAAACATCCAAAATCTTGTTCTAAAGCTTGCAAGGGGGTCTGCAATGAGTTTGGCAAGAATGAAAGATAGTTGTCCAAAACTCGTTCTTTTCCAATAGAATAACCATGGAAAAGGCAGGAGAGTGGTAAAGTACTGTTTTCTCTAAGTCTGAATGCTGCCCACACTGTGCCTGTGTGCTGCAGCTTGCATCTTCGCCTTTGGGAATCTGCCGCTCGCCGATTCTCCCGGAGGCGAAGAAGCGGCTTCTTCGCACACAGAGCATTGTGGCGAGCGCAGGGAGCTCCTGAGAGCGGTTTGTGCCGAAAGAAGCCCGGGACCGGCACTTAGCTTCGGAGAGCTGCGTATCTGCGTCTTCTGCGTGTCTTGCCGCTCTACACTCAGCAAAAAGCTTTTCCACCATATCTTGCAAGGAGAAACTCTGCCAGGAAAGAAAACATCCAAAATCTTGTTCTAAAGCTTGCACGGGGGTCTGCAAAGAGTTTGGCAAGAATGAAAGGTAGTTGTCCAAAACTCGTTCTTTTCCAATAGAATAACCATGGAAAAGGCAGGAGAGTGGTAAAGTACTGTTTTCTCTAAGTCTGAAGGCTGCCCACACTGTGCCTGTGTGCTGCAGCTTGCATCTTCGCCTTTGGGAAGCTGCCGCTCGCCGATTCTCCCGGAGGCGAAGAAGCGGCTTCTTTGCACACAGAGCATTGTGGCGAGCGCAGGGAGCTCCTGAGAGCGGTTTGTGCCGAAAGAAGCCCGGGACCGGCACTTAGCTTCGGAGAGCTGCGTATCTGCGTCTTCTGCGTGTCTTGCCGCTCTACACTCAGCAAAAAGCTTTTCCAGCATATCTTGCAAGGAGAAACTCTGCCAGGAAAGAAAACATCCAAAATCTTGTTCTAAAGCTTGCACGGGGGTCTGCAAAGTGTTTGGCAAGAATGAAAGGTAGTTGTCCAAAACTCGTTCTTTTCCAATAGAATAACCATGGAAAAGGCAGGAGAGTGGTAAAGTACTGTTTTCTCTAAGTCTGAAGGCTGCCCACACTGTGCCTGTGTGCTGCAGCTTGCATCTTCGCCTTTGGGAAGCTGCCGCTCGCCGATTCTCCCGGAGGCGAAGAAGCGGCTTCTTCGCACACAGAGCATTGTGGCGAGCGCAGGGAGCTCCTGAGAGCGGTTTGTGCCGAAAGAAGCCCGGGACCGGCACTTAGCTTCGGAGAGCTGCGTATCTGCGTCTTCTGCGTGTCTTGCCGCTCTACACTCAGCAAAAAGCTTTTCCAGCATATCTTGCAAGGAGAAACTCTGCCAGGAAAGAAAACATCCAAAATCTTGTTCTAAAGCTTGCACGGGGGTCTGCAAAGAGTTTGGCAAGAATGAAAGGTAGTTGTCCAAAACTCGTTCTTTTCCAATATGATAACCATGGAAAAGGCAGGAGAGTGGTAAAGTACTGTTTTCTCTAAGTCTGAAGGCTGCCCACACTGTGCCTGTGTGCTGCAGCTTGCATCTTCGCCTTTGGGAAGCTGCCGCTCGCCGATTCTCCCGGAGGCGAAGAAGCGGCTTCTTCGCACACAGAGCATTGTGGCGAGCGCAGGGAGCTCCTGAGAGCGGTTTGTGCCGAAAGAAGCCCGGGACCGGCACTTAGCTTCGGAGAGCTGCGTATCTGCGTCTTCTGCGTGTCTTGCCGCTCTACACTCAGCAAAAAGCTTTTCCACCATATCTTGCAAGGAAAAACTCTGCCAGGAAAGAAAACATCCAAAATCTTGTTCTAAAGCTTGCACGGGGGTCTGCAAAGAGTTTGGCAAGAATGAAAGGTAGTTGTCCAAAACTCGTTCTTTTCCAATATGATAACCATGGAAAAGGCAGGAGAGTGGTAAAGTACTGTTTTCTCTAAGTCTGAAGGCTGCCCACACTGTGCCTGTGTGCTGCAGCTTGCATCTTCGCCTTTGGGAAGCTGCCGCTCGCCGATTCTCCCGGAGGCGAAGAAGCGGCTTCTTCGCACACAGAGCATTGTGGCGAGCGCAGGGAGCTCCTGAGAGCGGTTTGTGCCGAAAGAAGCCCGGGACCGGCACTTAGCTTCGGAGAGCTGCGTATCTGCGTCTTCTGCGTGTCTTGCCGCTCTACACTCAGCAAAAAGCTTTTCCAGCATATCTTGCAAGGAGAAACTCTGCCAGGAAAGAAAACATCCAAAATCTTGTTCTAAAGCTTGCACGGGGGTCTGCAAAGAGTTTGGCAAGAATGAAAGGTAGTTGTCCAAAACTCGTTCTTTTCCAATAGAATAACCATGGAAAAGGCAGGAGAGTGGTAAAGTACTGTTTTCTCTAAGTCTGAAGGCTGCCCACACTGTGCCTGTGTGCTGCAGCTTGCATCTTCGCCTTTGGGAAGCTGCCGCTCGCCGATTCTCCCGGAGGCGAAGAAGCGGCTTCTTCGCACACAGAGCATTGGGGCGAGCGCAGGGAGCTCCTGAGAGCGGTTTGTGCCGAAAGAAGCCCGGGACCGGCACTTAGCTTCGGAGAGCTGCGTATCTGCATCTTCTGCGTGTCTTGCTGCTCTACACTCAGCAAAAAGCTTTTCCAGCATATCTTGCAAGGAGAAACTCTGCCAGGAAAGAAAACATCCAAAATCTTGTTCTAAAGCTTGCACGGGGGTCTGCAAAGAGTTTGGCAAGAATGAAAGGTAGTTGTCCAAAACTCGTTCTTTTCCAATAGAATAACCATGGAAAAGGCAGGAGAGTGGTAAAGTACTGTTTTCTCTAAGTCTGAATGCTGCCCACACTGTGCCTGTGTGCTGCAGCTTGCATCTTCGCCTTTGGGAAGCTGCCGCTCGCCGATTCTCCCGGAGGCGAAGAAGCGGCTTCTTCGCACACAGAGCATTGTGGCGAGCGCAGGGAGCTCCTGAGAGCGGTTTGTGTCGAAAGAAGCCCGGGACCGGCACTTAGCTTCGGAGAGCTGCGTATCTGCGTCTTCTGCGTGTCTTGCCACTCTACACTCAGCAAAAAGCTTTTCCACCATATCTTGCAAGGAGAAACTCTGCCAGGAAAGAAAACATCCAAAATCTTGTTCTAAAGCTTGCAAGGGGGTCTGCAAAGAGTTTGGCAAGAATGAAAGGTAGTTGTCCAAAACTCGTTCTTTTCCAATAGAATAACCATGGAAAAGGCAGGAGAGTGGTAAAGTACTGTTTTCTCTAAGTCTGAAGGCTGCCCACACTGTGCCTGTGTGCTGCAGCTTGCATCTTCGCCTTTGGGAAGCTGCCGCTCGCCGATTCTCCCGGAGGCGAAGAAGCGGCTTCTTCGCACACAGAGCATTGTGGCGAGCGCAGGGAGCTCCTGAGAGCGTTTTGTGCCGAAAGAAGCCCGGGACCGGCACTTAGCTTCGGAGAGCTGCGTATCTGCGTCTTCTGCGTGTCTTGCCGCTCTACACTCAGCAAAAAGCTTTTCCAGCATATCTTGCAAGGAGAAACTCTGCCAGGAAAGAAAACATCCAAAATCTTGTTCTAAAGCTTGCACGGGGGTCTGCAAAGAGTTTGGCAAGAATGAAAGGTAGTTGTCCAAAACTCGTTCTTTTCCAATAGAATAACCATGGAAAAGGCAGGAGAGTGGTAAAGTACTGTTTTCTCTAAGTCTGAATGCTGCCCACACTGTGCCTGTGTGCTGCAGCTTGCATCTTCGCCTTTGGGAAGCTGCCGCACGCCGATTCTCCCGGAGGCAAAGAAGCGGCTTCTTCGCACACAGAGCATTGTGGCGAGCGCAGGGAGCTCCTGAGAGCGGTTTGTGCCGAAAGAAGCCCGGGACCGGCACTTAGCTTCGGAGAGCTGCGTATCTGCGTCTTCTGCGTGTCTTGCCGCTCTACACTCAGCAAAAAGCTTTTCCACCATATCTTGCAAGGAGAAACTCTGCCAGGAAAGAAAACATCCAAAATCTTGTTCTAAAGCTTGCACGGGGGTCTGCAAAGAGTTTGGCAAGAATGAAAGGTAGTTGTCCAAAACTCGTTCTTTTCCAATAGAATAACCATGGAAAAGGCAGGAGAGTGGTAAAGTACTGTTTTCTCTAAGTCTGAAGGCTGCCCACACTGTGCCTGTGTGCTGCAGCTTGCATCTTCGCCTTCGGGAAGCTGCCGCTCGCGGATTCTCCCGGAGGCGAAGAAGCGGCTTCTTCGCACACAGAGCATTGTGGCGAGCGCAGGGAGCTCCTGAGAGCGGTTTGTGCCGAAAGAAGCCCGGGACCGGCACTTAGCTTCGGAGAGCTGCGTATCTGCGTCTTCTGCGTGTCTTGCCGCTCTACACTCAGCAAAAAGCTTTTCCACCATATCTTGCAAGGAGAAACTCTGCCAGGAAAGAAAACATCCAAAATCTTGTTCTAAAGCTTGCACGGAGGTCTGCAAAGAGTTTGGCAAGAATGAAAGGTAGTTGTCCAAAACTCGTTCTTTTCCAATAGAATAACCATGGAAAAGGCAGGAGAGTGGTAAAGTACTGTTTTCTCTAAGTCTGAATGCTGCCCACACTGTGCCTGTGTGCTGCAGCTTGCATCTTCGCCATTGGGAAGCTGCCGCTCGCCGATTCTCCCGGAGGCGAAGAAGCGGCTTCTTCACACACAGAGCATTGTGGCGAGCGCAGGGAGCTCCTGAGAGCGGTTTGTGCCGAAAGAAGCCCGGGCCGGCACTTAGCTTCGGAGAGCTGCGTATCTGCGTCTTCTGCGTGTCTTGCCGCTCTACACTCAGCAAAAAGCTTTTCCACCATATCTTGCAAGGAGAAACTCTGCCAGGAAAGAAAACATCCAAAATCTTGTTCTAAAGCTTGCACGGGGGTCTGCAAAGAGTTTGGCAAGAATGAAAGGTAGTTGTCCAAAACTCGTTCTTTTCCAATAGAATAACCATGGAAAAGGCAGGAGAGTGGTAAAGTACTGTTTTCTCTAAGTCTGAATGCTGCCCACACTGTGCCTGTGTGCTGCAGCTTGCATCTTCGCCTTTGGGAAGCTGCCGCTCGCCGATTCTCCCGGAGGCGAAGAAGCGGCTTCTTCGCACACAGAGCATTGGTGGCGAGCGCAGGGAGCTCCTGAGAGCGGTTTGTGCCGAAAGAAGCCCGGGACCGGCACTTAGCTTCGGAGAGCTGCGTATCTGCGTCTTCTGCGTGTCTTGCCGCTCTACACTCAGCAAAAAGCTTTTCCACCATATCTTGCAAGGAGAAACTCTGCCAGGAAAGAAAACATCCAAAATCTTGTTCTAAAGCTTGCAAGGGGGTCTGCAAACAGTTTGGCAAGAATGAAAGGTAGTTGTCCAAAACTCGTTCTTTTCCAATAGAATAACCATGGAAAAGGCAGGAGAGTGGTAAAGTACTGTTTTCTCTAAGTCTGAATGCTGCCCACACTGTGCCTGTGTGCTGCAGCTTGCATCTTCGCCTTTGGGAAGCTGCCGCTCGCCGATTCTCCCGGAGGCGAAGAAGCGGCTTCTTCGCACACAGAGCATTGTGGCGAGCGCAGGGAGCTCCTGAGAGCGGTTTGTGCCGAAAGAAGCCCGGGACCGGCACTTAGCTTCGGAGAGCTGCGTATCTGCGTCTTCTGCGTGTCTTGCCGCTCTACACTCAGCAAAAAGCTTTTCCACCATATCTTGCAAGGAGAAACTCTGCCAGGAAAGAAAACATCCAAAATCTTGTTCTAAAGCTTGCAAGGGGGTCTGCAAACAGTTTGGCAAGAATGAAAGATAGTTGTCCAAAACTCGTTCTTTTCCAATAGAATAACCATGGAAAAGGCAGGAGAGTGGTAAAGTACTGTTTTCTCTAAGTCTGAATGCTGCCCACACTGTGCCTGTGTGCTGCAGCTTGCATCTTCGCCTTTGGGAAGCTGCTGCTCGCCGATTCTCCCGGAGGCGAAGAAGCGGCTTCTTCGCACACAGAGCATTGTGGCGAGCGCAGGGAGCTCCTGAGAGCGGTTTGTGCCGAAAGAAGCCCGGGACCGGCACTTAGCTTCGGAGAGCTGCGTATCTGCGTCTTCTGCGTGTCTTGCCGCTCTACACTCAGCAAAAAGCTTTTCCACCATATCTTGCAAGGAGAAACTCTGCCAGGAAAGAAAACATCCAAAATCTTGTTCTAAAGCTTGCACGGGGGTCTGCAAAGAGTTTGGCAAGAATGAAAGGTAGTTGTCCAAAACTCGTTCTTTTCCAATAGAATAACCATGGAAAAGGCAGGAGAGTGCTAAAGTACTGTTTTCTCTAAGTCTGCATGCTGCCCACACTGTGCCTGTGTGCTGCAGCTTGCATCTTCGCCTTTGGGAAGCTGCCGCTCGCCGATTCTCCCGGAGGCGAAGAAGCGGCTTCTTTGCACACAGAGCATTGTGGCGAGCGCAGGGAGCTCCTGAGAGCGGTTTGTGCCGAAAGAAGCCCGGGACCGGCACTTAGCTTCGGAGAGCTGCGTATCTGCGTCTTCTGCGTGTCTTGCCGCTCTACACTCAGCAAAAAGCTTTTCCACCATATCTTGCAAGGAGAAACTCTGCCAGGAAAGAAAACATCCAAAATCTTGTTCTAAAGCTTGCACGGGGGTCTGCAAAGAGTTTGGCAAGAATGAAAGGTAGTTGTCCAAAACTCGTTCTTTTCCAATAGAATAACCATGGAAAAGGCAGGAGAGTGGTAAAGTACTGTTTTCTCTAAGTCTGCATGCTGCCCACACTGTGCCTGTGTGCTGCAGCTTGCATCTTCGCCTTTGGGAAGCTGCCGCTCGCCGATTCTCCCGGAGGCGAAGAAGCGGCTTCTTCGCACACAGAGCATTGTGGCGAGCGCAGGGAGCTCCTGAGAGCGGTTTGTGCCGAAAGAAGCCCGGGACCGGCACTTAGCTTCGGAGAGCTGCGTATCTGCGTCTTCTGCGTGTCTTGCCGCTCTACACTCAGCAAAAAGCTTTTCCACCATATCTTGCAAGGAGAAACTCTGCCAGGAAAGAAAACATCCAAAATCTTGTTCTAAAGCTTGCACGGGGGTCTGCAAAGAGTTTGGCAAGAATGAAAGGTAGTTGTCCAAAACTCGTTCTTTTCCAATAGAATAACCATGGAAAAGGCAGGAGAGTGGTAAAGTACTGTTTTCTCTAAGTCTGAAGGCTGCCCACACTGTGCCTGTGTGCTGCAGCTTGCATCTTCGCCTTTGGGAAGCTGCCGCTCGCCGATTCTCCCGGAGGCGAAGAAGCGGCTTCTTCGCACACAGAGCATTGTGGCGAGCGCAGGGAGCTCCTGAGAGCGGTTTGTGCCGAAAGAAGCCCGGGACCGGCACTTAGCTTCGGAGAGCTGCGTATCTGCGTCTTCTGCGTGTCTTGCCGCTCTACACTCAGCAAAAAGCTTTTCCACCATATCTTGCAAGGAGAAACTCTGCCAGGAAAGAAAACATCCAAAATCTTGTTCTAAAGCTTGCACGGGGGTCTGCAAAGAGTTTGGCAAGAATGAAAGGTAGTTGTCCAAAACTCGTTCTTTTCCAATAGAATAACCATGGAAAAGGCAGGAGAGTGGTAAAGTACTGTTTTCTCTAAGTCTGAATGCTGCCCACACTGTGCCTGTGTGCTGCAGCTTGCATCTTCGCCTTTGGGAAGCTGCCGCTCGCCGATTCTCCCGGAGGCGAAGAAGCGGCTTCTTTGCACACAGAGCATTGTGGCGAGCGCAGGGAGCTCCTGAGAGCGGTTTGTGCCGAAAGAAGCCCGGGACCGGCACTTAGCTTCGGAGAGCTGCGTATCTGCGTCTTCTGCGTGTCTTGCCGCTCTACACTCAGCAAAAAGCTTTTCCACCATATCTTGCAAGGAGAAACTCTGCCAGGAAAGAAAACATCCAAAATCTTGTTCTAAAGCTTGCACAGAGGTCTGCAAAGAGTTTGGCAAGAATGAAAGGTAGTTGTCCAAAACTCGTTCTTTTCCAATAGAATAACCATGGAAAAGGCAGGAGAGTGGTAAAGTACTGTTTTCTCTAAGTCTGAATGCTGCCCACACTGTGCCTGTGTGCTGCAGCTTGCATCTTCGCCTTTGGGAAGCTGCCGCTCGCCGATTCTCCCGGAGGCGAAGAAGCGGCTTCTTCGCACACAGAGCATTGTGGCGAGCGCAGGGAGCTCCTGAGAGCGGTTTGTGCCGAAAGAAGCCCGGGACCGGCACTTAGCTTCGGAGAGCTGCGTATCTGCGTCTTCTGCGTGTCTTGCCGCTCTACACTCAGCAAAAAGCTTTTCCACCATATCTTGCAAGGAGAAACTCTGCCAGGAAAGAAAACATCCAAAATCTTGTTCTAAAGCTTGCACGGGGGTCTGCAAAGAGTTTGGCGAGAATGAAAGGTAGTTGTCCAAAACTCGTTCTTTTCCAATAGAATAACCATGGAAAAGGCAGGAGAGTGGTAAAGTACTGTTTTCTCTAAGTCTGAAGGCTGCCCACACTGTGCCTGTGTGCTGCAGCTTGCATCTTCGCCTTTGGGAAGCTGCCGCTCGCCGATTCTCCCGGAGGCGAAGAAGCGGCTTCTTCGCACACAGAGCATTGTGGCGAGCGCAGGGAGCTCCTGAGAGCAGTTTGTGCCGAAAGAAGCCCGGGACCGGCACTTAGCTTCGGAGAGCTGCGTATCTGCGTCTTCTGCGTGTCTTGCCGCTCTACACTCAGCAAAAAGCTTTTCCACCATATCTTGCAAGGAGAAACTCTGCCAGGAAAGAAAACATCCAAAATCTTGTTCTAAAGCTTGCACGGAGGTCTGCAAAGAGTTTGGCAAGAATGAAAGGTAGTTGTCCAAAACTCGTTCTTTTCCAATAGAATAACCATGGAAAAGGCAGGAGAGTGGTAAAGTACTGTTTTCTCTAAGTCTGAATGCTGCCCACACTGTGCCTGTGTGCTGCAGCTTGCATCTTCGCCTTTGGGAAGCTGCTGCTCGCCGATTCTCCCGGAGGCGAAGAAGCGGCTTCTTCGCACACAGAGCATTGTGGCGAGCGCAGGGAGCTCCTGAGAGCGGTTTGTGCCGAAAGAAGCCCGGGACCGGCACTTAGCTTCGGAGAGCTGCGTATCTGCGTCTTCTGCGTGTCTTGCCGCTCTACACTCAGCAAAAAGCTTTTCCACCATATCTTGCAAGGAGAAACTCTGCCAGGAAAGAAAACATCCAAAATCTTGTTCTAAAGCTTGCACGGGGGTCTGCAAAGAGTTTGGCAAGAATGAAAGGTAGTTGTCCAAAACTCGTTCTTTTCCAATAGAATAACCATGGAAAAGGCAGGAGAGTGCTAAAGTACTGTTTTCTCTAAGTCTGCATGCTGCCCACACTGTGCCTGTGTGCTGCAGCTTGCATCTTCGCCTTTGGGAAGCTGCCGCTCGCCGATTCTCCCGGAGGCGAAGAAGCGGCTTCTTTGCACACAGAGCATTGTGGCGAGCGCAGGGAGCTCCTGAGAGCGGTTTGTGCCGAAAGAAGCCCGGGACCGGCACTTAGCTTCGGAGAGCTGCGTATCTGCGTCTTCTGCGTGTCTTGCCGCTCTACACTCAGCAAAAAGCTTTTCCACCATATCTTGCAAGGAGAAACTCTGCCAGGAAAGAAAACATCCAAAATCTTGTTCTAAAGCTTGCACGGGGGTCTGCAAAGAGTTTGGCAAGAATGAAAGGTAGTTGTCCAAAACTCGTTCTTTTCCAATAGAATAACCATGGAAAAGGCAGGAGAGTGGTAAAGTACTGTTTTCTCTAAGTCTGCATGCTGCCCACACTGTGCCTGTGTGCTGCAGCTTGCATCTTCGCCTTTGGGAAGCTGCCGCTCGCCGATTCTCCCGGAGGCGAAGAAGCGGCTTCTTTGCACACAGAGCATTGTGGCGAGCGCAGGGAGCTCCTGAGAGCGGTTTGTGCCGAAAGAAGCCCGGGACCGGCACTTAGCTTCGGAGAGCTGCGTATCTGCGTCTTCTGCGTGTCTTGCCGCTCTACACTCAGCAAAAAGCTTTTCCACCATATCTTGCAAGGAGAAACTCTGCCAGGAAAGAAAACATCCAAAATCTTGTTCTAAAGCTTGCACGGGGGTCTGCAAAGAGTTTGGCAAGAATGAAAGGTAGTTGTCCAAAACTCGTTCTTTTCCAATAGAATAACCATGGAAAAGGCAGGAGAGTGGTAAAGTACTGTTTTCTCTAAGTCTGAATGCTGCCCACACTGTGCCTGTGTGCTGCAGCTTGCATCTTCGCCTTTGGGAAGCTGCCGCTCGCCGATTCTCCCGGAGGCGAAGAAGCGGCTTCTTCGCACACAGAGCATTGTGGCGAGCGCAGGGAGCTCCTGAGAGCGGTTTGTGCCGAAAGAAGCCCGGGACCGGCACTTAGCTTCGGAGAGCTGCGTATCTGCGTCTTCTGCGTGTCTTGCCGCTCTACACTCAGCAAAAAGCTTTTCCACCATATCTTGCAAGGAGAAACTCTGCCAGGAAAGAAAACATCCAAAATCTTGTTCTAAAGCTTGCACAGAGGTCTGCAAAGAGTTTGGCAAGAATGAAAGGTAGTTGTCCAAAACTCGTTCTTTTCCAATAGAATAACCATGGAAAAGGCAGGAGAGTGGTAAAGTACTGTTTTCTCTAAGTCTGAATGCTGCCCACACTGTGCCTGTGTGCTGCAGCTTGCATCTTCGCCTTTGGGAAGCTGCCGCTCGCCGATTCTCCCGGAGGCGAAGAAGCGGCTTCTTCGCACACAGAGCATTGTGGCGAGCGCAGGGAGCTCCTGAGAGCGGTTTGTGCCGAAAGAAGCCCGGGACCGGCACTTAGCTTCGGAGAGCTGCGTATCTGCGTCTTCTGCGTGTCTTGCCGCTCTACACTCAGCAAAAAGCTTTTCCACCATATCTTGCAAGGAGAAACTCTGCCAGGAAAGAAAACATCCAAAATCTTGTTCTAAAGCTTGCACGGGGGTCTGCAAAGAGTTTGGCGAGAATGAAAGGTAGTTGTCCAAAACTCGTTCTTTTCCAATAGAATAACCATGGAAAAGGCAGGAGAGTGGTAAAGTACTGTTTTCTCTAAGTCTGAAGGCTGCCCACACTGTGCCTGTGTGCTGCAGCTTGCATCTTCGCCTTTGGGAAGCTGCCGCTCGCCGATTCTCCCGGAGGCGAAGAAGCGGCTTCTTTGCACACAGAGCATTGTGGCGAGCGCAGGGAGCTCCTGAGAGCGGTTTGTGCCGAAAGAAGCCCGGGACCGGCACTTAGCTTCGGAGAGCTGCGTATCTGCGTCTTCTGCGTGTCTTGCCGCTCTACACTCAGCAAAAAGCTTTTCCACCATATCTTGCAAGGAGAAACTCTGCCAGGAAAGAAAACATCCAAAATCTTGTTCTAAAGCTTGCACGGAGGTCTGCAAAGAGTTTGGCAAGAATGAAAGGTAGTTGTCCAAAACTCGTTCTTTTCCAATAGAATAACCATGGAAAAGGCAGGAGAGTGGTAAAGTACTGTTTTCTCTAAGTCTGAATGCTGCCCACACTGTGCCTGTGTGCTGCAGCTTGCATCTTCGCCTTTGGGAAGCTGCCGCTCGCCGATTCTCCCGAAGGCGAAGAAGCAGCTTCTTCGCACACAGAGCATTGTGGCGAGCGCAGGGAGCTCCTGAGAGCGGTTTGTGCCGAAAGAAGCCCGGGACCGGCACTTAGCTTCGGAGAGCTGCGTATCTGCGTCTTCTGCGTGTCTTGCCGCTCTACACTCAGCAAAAAGCTTTTCCACCATATCTTGCAAGGAGAAACTCTGCCAGGAAAGAAAACATCCAAAATCTTGTTCTAAAGCTTGCACGGAGGTCTGCAAAGAGTTTGGCAAGAATGAAAGGTAGTTGTCCAAAACTCGTTCTTTTCCAATAGAATAACCATGGAAAAGGCAGGAGAGTGGTAAAGTACTGTTTTCTCTAAGTCTGAATGCTGCCCACACTGTGCCTGTGTGCTGCAGCTTGCATCTTCGCCTTTGGGAAGCTGCCGCTCGCCGATTCTCCCGGAGGCGAAGAAGCGGCTTCTTCACACACAGAGCATTGTGGCGAGCGCAGGGAGCTCCTGAGAGCGGTTTGTGCCGAAAGAAGCCCGGGACCGGCACTTAGCTTCGGAGAGCTGCGTATCTGCGTCTTCTGCGTGTCTTGCCGCTCTACACTCAGCAAAAAGCTTTTCCACCATATCTTGCAAGGAGAAACTCTGCCAGGAAAGAAAACATCCAAAATCTTGTTCTAAAGCTTGCACGGGGGTCTGCAAAGAGTTTGGCAAGAATGAAAGGTAGTTGTCCAAAACTCGTTCTTTTCCAATAGAATAACCATGGAAAAGGCAGGAGAGTGGTAAAGTACTGTTTTCTCTAAGTCTGAATGCTGCCCACACTGTGCCTGTGTGCTGCAGCTTGCATCTCCGCCTTTGGGAAGCTGCCGCTCGCCGATTCTCCCGGAGGCGAAGAAGCGGCTTCTTCGCACACAGAGCATTGTGGCGAGCGCAGGGAGCTCCTGAGAGCGGTTTGTGCCGAAAGAAGCCCGGGACCGGCACTTAGCTTCGGAGAGCTGCGTATCTGCGTCTTCTGCGTGTCTTGCCGCTCTACACTCAGCAAAAAGCTTTTCCACCATATCTTGCAAGGAGAAACTCTGCCAGGAAAGAAAACATCCAAAATCTTGTTCTAAAGCTTGCACGGGGGTCTGCAAAGAGTTTGGCAAGAATGAAAGGTAGTTGTCCAAAACTCGTTCTTTTCCAATAGAATAACCATGGAAAAGGCAGGAGAGTGGTAAAGTACTGTTTTCTCTAAGTCTGAAGGCTGCCCACACTGTGCCTGTGTGCTGCAGCTTGCATCTTCGCCTTTGGGAAGCTGCCGCTCGCCGATTCTCCCGGAGGCGAAGAAGCGGCTTCTTTGCACACAGAGCATTGTGGCGAGCGCAGGGAGCTCCTGAGAGCGGTTTGTGCCGAAAGAAGCCCGGGACCGGCACTTAGCTTCGGAGAGCTGCGTATCTGCGTCTTCTGCGTGTCTTGCCGCTCTACACACAGCAAAAAGCTTTTCCACCATATCTTGCAAGGAGAAACTCTGCCAGGAAAGAAAACATCCAAAATCTTGTTCTAAAGCTTGCACGGGGGTCTGCAAAGAGTTTGGCAAGAATGAAAGGTAGTTGTCCAAAACTCGTTCTTTTCCAATAGAATAACCATGGAAAAGGCAGGAGAGTGGTAAAGTACTGTTTTCTCTAAGTCTGAATGCTGCCCACACTGTGCCTGTGTGCTGCAGCTTGCATCTTCGCCTTTGGGAAGCTGCCGCACGCCGATTCTCCCGGAGGCGAAGAAGCGGCTTCTTCGCACACAGAGCATTGTGGCGAGCGCAGGGAGCTCCTGAGAGCGGTTTGTGCCGAAAGAAGCCCGGGACCGGCACTTAGCTTCGGAGAGCTGCGTATCTGCGTCTTCTGCGTGTCTTGCCGCTCTACACTCAGCAAAAAGCTTTTCCACCATATCTTGCAAGGAGAAACTCTGCCAGGAAAGAAAACATCCAAAATCTTGTTCTAAAGCTTGCACGGGGGTCTGCAAAGAGTTTGGCAAGAATGAAAGGTAGTTGTCCAAAACTCGTTCTTTTCCAATAGAATAACCATGGAAAAGGCAGGAGAGTGGTAAAGTACTGTTTTCTCTAAGTCTGAAGGCTGCCCACACTGTGCCTGTGTGCTGCAGCTTGCATCTTCGCCTTTGGGAAGCTGCCGCTCGCCGATTCTCCCGGAGGCGAAGAAGCGGCTTCTTCGCACACAGAGCATTGTGGCGAGCGCAGGGAGCTCCTGAGAGCGGTTTGTGCCGAAAGAAGCCCGGGACCAGCACTTAGCTTCGGAGAGCTGCGTATCTGCGTCTTCTGCGTGTCTTGCCGCTCTACACTCAGCAAAAAGCTTTTCCACCATATCTTGCAAGGAGAAACTCTGCCAGGAAAGAAAACATCCAAAATCTTGTTCTAAAGCTTGCACGGGGGTCTGCAAAGAGTTTGGCAAGAATGAAAGGTAGTTGTCCAAAACTCGTTCTTTTCCAATAGAATAACCAGGGAAAAGCAAGGGGAGTGGTAAAGTACTGTTTTCTCTAAGTCTGAATGCTGCCCACACTGTGCCTGTGTGCTGCAGCTTGCATCTCCGCCTTTGGGAAGCTGCCGCTCGCCGATTCTCCCGGAGGCGAAGAAGTGGCTTCTTCGCACACAGAGCATTGTGGCGAGCGCAGGGAGCTCCTGAGAGCGGTTTGTGCTGAAAGAAGCCCGGGACCGGCACTTAGCTTCGGAGAGCTGCGTATCTGCGTCTTCTGCGTGTCTTGCCGCTCTACGCTCAGCAAAAAGCTTTTCCACCATATCTTGCAAGGAGAAACTCTGCCAGGAAAGAAAACATCCAAAATCTTGTTCTAAAGCTTGCACGGGGGTCTGCAAAGAGTTTGGCAAGAATGAAAGGTAGTTGTCCAAAACTCGTTCTTTTCCAATAGAATAACCATGGAAAAGGCAGGAGAGTGGTAAAGTACTGTTTTCTCTAAGTCTGAATGCTGCCCACACTGTGCCTGTGTGCTGCAGCTTGCATCTTCGCTTTTGGGAAGCTGCCGCTCGCCGATTCTCCCGGAGGCGAAGAAGCGGCTTCTTCGCACACAGAGCATTGTGGCGAGCGCAGGGAGCTCCTGAGAGCGGTTTGTGTCGAAAGAAGCCCGGGACCGGCACTTAGCTTCGGAGAGCTGCGTATCTGCGTCTTCTGCGTGTCTTGCCGCTCTACACTCAGCAAAAAGCTTTTCCACCATATCTTGCAAGGAGAAACTCTGCCAGGAAAGAAAACATCCAAAATCTTGTTCTAAAGCTTGCAAGGGGGTCTGCAAAGAGTTTGGCAAGAATGAAAGGTAGTTGTCCAAAACTCGTTCTTTTCCAATAGAATAACCATGGAAAAGGCAGGAGAGTGGTAAAGTACTGTTTTCTCTAAGTCTGAATGCTGCCCACACTGTGCCTGTGTGCTGCAGCTTGCATCTCCGCCTTTGGGAAGCTGCCGCTCGCCGATTCTCCCGGAGGCGAAGAAGCGGCTTCTTCGCACACAGAGCATTGTGGCGAGCGCAGGGAGCTCCTGAGAGCGGTTTGTGCCGAAAGAAGCCCGGGACCGGCACTTAGCTTCGGAGAGCTGCGTATCTGCGTCTTCTGCGTGTCTTGCCGCTCTACACTCAGCAAAAAGCTTTTCCACCATATCTTGCAAGGAGAAACTCTGCCAGGAAAGAAAACATCCAAAATCTTGTTCTAAAGCTTGCACGGGGGTCTGCAAAGAGTTTGGCAAGAATGAAAGGTAGTTGTCCAAAACTCGTTCTTTTCCAATAGAATAACCATGGAAAAGGCAGGAGAGTGGTAAAGTACTGTTTTCTCTAAGTCTGAAGGCTGCCCACACTGTGCCTGTGTGCTGCAGCTTGCATCTTCGCCTTTGGGAAGCTGCCGCTCGCCGATTCTCCCGGAGGCGAAGAAGCGGCTTCTTTGCACACAGAGCATTGTGGCGAGCGCAGGGAGCTCCTGAGAGCGGTTTGTGCCGAAAGAAGCCCGGGACCGGCACTTAGCTTCGGAGAGCTGCGTATCTGCGTCTTCTGCGTGTCTTGCCGCTCTACACACAGCAAAAAGCTTTTCCACCATATCTTGCAAGGAGAAACTCTGCCAGGAAAGAAAACATCCAAAATCTTGTTCTAAAGCTTGCACGGGGGTCTGCAAAGAGTTTGGCAAGAATGAAAGGTAGTTGTCCAAAACTCGTTCTTTTCCAATAGAATAACCATGGAAAAGGCAGGAGAGTGGTAAAGTACTGTTTTCTCTAAGTCTGAAGGCTGCCCAGACTGTGCCTGTGTGCTGCAGCTTGCATCTTCGCCTTTGGGAAGCTGCCGCTCGCCGATTCTCCCGGAGGCGAAGAAGCGGCTTCTTCGCACACAGAGCATTGTGGCGAGCGCAGGGAGCTCCTGAGAGCGGTTTGTGTCGAAAGAAGCCCGGGACCGGCACTTAGCTTCGGAGAGCTGCGTATCTGCGTCTTCTGCGTGTCTTGCCGCTCTACACTCAGCAAAAAGCTTTTCCACCATATCTTGCAAGGAGAAACTCTGCCAGGAAAGAAAACATCCAAAATCTTGTTCTAAAGCTTGCAAGGGGGTCTGCAAAGAGTTTGGCAAGAATGAAAGGTAGTTGTCCAAAACTCGTTCTTTTCCAATAGAATAACCATGGAAAAGGCAGGAGAGTGGTAAAGTACTGTTTTCTCTAAGTCTGAATGCTGCCCACACTGTGCCTGTGTGCTGCAGCTTGCATCTTCGCCTTTGGGAAGCTGCCGCACGCCGATTCTCCCGGAGGCGAAGAAGCGGCTTCTTCGCACACAGAGCATTGTGGCGAGCGCAGGGAGCTCCTGAGAGCGGTTTGTGCCGAAAGAAGCCCGGGACCGGCACTTAGCTTCGGAGAGCTGCGTATCTGCGTCTTCTGCGTGTCTTGCCGCTCTACACTCAGCAAAAAGCTTTTCCACCATATCTTGCAAGGAGAAACTCTGCCAGGAAAGAAAACATCCAAAATCTTGTTCTAAAGCTTGCACGGGGGTCTGCAAAGAGTTTGGCAAGAATGAAAGGTAGTTGTCCAAAACTCGTTCTTTTCCAATAGAATAACCATGGAAAAGGCAGGAGAGTGGTAAAGTACTGTTTTCTCTAAGTCTGAAGGCTGCCCACACTGTGCCTGTGTGCTGCAGCTTGCATCTTCGCCTTTGGGAAGCTGCCGCTCGCCGATTCTCCCGGAGGCGAAGAAGCGGCTTCTTCGCACACAGAGCATTGTGGCGAGCGCAGGGAGCTCCTGAGAGCGGTTTGTGCCGAAAGAAGCCCGGGACCGGCACTTAGCTTCGGAGAGCTGCGTATCTGCGTCTTCTGCGTGTCTTGCCGCTCTACACTCAGCAAAAAGCTTTTCCACCATATCTTGCAAGGAGAAACTCTGCCAGGAAAGAAAACATCCAAAATCTTGTTCTAAAGCTTGCACGGGGGTCTGCAAAGAGTTTGGCAAGAATGAAAGGTAGTTGTCCAAAACTCGTTCTTTTCCAATAGAATAACCATGGAAAAGGCAGGAGAGTGGTAAAGTACTGTTTTCTCTAAGTCTGAATGCTGCCCACACTGTGCCTGTGTGCTGCAGCTTGCATCTTCGCCTTTGGGAAGCTGCCGCTCGCCGATTCTCCCGGAGGCGAAGAAGCGGCTTCTTCGCACACAGAGCATTGTGGCGAGCGCAGGGAGCTCCTGAGAGCGGTTTGTGCCGAAAGAAGCCCGGGACCGGCACTTAGCTTCGGAGAGCTGCGTATCTGCGTCTTCTGCGTGTCTTGCCGCTCTACACTCAGCAAAAAGCTTTTCCACCATATCTTGCAAGGAGAAACTCTGCCAGGAAAGAAAACATCCAAAATCTTGTTCTAAAGCTTGCACGGGGGTCTGCAAAGAGTTTGGCAAGAATGAAAGGTAGTTGTCCAAAACTCGTTCTTTTCCAATAGAATAACCAGGGAAAAGCAAGGGGAGTGGTAAAGTACTGTTTTCTCTAAGTCTGAATGCTGCCCACACTGTGCCTGTGTGCTGCAGCTTGCATCTCCGCCTTTGGGAAGCTGCCGCTCGCCGATTCTCCCGGAGGCGAAGAAGTGGCTTCTTCGCACACAGAGCATTGTGGCGAGCGCAGGGAGCTCCTGAGAGCGGTTTGTGCCAAAAGAAGCCCGGGACCGGCACTTAGCTTCGGAGAGCTGCGTATCTGCGTCTTCTGCGTGTCTTGCCGCTCTACGCTCAGCAAAAAGCTTTTCCACCATATCTTGCAAGGAGAAACTCTGCCAGGAAAGAAAACATCCAAAATCTTGTTCTAAAGCTTGCACGGGGGTCTGCAAAGAGTTTGGCAAGAATGAAAGGTAGTTGTCCAAAACTCGTTCTTTTCCAATAGAATAACCATGGAAAAGGCAGGAGAGTGGTAAAGTACTGTTTTCTCTAAGTCTGAATGCTGCCCACACTGTGCCTGTGTGCTGCAGCTTGCATCTTCGCTTTTGGGAAGCTGCCGCTCGCCGATTCTCCCGGAGGCGAAGAAGCGGCTTCTTCGCGCACAGAGCATTGTGGCGAGCGCAGGGAGCTCCTGAGAGCGGTTTGTGTCGAAAGAAGCCCGGGACCGGCACTTAGCTTCGGAGAGCTGCGTATCTGCGTCTTCTGCGTGTCTTGCCGCTCTACACTCAGCAAAAAGCTTTTCCACCATATCTTGCAAGGAGAAACTCTGCCAGGAAAGAAAACATCCAAAATCTTGTTCTAAAGCTTGCAAGGGGGTCTGCAAAGAGTTTGGCAAGAATGAAAGGTAGTTGTCCAAAACTCGTTCTTTTCCAATAGAATAACCATGGAAAAGGCAGGAGAGTGGTAAAGTACTGTTTTCTCTAAGTCTGAATGCTGCCCACACTGTGCCTGTGTGCTGCAGCTTGCATCTCCGCCTTTGGGAAGCTGCCGCTCGCCGATTCTCCCGGAGGCGAAGAAGCGGCTTCTTCGCACACAGAGCATTGTGGCGAGCGCAGGGAGCTCCTGAGAGCGGTTTGTGCCGAAAGAAGCCCGGGACCGGCACTTAGCTTCGGAGAGCTGCGTATCTGCGTCTTCTGCGTGTCTTGCCGCTCTACGCTCAGCAAAAAGCTTTTCCACCATATCTTGCAAGGAGAAACTCTGCCAGGAAAGAAAACATCCAAAATCTTGTTCTAAAGCTTGCACGGGGGTCTGCAAAGAGTTTGGCAAGAATGAAAGGTAGTTGTCCAAAACTCGTTCTTTTCCAATAGAATAACCATGGAAAAGGCAGGAGAGTGGTAAAGTACTGTTTTCTCTAAGTCTGAAGGCTGCCCACACTGTGCCTGTGTGCTGCAGCTTGCATCTCCGCCTTTGGGAAGCTGCCGCTCGCCGATTCTCCCGGAGGCGAAGAAGCGGCTTCTTCGCACACAGAGCATTGTGGCGAGCGCAGGGAGCTCCTGAGAGCGGTTTGTGCCGAAAGAAGCCCGGGACCGGCACTTAGCTTCGGAGAGCTGCGTATCTGCGTCTTCTGCGTGTCTTGCCGCTCTACACTCAGCAAAAAGCTTTTCCACCATATCTTGCAAGGAGAAACTCTGCCAGGAAAGAAAACATCCAAAATCTTGTTCTAAAGCTTGCACGGGGGTCTGCAAAGAGTTTGGCAAGAATGAAAGGTAGTTGTCCAAAACTCGTTCTTTTCCAATAGAATAACCAGGGAAAAGCAAGGGGAGTGGTAAAGTACTGTTTTCTCTAAGTCTGAATGCTGCCCACACTGTGCCTGTGTGCTGCAGCTTGCATCTCCGCCTTTGGGAAGCTGCCGCTCGCCGATTCTCCCAGAGGCGAAGAAGTGGCTTTTTCGCACACAGAGCATTGTGGCGAGCGCAGGGAGCTCCTGAGAGCGGTTTGTGCCAAAAGAAGCCCGGGACCGGCACTTAGCTTCGGAGAGCTGCGTATCTGCGTCTTCTGCGTGTCTTGCCGCTCTATGCTCAGCAAAAAGCTTTTCCACCATATCTTGCAAGGAGAAACTCTGCCAGGAAAGAAAACATCCAAAATCTTGTTCTAAAGCTTGCACGGGGGTCTGCAAAGAGTTTGGCAAGAATGAAAGGTAGTTGTCCAAAACTCGTTCTTTTCCAATAGAATAACCATGGAAAAGGCAGGAGAGTGGTAAAGTACTGTTTTCTCTAAGTCTGAATGCTGCCCACACTGTGCCTGTGTGCTGCAGCTTGCATCTTCGCTTTTGGGAAGCTGCCGCTCGCCGATTCTCCCGGAGGCGAAGAAGCGGCTTCTTCGCACACAGAGCATTGTGGCGAGCGCAGGGAGCTCCTGAGAGCGGTTTGTGCCGAAAGAAGCCCGGGACCGGCACTTAGCTTCGGAGAGCTGCGTATCTGCGTCTTCTGCGTGTCTTGCCGCTCTACACTCAGCAAAAAGCTTTTCCAGCATATCTTGCAAGGAGAAACTCTGCCAGGAAAGAAAACATCCAAAATCTTGTTCTAAAGCTTGCACGGGGGTCTGCAAAGAGTTTGGCAAGAATGAAAGGTAGTTGTCCAAAACTCGTTCTTTTCCAATAGAATAACCATGGAAAAGGCAGGAGAGTGGTAAAGTACTGTTTTCTCTAAGTCTGAATGCTGCCCACACTGTGCCTGTGTGCTGCAGCTTGCATCTCCGCCTTTGGGAAGCTGCCGCTCGCCGATTCTCCCGGAGGCGAAGAAGTGGCTTCTTCGCACACAGAGCATTGTGGCGAGCGCAGGGAGCTCCTGAGAGCGGTTTGTGCCAAAAGAAGCCCGGGACCGGCACTTAGCTTCGGAGAGCTGCGTATCTGCGTCTTCTGCGTGTCTTGCCGCTCTACGCTCAGCAAAAAGCTTTTCCACCATATCTTGCAAGGAGAAACTCTGCCAGGAAAGAAAACATCCAAAATCTTGTTCTAAAGCTTGCACGGGGGTCTGCAAAGAGTTTGGCAAGAATGAAAGGTAGTTGTCCAAAACTCGTTCTTTTCCAATAGAATAACCATGGAAAAGGCAGGAGAGTGGTAAAGTACTGTTTTCTCTAAGTCTGAATGCTGCCCACACTGTGCCTGTGTGCTGCAGCTTGCATCTTCGCTTTTGGGAAGCTGCCGCTCGCCGATTCTCCCGGAGGCGAAGAAGCGGCTTCTTCGCACACAGAGCATTGTGGCGAGCGCAGGGAGCTCCTGAGAGCGGTTTGTGTCGAAAGAAGCCCGGGACCGGCACTTAGCTTCGGAGAGCTGCGTATCTGCGTCTTCTGCGTGTCTTGCCGCTCTACACTCAGCAAAAAGCTTTTCCACCATATCTTGCAAGGAGAAACTCTGCCAGGAAAGAAAACATCCAAAATCTTGTTCTAAAGCTTGCAAGGGGGTCTGCAAAGAGTTTGGCAAGAATGAAAGGTAGTTGTCCAAAACTCGTTCTTTTCCAAAAGAATAACCATGGAAAAGGCAGGAGAGTGGTAAAGTACTGTTTTCTCTAAGTCTGAATGCTGCCCACACTGTGCCTGTGTGCTGCAGCTTGCATCTCCGCCTTTGGGAAGCTGCCGCTCGCCGATTCTCCCGGAGGCGAAGAAGCGGCTTCTTCGCACACAGAGCATTGTGGCGAGCGCAGGGAGCTCCTGAGAGCGGTTTGTGCCGAAAGAAGCCCGGGACCGGCACTTAGCTTCGGAGAGCTGCGTATCTGCGTCTTCTGCGTGTCTTGCCGCTCTACACTCAGCAAAAAGCTTTTCCACCATATCTTGCAAGGAGAAACTCTGCCAGGAAAGAAAACATCCAAAATCTTGTTCTAAAGCTTGCACGGGGGTCTGCAAAGAGTTTGGCAAGAATGAAAGGTAGTTGTCCAAAACTCGTTCTTTTCCAATAGAATAACCATGGAAAAGGCAGGAGAGTGGTAAAGTACTGTTTTCTCTAAGTCTGAAGGCTGCCCACACTGTGCCTGTGTGCTGCAGCTTGCATCTTCGCCTTTGGGAAGCTGCCGCTCGCCGATTCTCCCGGAGGCGAAGAAGCGGCTTCTTCGCACACAGAGCATTGTGGCGAGCGCAGGGAGCTCCTGAGAGCGGTTTGTGCCGAAAGAAGCCCGGGACCGGCACTTAGCTTCGGAGAGCTGCGTATCTGCGTCTTCTGCGTGTCTTGCCGCTCTACACTCAGCAAAAAGCTTTTCCACCATATCTTGCAAGGAGAAACTCTGCCAGGAAAGAACACATCCAAAATCTTGTTCTAAAGCTTGCACGGGGGTCTGCAAAGAGTTTGGCAAGAATGAAAGGTAGTTGTCCAAAACTCGTTCTTTTCCAATAGAATAACCATGGAAAAGGCAGGAGAGTGGTAAAGTACTGTTTTCTCTAAGTCTGAATGCTGCCCACACTGTGCCTGTGTGCTGCAGCTCGCATCTTCGCCTTTGGGAAGCTGCCGCACGCCGATTCTCCCGGAGGCGAAGAAGCGGCTTCTTCGCACACAGAGCATTGTGGCGAGCGCAGGGAGCTCCTGAGAGCGGTTTGTGCCGAAAGAAGCCCGGGACCGGCACTTAGCTTCGGAGAGCTGCGTATCTGCGTCTTCTGCGTGTCTTGCCGCTCTACACTCAGCAAAAAGCTTTTCCAGCATATCTTGCAAGGAGAAACTCTGCCAGGAAAGAAAACATCCAAAATCTTGTTCTAAAGCTTGCACGGAGGTCTGCAAAGAGTTTGGCAAGAATGAAAGGTAGTTGTCCAAAACTCGTTCTTTTCCAATAGAATAACCATGGAAAAGGCAGGAGAGTGGTAAAGTACTGTTTTCTCTAAGTCTGAAGGCTGTCCACACTGTGCCTGTGTGCTGCAGCTTGCATCTCCGCCTTTGGGAAGCTGCCGCTCGCCGATTCTCCCGGAGGCGAAGAAGCGGCTTCTTCGCACACAGAGCATTGTGGCGAGCGCAGGGAGCTCCTGAGAGCGGTTTGTGCCGAAAGAAGCCCGGGACCGGCACTTAGCTTCGGAGAGCTGCGTATCTGCGTCTTCTGCGTGTCTTGCCGCTCTACACTCAGCAAAAAGCTTTTCCACCATATCTTGCAAGGAGAAACTCTGCCAGGAAAGAAAACATCCAAAATCTTGTTCTAAAGCTTGCACGGGGGTCTGCAAAGAGTTTGGCAAGAATGAAAGGTAGTTGTCCAAAACTCGTTCTTTTCCAATAGAATAACCATGGAAAAGGCAGGAGAGTGGTAAAGTACTGTTTTCTCTAAGTCTGAAGGCTGCCCACACTGTGCCTGTGTGCTGCAGCTTGCATCTTCGCCTTTGGGAAGCTGCCGCTCGCCGATTCTCCCGGAGGCGAAGAAGCGGCTTCTTCGCACACAGAGCATTGTGGCGAGCGCAGGGAGCTCCTGAGAGCGGTTTGTGCCGAAAGAAGCCCGGGACCGGCACTTAGCTTCGGAGAGCTGCGTATCTGCGTCTTCTGCGTGTCTTGCCGCTCTACACTCAGCAAAAAGCTTTTCCACCATATCTTGCAAGGAGAAACTCTGCCAGGAAAGAAAACATCCAAAATCTTGTTCTAAAGCTTGCACGGGGGTCTGCAAAGAGTTTGGCAAGAATGAAAGGTAGTTGTCCAAAACTCGTTCTTTTCCAATAGAATAACCATGGAAAAGGCAGGAGAGTGGTAAAGTACTGTTTTCTCTAAGTCTGAATGCTGCCCACACTGTGCCTGTGTGCTGCAGCTTGCATCTTCGCCTTTGGGAAGCTGCCGCTCGCCGATTCTCCCGGAGGCGAAGAAGCGGCTTCTTCGCACACAGAGCATTGTGGCGAGCGCAGGGAGCTCCTGAGAGCGGTTTGTGTCGAAAGAAGCCCGGGACCGGCACTTAGCTTCGGAGAGCTGCGTATCTGCGTCTTCTGCGTGTCTTGCCGCTCTACACTCAGCAAAAAGCTTTTCCACCATATCTTGCAAGGAGAAACTCTGCCAGGAAAGAACACATCCAAAATCTTGTTCTAAAGCTTGCACGGGGGTCTGCAAAGAGTTTGGCAAGAATGAAAGGTAGTTGTCCAAAACTCGTTCTTTTCCAATAGAATAACCATGGAAAAGGCAGGAGAGTGGTAAAGTACTGTTTTCTCTAAGTCTGAATGCTGCCTGCACTGTGCCTGTGTGCTGCAGCTCGCATCTTCGCCTTTGGGAAGCTGCCGCACGCCGATTCTCCCGGAGGCGAAGAAGCGGCTTCTTCGCACACAGAGCATTGTGGCGAGCGCAGGGAGCTCCTGAGAGCGGTTTGTGCCGAAAGAAGCCCGGGACCGGCACTTAGCTTCGGAGAGCTGCGTATCTGCGTCTTCTGCGTGTCTTGCCGCTCTACACTCAGCAAAAAGCTTTTCCACCATATCTTGCAAGGAGAAACTCTGCCAGGAAAGAAAACATCCAAAATCTTGTTCTAAAGCTTGCACGGGGGTCTGCAAAGAGTTTGGCAAGAATGAAAGGTAGTTGTCCAAAACTCGTTCTTTTCCAATAGAATAACCATGGAAAAGGCAGGAGAGTGGTAAAGTACTGTTTTCTCTAAGTCTGAATGCTGCCCACACTGTGCCTGTGTGCTGCAGCTTGCATCTTCGCCTTTGGGAAGCTGCCGCTCGCCGATTCTCCCGGAGGCGAAGAAGCGGCTTCTTCGCACACAGAGCATTGTGGCGAGCGCAGGGAGCTCCTGAGAGCGGTTTGTGTCGAAAGAAGCCCGGGACCGGCACTTAGCTTCGGAGAGCTGCGTATCTGCGTCTTCTGCGTGTCTTGCCGCTCTACACTCAGCAAAAAGCTTTTCCACCATATCTTGCAAGGAGAAACTCTGCCAGGAAAGAACACATCCAAAATCTTGTTCTAAAGCTTGCACGGGGGTCTGCAAAGAGTTTGGCAAGAATGAAAGGTAGTTGTCCAAAACTCGTTCTTTTCCAATAGAATAACCATGGAAAAGGCAGGAGAGTGGTAAAGTACTGTTTTCTCTAAGTCTGAATGCTGCCCGCACTGTGCCTGTGTGCTGCAGCTCGCATCTTCGCCTTTGGGAAGCTGCCGCTCGCCGATTCTCCCGGAGGCGAAGAAGCGGCTTCTTCGCACACAGAGCATTGTGGCGAGCGCAGGGAGCTCCTGAGAGCGGTTTGTGCCGAAAGAAGCCCGGGACCGGCACTTAGCTTCGGAGAGCTGCGTATCTGCGTCTTCTGCGTGTCTTGCCGCTCTACACTCAGCAAAAAGCTTTTCCACCATATCTTGCAAGGAGAAACTCTGCCAGGAAAGAAAACATCCAAAATCTTGTTCTAAAGCTTGCATGGGGGTCTGCAAAGAGTTTGGCAAGAATGAAAGGTAGTTGTCCAAAACTCGTTCTTTTCCAATAGAATAACCATGGAAAAGGCAGGAGAGTGGTAAAGTACTGTTTTCTCTAAGTCTGAAGGCTGCCCACACTGTGCCTGTGTGCTGCAGCTCGCATCTTCGCCTTTGGGAAGCTGCCGCTCGCCGATTCTCCCGGAGGCGAAGAAGCGGCTTCTTCGCACACAGAGCATTGGGGCGAGCGCAGGGAGCTCCTGAGAGCGGTTTGTGCCGAAAGAAGCCCGGGACCGGCACTTAGCTTCGGAGAGCTGCGTATCTGCATCTTCTGCGTGTCTTGCCGCTCTACACTCAGCAAAAAGCTTTTCCAGCATATCTTGCAAGGAGAAACTCTGCCAGGAAAGAAAACATCCAAAATCTTGTTCTAAAGCTTGCACGGGGGTCTGCAAAGAGTTTGGCAAGAATGAAAGGTAGTTGTCCAAAACTCGTTCTTTTCCAATAGAATAACCATGGAAAAGGCAGGAGAGTGGTAAAGTACTGTTTTCTCTAAGTCTGAATGCTGCCCACACTGTGCCTGTGTGCTGCAGCTTGCATCTTCGCCTTTGGGAAGCTGCCGCTCGCCGATTCTCCCGGAGGCGAAGAAGCGGCTTCTTCGCACACAGAGCACTGTGGCGAGCGCAGGGAGCTCCTGAGAGCGGTTTGTGCCGAAAGAAGCCCGGGACCGGCACTTAGCTTCGGAGAGCTGCGTATCTGCGTCTTCTGCGTGTCTTGCCGCTCTACACTCAGCAAAAAGCTTTTCCACCATATCTTGCAAGGAGAAACTCTGCCAGAAAAGAAAACATCCAAAATCTTGTTCTAAAGCTTGCACGGAGGTCTGCAATGAGTTTGGCAAGAATGAAAGGTAGTTGTCCAAAACTCGTTCTTTTCCAATAGAATAACCATGGAAAAGGCAGGAGAGTGGTAAAGTACTGTTTTCTCTAAGTCTGAATGCTGCCCACACTGTGCCTGTGTGCTGCAGCTTGCATCTCCGCCTTTGGGAAGCTGCCGCTCGCCGATTCTCCCGGAGGCGAAGAAGCGGCTTCTTCGCACACAGAGCATTGTGGCGAGCGCAGGGAGCTCCTGAGAGCGGTTTGTGCCGAAAGAAGCCCGGGACCGGCACTTAGCTTCGGAGAGCTGCGTATCTGCGTCTTCTGCGTGTCTTGCCGCTCTACACTCAGCAAAAAGCTTTTCCACCATATCTTGCAAGGAGAAACTCTGCCAGGAAAGAAAACATGCAAAATCTTGTTCTAAAGCTTGCACGGGGGTCTGCAAAGAGTTTGGCAAGAATGAAAGGTAGTTGTCCAAAACTCATTCTTTTCCAATAGAATAACCATGGAAAAGGCAGGAGAGTGGTAAAGTACTGTTTCCTCTAAGTCTGAAGGCTGCCCACACTGTGCCTGTGTGCTGCAGCTTGCATCTTCGCCTTTGGGAAGCTGCCGCTCGCCGATTCTCCCGGAGGCGAAGAAGCGGCTTCTTCGTACACAGAGCATTGTGGCGAGCGCAGGGAGCTCCTGAGAGCGGTTTGTGCCGAAAGAAGCCCGGGACCGGCACTTAGCTTCGGAGAGCTGCGAATCTGCGTCTTCTGCGTGTCTTGCCGCTCTACACTCAGCAAAAAGCTTTTCCAGCATATCTTGCAAGGAGAAACTCTGCCAGGAAAGAAAACATCCAAAATCTTGTTCTAAAGCTTGCACGGAGGTCTGCAAAGAGTTTGGCAAGAATGAAAGGTAGTTGTCCAAAACTCGTTCTTTTCCAATAGAATAACCATGGAAAAGGCAGGAGAGTGGTAAAGTACTGTTTTCTCTAAGTCTGAATGCTGCCCACACTGTGCCTGTGTGCTGCAGCTCGCATCTTCGCCTTTGGGAAGCTGCCGCACGACGATTCTCCCGGAGGCGAAGAAGCGGCTTCTTCGCACACAGAGCATTGTGGCGAGCGCAGGGAGCTCCTGAGAGCGGTTTGTGCCGAAAGAAGCCCGGGACCGGCACTTAGCTTCGGAGAGCTGCGTATCTGCGTCTTCTGCGTGTCTTGCCGCTCTACACTCAGCAAAAAGCTTTTCCAGCATATCTTGCAAGGAGAAACTCTGCCAGGAAAGAAAACATCCAAAATCTTGTTCTAAAGCTTGCACGGGGGTCTTCAAAGAGTTTGGCAAGAATGAAAGGTAGTTGTCCAAAACTCGTTCTTTTCCAATAGAATAACCATGGAAAAGGCAGGAGAGTGGTAAAGTACTGTTTTCTCTAAGTCTGAATGCTGCCCACACTGTGCCTGTGTGCTGCAGCTTGCATCTTCGCCTTTGGGAAGCTGCCGCTCGCCGATTCTCCCGGAGGCGAAGAAGCGGCTTCTTCGCACACAGAGCATTGTGGCGAGCGCAGGGAGCTCCTGAGAGCGGTTTGTGCCGAAAGAAGCCCGGGACCGGCACTTAGCTTCGGAGAGCTGCGTATCTGCGTCTTCTGCGTGTCTTGCCGCTCTACACTCAGCAAAAAGCTTTTCCACCATATCTTGCAAGGAGAAACTCTGCCAGGAAAGAAAACATCCAAAATCTTGTTCTAAAGCTTGCACGGGGGTCTGCAAAGAGTTTGGCAAGAATGAAAGGTAGTTGTCCAAAACTCGTTCTTTTCCAATAGAATAACCATGGAAAAGGCAGGAGAGTGGTAAAGTACTGTTTTCTCTAAGTCTGAAGGCTGCCCACACTGTGCCTGTGTGCTGCAGCTTGCATCTTCGCCTTCGGGAAGCTGCCGCTCGCCGATTCTCCCGGAGGCGAAGAAGCGGCTTCTTCGCACACAGAGCATTGTGGCGAGCGCAGGGAGCTCCTGAGAGCGGTTTGTGCCGAAAGAAGCCCGGGACCGGCACTTAGCTTCGGAGAGCTGCGTATCTGCGTCTTCTGCGTGTCTTGCCGCTCTACACTCAGCAAAAAGCTTTTCCACCATATCTTGCAAGGAGAAACTCTGCCAGGAAAGAAAACATCCAAAATCTTGTTCTAAAGCTTGCACGGAGGTCTGCAAAGAGTTTGGCAAGAATGAAAGGTAGTTGTCCAAAACTCTTTCTTTTCCAATAGAATAACCATGGAAAAGGCAGGAGAGTGGTAAAGTACTGTTTTCTCTAAGTCTGAATGCTGCCCACACTGTGCCTGTGTGCTGCAGCTTGCATCTTCGCCTTTGGGAAGCTGCCGCTCGCCGATTCTCCCGGAGGCGAAGAAGCGGCTTCTTCGCACACAGAGCATTGTGGCAAGCGCAGGGAGCTCCTGAGAGCGGTTTGGGCCGAAAGAAGCCCGGGACCGGCACTTAGCTTCGGAGAGCTGCGTATCTGCGTCTTCTGCGTGTCTTGCCGCTCTACACTCAGCAAAAAGCTTTTCCACCATATCTTGCAAGGAGAAACTCTGCCAGGAAAGAAAACATCCAAAATCTTGTTCTAAAGCTTGCACGGGGGTCTGCAAAGAGTTTGGCAAGAATGAAAGATAGTTGTCCAAAACTCGTTCTTTTCCAATAGAATAACCATGGAAAAGGCAGGAGAGTGGTAAAGTACTGTTTTCTCTAAGTCTGAATGCTGCCCACACTGTGCCTGTGTGCTGCAGCTTGCATCTTCGCCTTTGGGAAGCTGCCGCTCGCCGATTCTCCCGGAGGCGAAGAAGCGGCTTCTTCGCACACAGAGCATTGTGGCGAGCGCAGGGAGCTCCTGAGAGCGGTTTGTGCCGAAAGAAGCCCGGGACCGGCACTTAGCTTCGGAGAGCTGCGTATCTGCGTCTTCTGCGTGTCTTGCCGCTCTACACTCAGCAAAAAGCTTTTCCACCATATCTTGCAAGGAGAAACTCTGCCAGGAAAGAAAACATCCAAAATCTTGTTCTAAAGCTTGCACGGGGGTCTGCAAAGAGTTTGGCAAGAATGAAAGGTAGTTGTCCAAAACTCGTTCTTTTCCAATAGAATAACCATGGAAAAGGCAGGAGAGTGGTAAAGTACTGTTTTCTCTAAGTCTGCATGCTGCCCACACTGTGCCTGTGTGCTGCAGCTTGCATCTTCGCCTTTGGGAAGCTGCCGCTCGCCGATTCTCCCGGAGGCGAAGAAGCGGCTTCTTCGCACACAGAGCACTGTGGCGAGCGCAGGGAGCTCCTGAGAGCGGTTTGTGCCGAAAGAAGCCCGGGACCGGCACTTAGCTTCGGAGAGCTGCGTATCTGCGTCTTCTGCGTGTCTTGCCGCTCTACACTCAGCAAAAAGCTTTTCCACCATATCTTGCAAGGAGAAACTCTGCCAGGAAAGAAAACATCCAAAATCTTGTTCTAAAGCTTGCACGGGGGTCTGCAAAGAGTTTGGCAAGAATGAAAGGTAGTTGTCCAAAACTCGTTCTTTTCCAATAGAATAACCATGGAAAAGGCAGGAGAGTGGTAAAGTACTGTTTTCTCTAAGTCTGAATGCTGCCCACACTGTGCCTGTGTGCTGCAGCTTGCATCTTCGCCTTTGGGAAGCTGCCGCTCGCCGATTCTCCCGGAGGCGAAGAAGCGGCTTCTTCGCACACAGAGCATTGTGGCGAGCGCAGGGAGCTCCTGAGAGCGGTTTGTGCCGAAAGAAGCCCGGGACCGGCACTTAGCTTCGGAGAGCTGCGTATCTGCGTCTTCTGCGTGTCTTGCCGCTCTACACTCAGCAAAAAGCTTTTCCACCATATCTTGCAAGGAGAAACTCTGCCAGGAAAGAAAACATCCAAAATCTTGTTCTAAAGCTTGCACGGGGGTCTGCAAAGAGTTTGGCAAGAATGAAAGGTAGTTGTCCAAAACTCGTTCTTTTCCAATAGAATAACCATGGAAAAGGCAGGAGAGTGGTAAAGTACTGCTTTCTCTAAGTCTGCATGCTGCCCACACTGTGCCTGTGTGCTGCAGCTTGCATCTTCGCCTTTGGGAAGCTGCCGCTCGCCGATTCTCCCGGAGGCGAAGAAGCGGCTTCTTCGCACACAGAGCATTGTGGCGAGCGCAGGGAGCTCCTGAGAGCGGTTTGTGCCGAAAGAAGCCCGGGACCGGCACTTAGCTTCGGAGAGCTGCGTATCTGCGTCTTCTGCGTGTCTTGCCGCTCTACACTCAGCAAAAAGCTTTTCCACCATATCTTGCAAGGAGAAACTCTGCCAGGAAAGAAAACATCCAAAATCTTGTTCTAAAGCTTGCACGGGGGTCTGCAAAGAGTTTGGCAAGAATGAAAGGTAGTTGTCCAAAACTCGTTCTTTTCCAATAGAATAACCATGGAAAAGGCAGGAGAGTGGTAAAGTACTGTTTTCTCTAAGTCTGAATGCTGCCCACACTGTGCCTGTGTGCTGCAGCTTGCATCTTCGCCTTTGGGAAGCTGCCGCTCGCCGATTCTCCCGGAGGCGAAGAAGCGGCTTCTTCGCACACAGAGCACTGTGGCGAGCGCAGGGAGCTCCTGAGAGCGGTTTGTGCCGAAAGAAGCCCGGGACCGGCACTTAGCTTCGGAGAGCTGCGTATCTGCGTCTTCTGCGTGTCTTGCCGCTCTACACTCAGCAAAAAGCTTTTCCACCATATCTTGCAAGGAGAAACTCTGCCAGGAAAGAAAACATCCAAAATCTTGTTCTAAAGCTTGCACGGAGGTCTGCAATGAGTTTGGCAAGAATGAAAGGTAGTTGTCCAAAACTCGTTCTTTTCCAATAGAATAACCATGGAAAAGGCAGGAGAGTGGTAAAGTACTGTTTTCTCTAAGTCTGAATGCTGCCCACACTGTGCCTGTGTGCTGCAGCTTGCATCTTCGCCTTTGGGAAGCTGCCGCTCGCCGATTCTCCCGGAGGCGAAGAAGCGGCTTCTTCGCACACAGAGCATTGTGGCGAGCGCAGGGAGCTCCTGAGAGCGGTTTGTGCCGAAAGAAGCCCGGGACCGGCACTTAGCTTCGGAGAGCTGCGTATCTGCGTCTTCTGCGTGTCTTGCCGCTCTACACTCAGCAAAAAGCTTTTCCACCATATCTTGCAAGGAGAAACTCTGCCAGGAAAGAAAACATCCAAAATCTTGTTCTAAAGCTTGCATGGGGGTCTGCAAAGAGTTTGGCAAGAATGAAAGGTAGTTGTCCAAAACTCGTTCTTTTCCAATAGAATAACCATGGAAAAGGCAGGAGAGTGGTAAAGTACTGTTTTCTCTAAGTCTGAAGGCTGCCCACACTGTGCCTGTGTGCTGCAGCTCGCATCTTCGCCTTTGGGAAGCTGCCGCTCGCCGATTCTCCCGGAGGCGAAGAAGCGGCTTCTTCGCACACAGAGCATTGGGGCGAGCGCAGGGAGCTCCTGAGAGCGGTTTGTGCCGAAAGAAGCCCGGGACCGGCACTTAGCTTCGGAGAGCTGCGTATCTGCATCTTCTGCGTGTCTTGCCGCTCTACACTCAGCAAAAAGCTTTTCCAGCATATCTTGCAAGGAGAAACTCTGCCAGGAAAGAAAACATCCAAAATCTTGTTCTAAAGCTTGCACGGGGGTCTGCAAAGAGTTTGGCAAGAATGAAAGGTAGTTGTCCAAAACTCGTTCTTTTCCAATAGAATAACCATGGAAAAGGCAGGAGAGTGGTAAAGTACTGTTTTCTCTAAGTCTGAATGCTGCCCACACTGTGCCTGTGTGCTGCAGCTTGCATCTTCGCCTTTGGGAAGCTGCCGCTCGCCGATTCTCCCGGAGGCGAAGAAGCGGCTTCTTCGCACACAGAGCACTGTGGCGAGCGCAGGGAGCTCCTGAGAGCGGTTTGTGCCGAAAGAAGCCCGGGACCGGCACTTAGCTTCGGAGAGCTGCGTATCTGCGTCTTCTGCGTGTCTTGCCGCTCTACACTCAGCAAAAAGCTTTTCCACCATATCTTGCAAGGAGAAACTCTGCCAGGAAAGAAAACACCCAAAATCTTGTTCTAAAGCTTGCACGGAGGTCTGCAATGAGTTTGGCAAGAATGAAAGGTAGTTGTCCAAAACTCGTTCTTTTCCAATAGAATAACCATGGAAAAGGCAGGAGAGTGGTAAAGTACTGTTTTCTCTAAGTCTGAATGCTGCCCACACTGTGCCTGTGTGCTGCAGCTTGCATCTCCGCCTTTGGGAAGCTGCCGCTCGCCGATTCTCCCGGAGGCGAAGAAGCGGCTTCTTCGCACACAGAGCATTGTGGCGAGCGCAGGGAGCTCCTGAGAGCGGTTTGTGCCGAAAGAAGCCCGGGACCGGCACTTAGCTTCGGAGAGCTGCGTATCTGCGTCTTCTGCGTGTCTTGCCGCTCTACACTCAGCAAAAAGCTTTTCCACCATATCTTGCAAGGAGAAACTCTGCCAGGAAAGAAAACATCCAAAATCTTGTTCTAAAGCTTGCACGGGGGTCTGCAAAGAGTTTGGCAAGAATGAAAGGTAGTTGTCCAAAACTCGTTCTTTTCCAATAGAATAACCATGGAAAAGGCAGGAGAGTGGTAAAGTACTGTTTCCTCTAAGTCTGAAGGCTGCCCACACTGTGCCTGTGTGCTGCAGCTTGCATCTTCGCCTTTGGGAAGCTGCCGCTCGCCGATTCTCCCGGAGGCGAAGAAGCGGCTTCTTCGCACACAGAGCATTGTGGCGAGCGCAGGGAGCTCCTGAGAGCGGTTTGTGCCGAAAGAAGCCCGGGACCGGCACTTAGCTTCGGAGAGCTGCGTATCTGCGTCTTCTGCGTGTCTTGCCGCTCTACACTCAGCAAAAAGCTTTTCCAGCATATCTTGCAAGGAGAAACTCTGCCAGGAAAGAAAACATCCAAAATCTTGTTCTAAAGCTTGCACGGAGGTCTGCAAAGAGTTTGGCAAGAATGAAAGGTAGTTGTCCAAAACTCGTTCTTTTCCAATAGAATAACCATGGAAAAGGCAGGAGAGTGGTAAAGTACTGTTTTCTCTAAGTCTGAATGCTGCCCACACTGTGCCTGTGTGCTGCAGCTCGCATCTTCGCCTTTGGGAAGCTGCCGCACGCCGATTCTCCCGGAGGCGAAGAAGCGGCTTCTTCGCACACAGAGCATTGTGGCGAGCGCAGGGAGCTCCTGAGAGCGGTTTGTGCCGAAAGAAGCCCGGGACCGGCACTTAGCTTCGGAGAGCTGCGTATCTGCGTCTTCTGCGTGTCTTGCCGCTCTACACTCAGCAAAAAGCTTTTCCACCATATCTTGCAAGGAGAAACTCTGCCAGGAAAGAAAACATCCAAAATCTTGTTCTAAAGCTTGCACGGAGGTCTGCAAAGAGTTTGGCAAGAATGAAAGGTAGTTGTCCAAAACTCGTTCTTTTCCAATTGAATAACCATGGAAAAGGCAGGAGAGTGGTAAAGTACTGTTTTCTCTAAGTCTGAATGCTGCCCACACTGTGCCTGTGTGCTGCAGCTTGCATCTTCGCCTTTGGGAAGCTGCCGCTCGCCGATTCTCCCGGAGGCGAAGAAGCGGCTTCTTCGCACACAGAGCATTGTGGCGAGCGCAGGGAGCTCCTGAGAGCGGTTTGTGCCGAAAGAAGCCCGGGACCGGCACTTAGCTTCGGAGAGCTGCGTATCTGCGTCTTCTGCGTGTCTTGCCGCTCTACACTCAGCAAAAAGCTTTTCCACCATATCTTGCAAGGAGAAACTCTGCCAGGAAAGAAAACATCCAAAATCTTGTTCTAAAGCTTGCACGGGGGTCTGCAAAGAGTTTGGCAAGAATGAAAGGTAGTTGTCCAAAACTCGTTCTTTTCCAATAGAATAACCATGGAAAAGGCAGGAGAGTGGTAAAGTACTGTTTTCTCTAAGTCTGAAGGCTGCCCACACTGTGCCTGTGTGCTGCAGCTTGCATCTTCGCATTCGGGAAGCTGCCGCTCGCCAATTCTCCCGGAGGCGAAGAAGCGGCTTCTTCGCAAACAGAGCATTGTGGCGAGCGCAGGGAGCTCCTGAGAGCGGTTTGTGCCGAAAGAAGCCCGGGACCGGCACTTAGCTTCGGAGAGCTGCGTATCTGCGTCTTCTGCGTGTCTTGCCGCTCTACACTCAGCAAAAAGCTTTTCCACCATATCTTGCAAGGAGAAACTCTGCCAGGAAAGAAAACATCCAAAATCTTGTTCTAAAGCTTGCACGGAGGTCTGCAAAGAGTTTGGCAAGAATGAAAGGTAGTTGTCCAAAACTCTTTCTTTTCCAATAGAATAACCATGGAAAAGGCAGGAGAGTGGTAAAGTACTGTTTTCTCTAAGTCTGAATGCTGCCCACACTGTGCCTGTGTGCTGCAGCTTGCATCTTCGCCTTTGGGAAGCTGCCGCTCGCCGATTCTCCCGGAGGCGAAGAAGCGGCTTCTTCGCACACAGAGCATTGTGGCGAGCGCAGGGAGCTCCTGAGAGCGGTTTGTGCCGAAAGAAGCCCGGGACCGGCACTTAGCTTCGGAGAGCTGCGTATCTGCGTCTTCTGCGTGTCTTGCCGCTCTACACTCAGCAAAAAGCTTTTCCACCATATCTTGCAAGGAGAAACTCTGCCAGGAAAGAAAACATCCAAAATCTTGTTCTAAAGCTTGCAAGGGGGTCTGCAAACAGTTTGGCAAGAATGAAAGGTAGCTGTCCAAAACTCGTTCTTTTCCAATAGAATAACCATGGAAAAGGCAGGAGAGTGGTAAAGTACTGTTTTCTCTAAGTCTGAATGCTGCCCACACTGTGCCTGTGTGCTGCAGCTTGCATCTTCGCCTTTGGGAAGCTGCCGCTCGCCGATTCTCCCGGAGGCGAAGAAGCGGCTTCTTCGCACACAGAGCATTGTGGCGAGCGCAGGGAGCTCCTGAGAGCGGTTTGTGCCGAAAGAAGCCCGGGACCGGCACTTAGCTTCGGAGAGCTGCGTATCTGCGTCTTCTGCGTGTCTTGCCGCTCTACACTCAGCAAAAAGCTTTTCCACCATATCTTGCAAGGAGAAACTCTGCCAGGAAAGAAAACATCCAAAATCTTGTTCTAAAGCTTGCACGGGGGTCTGCAAAGAGTTTGGCAAGAATGAAAGGTAGTTGTCCAAAACTCGTTCTTTTCCAATAGAATAACCATGGAAAAGGCAGGAGAGTGGTAAAGTACTGTTTTCTCTAAGTCTGCATGCTGCCCACACTGTGCCTGTGTGCTGCAGCTTGCATCTTCGCCTTTGGGAAGCTGCCGCTCGCCGATTCTCCCGGAGGCGAAGAAGCGGCTTCTTTGCACACAGAGCATTGTGGCGAGCGCAGGGAGCTCCTGAGAGCGGTTTGTGCCGAAAGAAACCCGGGACCGGCACTTAGCTTCGGAGAGCTGCGTATCTGCGTCTTCTGCGTGTCTTGCCGCTCTACACTCAGCAAAAAGCTTTTCCACCATATCTTGCAAGGAGAAACTCTGCCAGGAAAGAAAACATCCAAAATCTTGTTCTAAAGCTTGCACGGGGGTCTGCAAAGAGTTTGGCAAGAATGAAAGGTAGTTGTCCAAAACTCGTTCTTTTCCAATAGAATAACCATGGAAAAGGCAGGAGAGTGGTAAAGTACTGTTTTCTCTAAGTCTGCATGCTGCCCACACTGTGCCTGTGTGCTGCAGCTTGCATCTTCGCCTTTGGGAAGCTGCCGCACGCCGATTCTCCCGGAGGCAAAGAAGCGGCTTCTTCGCACACAGAGCATTGTGGCGAGCGCAGGGAGCTCCTGAGAGCGGTTTGTGCCGAAAGAAGCCCGGGACCGGCACTTAGCTTCGGAGAGCTGCGTATCTGCGTCTTCTGCGTGTCTTGCCGCTCTACACTCAGCAAAAAGCTTTTCCACCATATCTTGCAAGGAGAAACTCTGCCAGGAAAGAAAACATCCAAAATCTTGTTCTAAAGCTTGCACGGGGGTCTGCAAAGAGTTTGGCAAGAATGAAAGGTAGTTGTCCAAAACTCGTTCTTTTCCAATAGAATAACCATGGAAAAGGCAGGAGAGTGGTAAAGTACTGTTTTCTCTAAGTCTGAATGCTGCCCACACTGTGCCTGTGTGCTGCAGCTTGCATCTTCGCCTTTGGGAAGCTGCCGCTCGCCGATTCTCCCGGAGGCGAAGAAGCGGCTTCTTCGCACACAGAGCATTGTGGCGAGCGCAGGGAGCTCCTGAGAGCGGTTTGTGCCGAAAGAAGCCCGGGACCGGCACTTAGCTTCGGAGAGCTGCGTATCTGCGTCTTCTGCGTGTCTTGCCGCTCTACACTCAGCAAAAAGCTTTTCCACCATATCTTGCAAGGAGAAACTCTGCCAGGAAAGAAAACATCCAAAATCTTGTTCTAAAGCTTGCACGGGGGTCTGCAAAGAGTTTGGCAAGAATGAAAGGTAGTTGTCCAAAACTCGTTCTTTTCCAATAGAATAACCATGGAAAAGGCAGGAGAGTGGTAAAGTACTGTTTTCTCTAAGTCTGAAGGCTGCCCACACTGTGCCTGTGTGCTGCAGCTTGCATCTTCGCCTTTGGGAAGCTGCCGCTCGCCGATTCTCCCGGAGGCGAAGAAGCGGCTTCTTCGCACACAGAGCATTGTGGCGAGCGCAGGGAGCTCCTGAGAGCGGTTTGTGCCGAAAGAAGCCCGGGACCGGCACTTAGCTTCGGAGAGCTGCGTATCTGCGTCTTCTGCGTGTCTTGCCGCTCTACACTCAGCAAAAAGCTTTTCCACCATATCTTGCAAGGAGAAACTCTGCCAGGAAAGAAAACATCCAAAATCTTGTTCTAAAGCTTGCACGGGGGTCTGCAAAGAGTTTGGCAAGAATGAAAGGTAGTTGTCCAAAACTCGTTCTTTTCCAATAGAATAACCATGGAAAAGGCAGGAGAGTGGTAAAGTACTGTTTTCTCTAAGTCTGAATGCTGCCCACACTGTGCCTGTGTGCTGCAGCTTGCATCTTCGCCTTTGGGAAGCTGCCGCTCGCCGATTCTCCCGGAGGCGAAGAAGCGGCTTCTTCGCACACAGAGCATTGTGGCGAGCGCAGGGAGCTCCTGAGAGCGGTTTGTGCCGAAAGAAGCCCGGGACCGGCACTTAGCTTCGGAGAGCTGCGTATCTGCGTCTTCTGCGTGTCTTGCCGCTCTACACTCAGCAAAAAGCTTTTCCACCATATCTTGCAAGGAGAAACTCTGCCAGGAAAGAAAACATCCAAAATCTTGTTCTAAAGCTTGCACGGGGGTCTGCAAAGAGTTTGGCAAGAATGAAAGGTAGTTGTCCAAAACTCGTTCTTTTCCAATAGAATAACCATGGAAAAGGCAGGAGAGTGGTAAAGTACTGTTTTCTCTAAGTCTGCATGCTGCCCACACTGTGCCTGTGTGCTGCAGCTTGCATCTTCGCCTTTGGGAAGCTGCCGCTCGCCGATTCTCCCGGAGGCGAAGAAGCGGCTTCTTTGCACACAGAGCATTGTGGCGAGCGCAGGGAGCTCCTGAGAGCGGTTTGTGCCGAAAGAAACCCGGGACCGGCACTTAGCTTCGGAGAGCTGCGTATCTGCGTCTTCTGCGTGTCTTGCCGCTCTACACTCAGCAAAAAGCTTTTCCACCATATCTTGCAAGGAGAAACTCTGCCAGGAAAGAAAACATCCAAAATCTTGTTCTAAAGCTTGCACGGGGGTCTGCAAAGAGTTTGGCAAGAATGAAAGGTAGTTGTCCAAAACTCGTTCTTTTCCAATAGAATAACCATGGAAAAGGCAGGAGAGTGGTAAAGTACTGTTTTCTCTAAGTCTGCATGCTGCCCACACTGTGCCTGTGTGCTGCAGCTTGCATCTTCGCCTTTGGGAAGCTGCCGCACGCCGATTCTCCCGGAGGCGAAGAAGCGGCTTCTTCGCACACAGAGCATTGTGGCGAGCGCAGGGAGCTCCTGAGAGCGGTTTGTGCCGAAAGAAGCCCGGGACCGGCACTTAGCTTCGGAGAGCTGCGTATCTGCGTCTTCTGCGTGTCTTGCCGCTCTACACTCAGCAAAAAGCTTTTCCACCATATCTTGCAAGGAGAAACTCTGCCAGGAAAGAAAACATCCAAAATCTTGTTCTAAAGCTTGCACGGGGGTCTGCAAAGAGTTTGGCAAGAATGAAAGGTAGTTGTCCAAAACTCGTTCTTTTCCAATAGAATAACCATGGAAAAGGCAGGAGAGTGGTAAAGTACTGTTTTCTCTAAGTCTGAATGCTGCCCACACTGTGCCTGTGTGCTGCAGCTTGCATCTTCGCCTTTGGGAAGCTGCCGCTCGCCGATTCTCCCGGAGGCGAAGAAGCGGCTTCTTCGCACACAGAGCATTGTGGCGAGCGCAGGGAGCTCCTGAGAGCGGTTTGTGCCGAAAGAAGCCCGGGACCGGCACTTAGCTTCGGAGAGCTGCGTATCTGCGTCTTCTGCGTGTCTTGCCGCTCTACACTCAGCAAAAAGCTTTTCCACCATATCTTGCAAGGAGAAACTCTGCCAGGAAAGAAAACATCCAAAATCTTGTTCTAAAGCTTGCACGGGGGTCTGCAAAGAGTTTGGCAAGAATGAAAGGTAGTTGTCCAAAACTCGTTCTTTTCCAATAGAATAACCATGGAAAAGGCAGGAGAGTGGTAAAGTACTGTTTTCTCTAAGTCTGAAGGCTGCCCACACTGTGCCTGTGTGCTGCAGCTTGCATCTTCGCCTTTGGGAAGCTGCCGCTCGCCGATTCTCCCGGAGGCGAAGAAGCGGCTTCTTCGCACACAGAGCATTGTGGCGAGCGCAGGGAGCTCCTGAGAGCGGTTTGTGCCGAAAGAAGCCCGGGACCGGCACTTAGCTTCGGAGAGCTGCATATCTGCGTCTTCTGCGTGTCTTGCCGCTCTACACTCAGCAAAAAGCTTTTCCACCATATCTTGCAAGGAGAAACTCTGCCAGGAAAGAAAACATCCAAAATCTTGTTCTAAAGCTTGCACGGGGGTCTGCAAAGAGTTTGGCAAGAATGAAAGGTAGTTGTCCAAAACTCGTTCTTTTCCAATAGAATAACCATGGAAAAGGCAGGAGAGTGGTAAAGTACTGTTTTCTCTAAGTCTGAATGCTGCCCACACTGTGCCTGTGTGCTGCAGCTTGCATCTTCGCCTTTGGGAAGCTGCCGCTCGCCGATTCTCCCGGAGGCGAAGAAGCGGCTTCTTCGCACACAGAGCATTGTGGCGAGCGCAGGGAGCTCCTGAGAGCGGTTTGTGCCGAAAGAAGCCCGGGACCGGCACTTAGCTTCGGAGAGCTGCGTATCTGCGTCTTCTGCGTGTCTTGCCGCTCTACACTCAGCAAAAAGCTTTTCCACCATATCTTGCAAGGAGAAACTCTGCCAGGAAAGAAAACATCCAAAATCTTGTTCTAAAGCTTGCACAGAGGTCTGCAAAGAGTTTGGCAAGAATGAAAGGTAGTTGTCCAAAACTCGTTCTTTTCCAATAGAATAACCATGGAAAAGGCAGGAGAGTGGTAAAGTACTGTTTTCTCTAAGTCTGAATGCTGCCCACACTGTGCCTGTGTGCTGCAGCTTGCATCTTCGCCTTTGGGAAGCTGCCGCTCGCCGATTCTCCCGGAGGCGAAGAAGCGGCTTCTTCGCACACAGAGCATTGGGGCGAGCGCAGGGAGCTCCTGAGAGCGGTTTGTGCCGAAAGAAGCCCGGGACCGGCACTTAGCTTCGGAGAGCTGCGTATCTGCATCTTCTGCGTGTCTTGCCGCTCTACACTCAGCAAAAAGCTTTTCCAGCATATCTTGCAAGGAGAAACTCTGCCAGGAAAGAAAACATCCAAAATCTTGTTCTAAAGCTTGCACGGGGGTCTGCAAAGAGTTTGGCAAGAATGAAAGGTAGTTGTCCAAAACTCGTTCTTTTCCAATAGAATAACCATGGAAAAGGCAGGAGAGTGGTAAAGTACTGTTTTCTCTAAGTCTGAATGCTGCCCACACTGTGCCTGTGTGCTGCAGCTTGCATCTTCGCCTTTGGGAAGCTGCCGCTCGCCGATTCTCCCGGAGGCGAAGAAGCGGCTTCTTCGCACACAGAGCATTGTGGCGAGCGCAGGGAGCTCCTGAGAGCGGTTTGTGCCGAAAGAAGCCCGGGACCGGCACTTAGCTTCGGAGAGCTGCGTATCTGCGTCTTCTGCGTGTCTTGCCGCTCTACACTCAGCAAAAAGCTTTTCCACCATATCTTGCAAGGAGAAACTCTGCCAGGAAAGAAAACATCCAAAATCTTGTTCTAAAGCTTGCACGGGGGTCTGCAAAGAGTTTGGCAAGAATGAAAGGTAGTTGTCCAAAACTCGTTCTTTTCCAATAGAATAACCATGGAAAAGGCAGGAGAGTGGTAAAGTACTGTTTTCTCTAAGTCTGAATGCTGCCCACACTGTGCCTGTGTGCTGCAGCTTGCATCTTCGCCTTTGGGAAGCTGCCGCTCGCCGATTCTCCCGGAGGCGAAGAAGCGGCTTCTTTGCACACAGAGCATTGTGGCGAGCGCAGGGAGCTCCTGAGAGCGGTTTGTGCCGAAAGAAGCCCGGGACCGGCACTTAGCTTCGGAGAGCTGCGTATCTGCGTCTTCTGCGTGTCTTGCCGCTCTACACTCAGCAAAAAGCTTTTCCACCATATCTTGCAAGGAGAAACTCTGCCAGGAAAGAAAACATCCAAAATCTTGTTCTAAAGCTTGCACGGGGGTCTGCAAAGAGTTTGGCAAGAATGAAAGGTAGTTGTCCAAAACTCGTTCTTTTCCAATAGAATAACCATGGAAAAGGCAGGAGAGTGGTAAAGTACTGTTTTCTCTAAGTCTGCATGCTGCCCACACTGTGCCTGTGTGCTGCAGCTTGCATCTTCGCCTTTGGGAAGCTGCCGCTCGCCGATTCTCCCGGAGGCGAAGAAGCGGCTTCTTCGCACACAGAGCATTGTGGCGAGCGCAGGGAGCTCCTGAGAGCGGTTTGTGCCGAAAGAAGCCCGGGACCGGCACTTAGCTTCGGAGAGCTGCGTATCTGCGTCTTCTGCGTGTCTTGCCGCTCTACACTCAGCAAAAAGCTTTTCCACCATATCTTGCAAGGAGAAACTCTGCCAGGAAAGAAAACATCCAAAATCTTGTTCTAAAGCTTGCACGGGGGTCTGCAAAGAGTTTGGCAAGAATGAAAGGTAGTTGTCCAAAACTCGTTCTTTTCCAATAGAATAACCATGGAAAAGGCAGGAGAGTGGTAAAGTACTGTTTTCTCTAAGTCTGCATGCTGCCCACACTGTGCCTGTGTGCTGCAGCTTGCATCTTCGCCTTTGGGAAGCTGCCGCACGCCGATTCTCCCGGAGGCAAAGAAGCGGCTTCTTCGCACACAGAGCATTGTGGCGAGCGCAGGGAGCTCCTGAGAGCGGTTTGTGCCGAAAGAAGCCTGGGACCGGCACTTAGCTTCGGAGAGCTGCGTATCTGCGTCTTCTGCGTGTCTTGCCGCTCTACACTCAGCAAAAAGCTTTTCCACCATATCTTGCAAGGAGAAACTCTGCCAGGAAAGAAAACATCCAAAATCTTGTTCTAAAGCTTGCACGGGGGTCTGCAAAGAGTTTGGCAAGAATGAAAGGTAGTTGTCCAAAACTCGTTCTTTTCCAATAGAATAACCATGGAAAAGGCAGGAGAGTGGTAAAGTACTGTTTTCTCTAAGTCTGAATGCTGCCCACACTGTGCCTGTGTGCTGCAGCTTGCATCTTCGCCTTTGGGAAGCTGCCGCTCGCCGATTCTCCCGGAGGCGAAGAAGCGGCTTCTTCGCACACAGAGCATTGTGGCGAGCGCAGGGAGCTCCTGAGAGCGGTTTGTGCCGAAAGAAGCCCGGGACCGGCACTTAGCTTCGGAGAGCTGCGTATCTGCGTCTTCTGCGTGTCTTGCCGCTCTACACTCAGCAAAAAGCTTTTCCACCATATCTTGCAAGGAGAAACTCTGCCAGGAAAGAAAACATCCAAAATCTTGTTCTAAAGCTTGCACGGGGGTCTGCAAAGAGTTTGGCAAGAATGAAAGGTAGTTGTCCAAAACTCGTTCTTTTCCAATAGAATAACCATGGAAAAGGCAGGAGAGTGGTAAAGTACTGTTTTCTCTAAGTCTGCATGCTGCCCACACTGTGCCTGTGTGCTGCAGCTTGCATCTTCGCCTTTGGGAAGCTGCCGCTCGCCGATTCTCCCGGAGGCGAAGAAGCGGCTTCTTCGCACACAGAGCATTGTGGCGAGCGCAGGGAGCTCCTGAGAGCGGTTTGTGCCGAAAGAAGCCCGGGACCGGCACTTAGCTTCGGAGAGCTGCGTATCTGCGTCTTCTGCGTGTCTTGCCGCTCTACACTCAGCAAAAAGCTTTTCCACCATATCTTGCAAGGAGAAACTCTGCCAGGAAAGAAAACATCCAAAATCTTGTTCTAAAGCTTGCACGGGGGTCTGCAAAGAGTTTGGCAAGAATGAAAGGTAGTTGTCCAAAACTCGTTCTTTTCCAATAGAATAACCATGGAAAAGGCAGGAGAGTGGTAAAGTACTGTTTTCTCTAAGTCTGCATGCTGCCCACACTGTGCCTGTGTGCTGCAGCTTGCATCTTCGCCTTTGGGAAGCTGCCGCACGCCGATTCTCCCGGAGGCGAAGAAGCGGCTTCTTCGCACACAGAGCATTGTGGCGAGCGCAGGGAGCTCCTGAGAGCGGTTTGTGCCGAAAGAAGCCCGGGACCGGCACTTAGCTTCGGAGAGCTGCGTATCTGCGTCTTCTGCGTGTCTTGCCGCTCTACACTCAGCAAAAAGCTTTTCCACCATATCTTGCAAGGAGAAACTCTGCCAGGAAAGAAAACATCCAAAATCTTGTTCTAAAGCTTGCACGGGGGTCTGCAAAGAGTTTGGCAAGAATGAAAGGTAGTTGTCCAAAACTCGTTCTTTTCCAATAGGAATAACCATGGAAAAGGCAGGAGAGTGGTAAAGTACTGTTTTCTCTAAGTCTGAATGCTGCCCACACTGTGCCTGTGTGCTGCAGCTTGCATCTTCGCCTTTGGGAAGCTGCCGCTCGCCGATTCTCCCGGAGGCGAAGAAGCGGCTTCTTCGCACACAGAGCATTGTGGCGAGCGCAGGGAGCTCCTGAGAGCGGTTTGTGCCGAAAGAAGCCCGGGACCGGCACTTAGCTTCGGAGAGCTGCGTATCTGCGTCTTCTGCGTGTCTTGCCGCTCTACACTCAGCAAAAAGCTTTTCCACCATATCTTGCAAGGAGAAACTCTGCCAGGAAAGAAAACATCCAAAATCTTGTTCTAAAGCTTGCACGGGGGTCTGCAAAGAGTTTGGCAAGAATGAAAGGTAGTTGTCCAAAACTCGTTCTTTTCCAATAGAATAACCATGGAAAAGGCAGGAGAGTGGTAAAGTACTGTTTTCTCTAAGTCTGAAGGCTGCCCACACTGTGCCTGTGTGCTGCAGCTTGCATCTTCGCCTTTGGGAAGCTGCCGCTCGCCGATTCTCCCGGAGGCGAAGAAGCGGCTTCTTCGCACACAGAGCATTGTGGCGAGCGCAGGGAGCTCCTGAGAGCGGTTTGTGCCGAAAGAAGCCCGGGACCGGCACTTAGCTTCGGAGAGCTGCGTATCTGCGTCTTCTGCGTGTCTTGCCGCTCTACACTCAGCAAAAAGCTTTTCCACCATATCTTGCAAGGAGAAACTCTGCCAGGAAAGAAAACATCCAAAATCTTGTTCTAAAGCTTGCACGGGGGTCTGCAAAGAGTTTGGCAAGAATGAAAGGTAGTTGTCCAAAACTCGTTCTTTTCCAATAGAATAACCATGGAAAAGGCAGGAGAGTGGTAAAGTACTGTTTTCTCTAAGTCTGAATGCTGCCCACACTGTGCCTGTGTGCTGCAGCTTGCATCTTCGCCTTTGGGAAGCTGCCGCTCGCCGATTCTCCCGGAGGCGAAGAAGCGGCTTCTTCGCACACAGAGCATTGTGGCGAGCGCAGGGAGCTCCTGAGAGCGGTTTGTGCCGAAAGAAGCCCGGGACCGGCACTTAGCTTCGGAGAGCTGCGTATCTGCGTCTTCTGCGTGTCTTGCCGCTCTACACTCAGCAAAAAGCTTTTCCAGCATATCTTGCAAGGAGAAACTCTGCCAGGAAAGAAAACATCCAAAATCTTGTTCTAAAGCTTGCATGGGGGTCCGCAAAGAGTTTGGCAAGAATGAAAGGTAGTTGTCCAAAACTCGTTCTTTTCCAATAGAATAACCATGGAAAAGGCAGGAGAGTGGTAAAGTACTGTTTTCTCTAAGTCTGCATGCTGCCCACACTGTGCCTGTGTGCTGCAGCTTGCATCTTCGCCTTTGGGAAGCTGCCGCTCGCCGATTCTCCCGGAGGCGAAGAAGCGGCTTCTTCGCACACAGAGCATTGTGGCGAGCGCAGGGAGCTCCTGAGAGCGGTTTGTGCCGAAAGAAGCCCGGGACCGGCACTTAGCTTCGGAGAGCTGCGTATCTGCGTCTTCTGCGTGTCTTGCCGCTCTACACTCAGCAAAAAGCTTTTCCAGCATATCTTGCAAGGAGAAACTCTGCCAGGAAAGAAAACATCCAAAATCTTGTTCTAAAGCTTGCACGGGGGTCTGCAAAGAGTTTGGCAAGAATGAAAGGTAGTTGTCCAAAACTCGTTCTTTTCCAATAGAATAACCATGGAAAAGGCAGGAGAGTGGTAAAGTACTGTTTTCTCTAAGTCTGAATGCTGCCCACACTGTGCCTGTGTGCTGCAGCTTGCATCTTCGCCTTTGGGAAGCTGCCGCTCGCCGATTCTCCCGGAGGCGAAGAAGCGGCTTCTTCGCACACAGAGCATTGTGGCGAGCGCAGGGAGCTCCTGAGAGCGGTTTGTGCCGAAAGAAGCCCGGGACCGGCACTTAGCTTCGGAGAGCTGCGTATCTGCGTCTTCTGCGTGTCTTGCCGCTCTACACTCAGCAAAAAGCTTTTCCACCATATCTTGCAAGGAGAAACTCTGCCAGGAAAGAAAACATCCAAAATCTTGTTCTAAAGCTTGCAAGGGGGTCTGCAAACAGTTTGGCAAGAATGAAAGATAGTTGTCCAAAACTCGTTCTTTTCCAATAGAATAACCATGGAAAAGGCAGGAGAGTGGTAAAGTACTGTTTTCTCTAAGTCTGAATGCTGCCCACACTGTGCCTGTGTGCTGCAGCTTGCATCTTCGCCTTTGGGAAGCTGCCGCTCGCCGATTCTCCCGGAGGCGAAGAAGCGGCTTCTTCGCACACAGAGCATTGTGGCGAGCGCAGGGAGCTCCTGAGAGCGGTTTGTGCCGAAAGAAGCCCGGGACCGGCACTTAGCTTCGGAGAGCTGCGTATCTGCGTCTTCTGCGTGTCTTGCCGCTCTACACTCAGCAAAAAGCTTTTCCACCATATCTTGCAAGGAGAAACTCTGCCAGGAAAGAAAACATCCAAAATCTTGTTCTAAAGCTTGCAAGGGGGTCTGCAAACAGTTTGGCAAGAATGAAAGATAGTTGTCCAAAACTCGTTCTTTTCCAATAGAATAACCATGGAAAAGGCAGGAGAGTGGTAAAGTACTGTTTTCTCTAAGTCTGAATGCTGCCCACACTGTGCCTGTGTGCTGCAGCTTGCATCTTCGCCTTTGGGAAGCTGCCGCTCGCCGATTCTCCCGGAGGCGAAGAAGCGGCTTCTTCGCACACAGAGCATTGTGGCGAGCGCAGGGAGCTCCTGAGAGCGGTTTGTGCCGAAAGAAGCCCGGGACCGGCACTTAGCTTCGGAGAGCTGCGTATCTGCGTCTTCTGCGTGTCTTGCCGCTCTACACTCAGCAAAAAGCTTTTCCACCATATCTTGCAAGGAGAAACTCTGCCAGGAAAGAAAACATCCAAAATCTTGTTCTAAAGCTTGCACGGGGGTCTGCAAAGAGTTTGGCAAGAATGAAAGGTAGTTGTCCAAAACTCGTTCTTTTCCAATAGAATAACCATGGAAAAGGCAGGAGAGTGGTAAAGTACTGTTTTCTCTAAGTCTGCATGCTGCCCACACTGTGCCTGTGTGCTGCAGCTTGCATCTTCGCCTTTGGGAAGCTGCCGCTCGCCGATTCTCCCGGAGGCGAAGAAGCGGCTTCTTCGCACACAGAGCATTGTGGCGAGCGCAGGGAGCTCCTGAGAGCGGTTTGTGCCGAAAGAAGCCCGGGACCGGCACTTAGCTTCGGAGAGCTGCGTATCTGCGTCTTCTGCGTGTCTTGCCGCTCTACACTCAGCAAAAAGCTTTTCCAGCATATCTTGCAAGGAGAAACTCTGCCAGGAAAGAAAACATCCAAAATCTTGTTCTAAAGCTTGCACGGGGGTCTGCAAAGAGTTTGGCAAGAATGAAAGGTAGTTGTCCAAAACCTCGTTCTTTTCCAATAGAATAACCATGGAAAAGGCAGGAGAGTGGTAAAGTACTGTTTTCTCTAAGTCTGCATGCTGCCCACACTGTGCCTGTGTGCTGCAGCTTGCATCTTCGCCTTTGGGAAGCTGCCGCACGCCGATTCTCCCGGAGGCAAAGAAGCGGCTTCTTCGCACACAGAGCATTGTGGCGAGCGCAGGGAGCTCCTGAGAGCGGTTTGTGCCGAAAGAAGCCCGGGACCGGCACTTAGCTTCGGAGAGCTGCGTATCTGCGTCTTCTGCGTGTCTTGCCGCTCTACACTCAGCAAAAAGCTTTTCCACCATATCTTGCAAGGAGAAACTCTGCCAGGAAGAAAACATCCAAAATCTTGTTCTAAAGCTTGCACGGGGGTCTGCAAAGAGTTTGGCAAGAATGAAAGGTAGTTGTCCAAAACTCGTTCTTTTCCAATAGAATAACCATGGAAAAGGCAGGAGAGTGGTAAAGTACTGTTTTCTCTAAGTCTGCATGCTGCCCACACTGTGCCTGTGTGCTGCAGCTTGCATCTTCGCCTTTGGGAAGCTGCCGCTCGCCGATTCTCCCGGAGGCGAAGAAGCGGCTTCTTCGCACACAGAGCATTGTGGCGAGCGCAGGGAGCTCCTGAGAGCGGTTTGTGCCGAAAGAAGCCCGGGACCGGCACTTAGCTTCGGAGAGCTGCGTATCTGCGTCTTCTGCGTGTCTTGCCGCTCTACACTCAGCAAAAAGCTTTTCCACCATATCTTGCAAGGAGAAACTCTGCCAGGAAAGAAAACATCCAAAATCTTGTTCTAAAGCTTGCACGGGGGTCTGCAAAGAGTTTGGCAAGAATGAAAGGTAGTTGTCCAAAACTCGTTCTTTTCCAATAGAATAACCATGGAAAAGGCAGGAGAGTGGTAAAGTACTGTTTTCTCTAAGTCTGAAGGCTGCCCACACTGTGCCTGTGTGCTGCAGCTTGCATCTTCGCCTTTGGGAAGCTGCCGCTCGCCGATTCTCCCGGAGGCGAAGAAGCGGCTTCTTCGCACACAGAGCATTGTGGCGAGCGCAGGGAGCTCCTGAGAGCGGTTTGTGCCGAAAGAAGCCCGGGACCGGCACTTAGCTTCGGAGAGCTGCGTATCTGCGTCTTCTGCGTGTCTTGCCGCTCTACACTCAGCAAAAAGCTTTTCCACCATATCTTGCAAGGAGAAACTCTGCCAGGAAAGAAAACATCCAAAATCTTGTTCTAAAGCTTGCACGGGGGTCTGCCAAGAGTTTGGCAAGAATGAAAGGTAGTTGTCCAAAACTCGTTCTTTTCCAATAGAATAACCATGGAAAAGGCAGGAGAGTGGTAAAGTACTGTTTTCTCTAAGTCTGCATGCTGCCCACACTGTGCCTGTGTGCTGCAGCTTGCATCTTCGCCTTTGGGAAGCTGCCGCTCGCCGATTCTCCCGGAGGCGAAGAAGCGGCTTCTTCGCACACAGAGCATTGTGGCGAGCGCAGGGAGCTCCTGAGAGCGGTTTGTGCCGAAAGAAGCCCGGGACCGGCACTTAGCTTCGGAGAGCTGCGTATCTGCGTCTTCTGCGTGTCTTGCCGCTCTACACTCAGCAAAAAGCTTTTCCAGCATATCTTGCAAGGAGAAACTCTGCCAGGAAAGAAAACATCCAAAATCTTGTTCTAAAGCTTGCACGGGGGTCTGCAAAGAGTTTGGCAAGAATGAAAGGTAGTTGTCCAAAACTCGTTCTTTTCCAATAGAATAACCATGGAAAAGGCAGGAGAGTGGTAAAGTACTGTTTTCTCTAAGTCTGCATGCTGCCCACACTGTGCCTGTGTGCTGCAGCTTGCATCTTCGCCTTTGGGAAGCTGCCGCACGCCGATTCTCCCCGGAGGCGAAGAAGCGGCTTCTTCGCACACAGAGCATTGTGGCGAGCGCAGGGAGCTCCTGAGAGCGGTTTGTGCCGAAAGAAGCCCGGGACCGGCACTTAGCTTCGGAGAGCTGCGTATCTGCGTCTTCTGCGTGTCTTGCCGCTCTACACTCAGCAAAAAGCTTTTCCACCATATCTTGCAAGGAGAAACTCTGCCAGGAAAGAAAACATCCAAAATCTTGTTCTAAAGCTTGCACGGGGGTCTGCAAAGAGTTTGGCAAGAATGAAAGGTAGTTGTCCAAAACTCGTTCTTTTCCAATAGAATAACCATGGAAAGGCAGGAGAGTGGTAAAGTACTGTTTTCTCTAAGTCTGAATGCTGCCCACACTGTGCCTGTGTGCTGCAGCTTGCATCTTCGCCTTTGGGAAGCTGCCGCTCGCCGATTCTCCCGGAGGCGAAGAAGCGGCTTCTTCGCACACAGAGCATTGTGGCGAGCGCAGGGAGCTCCTGAGAGCGGTTTGTGCCGAAAGAAGCCCGGGACCGGCACTTAGCTTCGGAGAGCTGCGTATCTGCGTCTTCTGCGTGTCTTGCCGCTCTACACTCAGCAAAAAGCTTTTCCACCATATCTTGCAAGGAGAAACTCTGCCAGGAAAGAAAACATCCAAAATCTTGTTCTAAAGCTTGCACGGGGGTCTGCAAAGAGTTTGGCAAGAATGAAAGGTAGTTGTCCAAAACTCGTTCTTTTCCAATAGAATAACCATGGAAAAGGCAGGAGAGTGGTAAAGTACTGTTTTCTCTAAGTCTGAAGGCTGCCCACACTGTGCCTGTGTGCTGCAGCTCGCATCTTCGCCTTTGGGAAGCTGCCGCTCGCCGATTCTCCCGGAGGCGAAGAAGCGGCTTCTTCGCACACAGAGCATTGTGGCGAGCGCAGGGAGCTCCTGAGAGCGGTTTGTGCCGAAAGAAGCCCGGGACCGGCACTTAGCTTCGGAGAGCTGCGTATCTGCGTCTTCTGCGTGTCTTGCCGCTCTACACTCAGCAAAAAGCTTTTCCACCATATCTTGCAAGGAGAAACTCTGCCAGGAAAGAAAACATCCAAAATCTTGTTCTAAAGCTTGCAAGGGGGTCTGCAAAGAGTTTGGCAAGAATGAAAGGTAGTTGTCCAAAACTCGTTCTTTTCCAATAGAATAACCATGGAAAAGGCAGGAGAGTGGTAAAGTACTGTTTTCTCTAAGTCTGAATGCTGCCCACACTGTGCCTGTGTGCTGCAGCTTGCATCTTCGCCTTTGGGAAGCTGCCGCTCGCCGATTCTCCCGGAGGCGAAGAAGCGGCTTCTTCGCACACAGAGCATTGTGGCGAGCGCAGGGAGCTCCTGAGAGCGGTTTGTGCCGAAAGAAGCCCGGGACCGGCACTTAGCTTCGGAGAGCTGCGTATCTGCGTCTTCTGCGTGTCTTGCCGCTCTACACTCAGCAAAAAGCTTTTCCACCATATCTTGCAAGGAGAAACTCTGCCAGGAAAGAACACATCCAAAATCTTGTTCTAAAGCTTGCACGGGGGTCTGCAAAGAGTTTGGCAAGAATGAAAGGTAGTTGTCCAAAACTCGTTCTTTTCCAATAGAATAACCATGGAAAAGGCAGGGAGAGTGGTAAAGTACTGTTTTCTCTAAGTCTGAATGCTGCCCACACTGTGCCTGTGTGCTGCAGCTTGCATCTTCGCCTTTGGGAAGCTGCCGCTCGCCGATTCTCCCGGAGGCGAAGAAGCGGCTTCTTCGCACACAGAGCATTGTGGCGAGCGCAGGGAGCTCCTGAGAGCGGTTTGTGCCGAAAGAAGCCCGGGACCGGCACTTAGCTTCGGAGAGCTGCGTATCTGCGTCTTCTGCGTGTCTTGCCGCTCTACACTCAGCAAAAAGCTTTTCCAGCATATCTTGCAAGGAGAAACTCTGCCAGGAAAGAAAACATCCAAAATCTTGTTCTAAAGCTTGCACGGGGGTCTGCAAAGAGTTTGGCAAGAATGAAAGGTAGTTGTCCAAAACTCGTTCTTTTCCAATAGAATAACCATGGAAAAGGCAGGAGAGTGGTAAAGTACTGTTTTCTCTAAGTCTGAATGCTGCCCACACTGTGCCTGTGTGCTGCAGCTTGCATCTTCGCCTTTGGGGAAGCTGCCGCTCGCCGATTCTCCCGGAGGCGAAGAAGCGGCTTCTTCGCACACAGAGCATTGTGGCGAGCGCAGGGAGCTCCTGAGAGCGGTTTGTGTCGAAAGAAGCCCGGGACCGGCACTTAGCTTCGGAGAGCTGCGTATCTGCGTCTTCTGCGTGTCTTGCCGCTCTACACTCAGCAAAAAGCTTTTCCACCATATCTTGCAAGGAGAAACTCTGCCAGGAAAGAACACATCCAAAATCTTGTTCTAAAGCTTGCACGGGGGTCTGCAAAGAGTTTGGCAAGAATGAAAGGTAGTTGTCCAAAACTCGTTCTTTTCCAATAGAATAACCATGGAAAAGGCAGGAGAGTGGTAAAGTACTGTTTTCTCTAAGTCTGAATGCTGCCCGCACTGTGCCTGTGTGCTGCAGCTTGCATCTTCGCCTTTGGGAAGCTGCCGCACGCCGATTCTCCCGGAGGCGAAGAAGCGGCTTCTTCGCACACAGAGCATTGTGGCGAGCGCAGGGAGCTCCTGAGAGTGGTTTGTGCCGAAAGAAGCCCGGGACCGGCACTTAGCTTCGGAGAGCTGCGTATCTGCGTCTTCTGCGTGTCTTGCCGCTCTACACTCAGCAAAAAGCTTTTCCAGCATATCTTGCAAGGAGAAACTCTGCCAGGAAAGAAAACATCCAAAATCTTGTTCTAAAGCTTGCACGGGGGTCTGCAAAGAGTTTGGCAAGAATGAAGGTAGTTGTCCAAAACTCGTTCTTTTCCAATAGAATAACCATGGAAAAGGCAGGAGAGTGGTAAAGTACTGTTTTCCTCTAAGTCTGAAGGCTGTCCACACTGTGCCTGTGTGCTGCAGCTTGCATCTCCGCCTTTGGGAAGCTGCCGCTCGCCGATTCTCCCGGAGGCGAAGAAGCGGCTTCTTCGCACACAGAGCATTGTGGCGAGCGCAGGGAGCTCCTGAGAGCGGTTTGTGCCGAAAGAAGCCCGGGACCGGCACTTAGCTTCGGAGAGCTGCGTATCTGCGTCTTCTGCGTGTCTTGCCGCTCTACACTCAGCAAAAAGCTTTTCCACCATATCTTGCAAGGAGAAACTCTGCCAGGAAAGAAAACATCCAAAATCTTGTTCTAAAGCTTGCACGGGGGTCTGCAAAGAGTTTGGCAAGAATGAAAGGTAGTTGTCCAAAACTCGTTCTTTTCCAATAGAATAACCATGGAAAAGGCAGGAGAGTGGTAAAGTACTGTATTCTCTAAGTCTGAAGGCTGCCCACACTGTGCCTGTGTGCTGCAGCTTGCATCTTCGCCTTTGGGAAGCTGCCGCTCGCCGATTCTCCCGGAGGCGAAGAAGCGGCTTCTTCGCACACAGAGCATTGTGGCGAGCGCAGGGAGCTCCTGAGAGCGGTTTGTGTCGAAAGAAGCCCGGGACCGGCACTTAGCTTCGGAGAGCTGCGTATCTGCGTCTTCTGCGTGTCTTGCCGCTCTACACTCAGCAAAAAGCTATTCCACCATATCTTGCAAGGAGAAACTCTGCCAAGGAAAGAAAACATCCAAAATCTTGTTCTAAAGCTTGCACGGGGGTCTGCAAAGAGTTTGGCAAGAATGAAAGGTAGTTGTCCAAAACTCGTTCTTTTCCAATAGAATAACCATGGAAAAGGCAGGAGAGTGGTAAAGTACTGTTTTCTCTAAGTCTGAATGCTGCCCACACTGTGCCTGTGTGCTGCAGCTTGCATCTTCGCCTTTGGGAAGCTGCCGCTCGCCGATTCTCCCGGAGGCGAAGAAGCGGCTTCTTCGCACACAGAGCATTGTGGCGAGCGCAGGGAGCTCCTGAGAGCGGTTTGTGTCGAAAGAAGCCCGGGACCGGCACTTAGCTTCGGAGAGCTGCGTATCTGCGTCTTCTGCGTGTCTTGCCGCTCTACACTCAGCAAAAAGCTTTTCCACCATATCTTGCAAGGAGAAACTCTGCCAGGAAAGAAAACATCCAAAATCTTGTTCTAAAGCTTGCACGGGGGTCTGCAAAGAGTTTGGCAAGAATGAAAGGTAGTTGTCCAAAACTCGTTCTTTTCCAATAGAATAACCATGGAAAAGGCAGGAGAGTGGTAAAGTACTGTTTTCTCTAAGTCTGAAGGCTGTCCACACTGTGCCTGTGTGCTGCAGCTTGCATCTCCGCCTTTGGGAAGCTGCCGCTCGCCGATTCTCCCGGAGGCGAAGAAGCGGCTTCTTCGCACACAGAGCATTGTGGCGAGCGCAGGGAGCTCCTGAGAGCGGTTTGTGCCGAAAGAAGCCCGGGACCGGCACTTAGCTTCGGAGAGCTGCGTATCTGCGTCTTCTGCGTGTCTTGCCGCTCTACACTCAGCAAAAAGCTTTTCCACCATATCTTGCAAGGAGAAACTCTGCCAGGAAAGAAAACATCCAAATCTTGTTCTAAAGCTTGCACGGGGGTCTGCAAAGAGTTGGCAAGAATGAAAGGTAGTTGTCCAAAACTCGTTCTTTTCCAATAGAATAACCATGGAAAAGGCAGGAGAGTGGTAAAGTACTGTTTTCTCTAAGTCTGAAGGCTGCCCACACTGTGCTGTGTGCTGCAGCTTGCATCTTCGCCTTTGGGAAGCTGCCGCTCGCCGATTCTCCCGGAGGCGAAGAAGCGGCTTCTTCGCACACAGAGCATTGTGGCGAGCGCAGGGAGCTCCTGAGAGCGGTTTGTGCCGAAAGAAGCCCGGGACCGGCACTTAGCTTCGGAGAGCTGCGTATCTGCGTCTTCTGCGTGTCTTGCCGCTCTACACTCAGCAAAAAGCTTTTCCAGCATATCTTGCAAGGAGAAACTCTGCCAGGAAAGAAAACATCCAAAATCTTGTTCTAAAGCTTGCACGGGGGTCTGCAAGAGTTTGGCAAGAATGAAAGGTAGTTGTCCAAAACTCGTTCTTTTCCAATAGAATAACCATGGAAAAGGCAGGAGAGTGGTAAAGTACTGTTTTCTCTAAGTCTGAATGCTGCCCACACTGTGCCTGTGTGCTGCAGCTTGCATCTTCGCCTTTGGGAAGCTGCCGCTCGCCGATTCTCCCGGAGGCGAAGAAGCGGCTTCTTCGCACACAGAGCATTGTGGCGAGCGCAGGGAGCTCCTGAGAGCGGTTTGTGCCGAAAGAAGCCCGGGACCGGCACTTAGCTTCGGAGAGCTGCGTATCTGCGTCTTCTGCGTGTCTTGCCGCTCTACACTCAGCAAAAAGCTTTTCCACCATATCTTGCAAGGAGAAACTCTGCCAGGAAAGAAAACATCCAAAATCTTGTTCTAAAGCTTGCACGGGGGTCTGCAAAGAGTTTGGCAAGAATGAAAGGTAGTTGTCCAAAACTCGTTCTTTTCCAATAGAATAACATGGAAAAGGCAGGAGAGTGGTAAAGTACTGTTTTCTCTAAGTCTGAAGGCTGCCCACACTGTGCCTGTGTGCTGCAGCTTGCATCTCCGCCTTTGGGAAGCTGCCGCTCGCCGATTCTCCCGGAGGCGAAGAAGCGGCTTCTTCGCACACAGAGCATTGTGGCGAGCGCAGGGAGCTCCTGAGAGCGGTTTGTGCCGAAAGAAGCCCGGGACCGGCACTTAGCTTCGGAGAGCTGCGTATCTGCGTCTTCTGCGTGTCTTGCCGCTCTACACTCAGCAAAAAGCTTTTCCACCATATCTTGCAAGGAGAAACTCTGCCAGGAAAGAAAACATCCAAAATCTTGTTCTAAAGCTTGCACGGGGGTCTGCAAAGAGTTTGGCAAGAATGAAAGGTAGTTGTCCAAAACTCGTTCTTTTCCAATAGAATAACCATGGAAAAGGCAGGAGAGTGGTAAAGTACTGTTTTCTCTAAGTCTGAAGGCTGCCCACACTGTGCCTGTGTGCTGCAGCTTGCATCTTCGCCTTTGGGAAGCTGCCGCTCGCCGATTCTCCCGGAGGCGAAGAAGCGGCTTCTTCGCACACAGAGCATTGTGGCGAGCGCAGGGAGCTCCTGAGAGCGGTTTGTGCCGAAAGAAGCCCGGGACCGGCACTTAGCTTCGGAGAGCTGCGTATCTGCGTCTTCTGCGTGTCTTGCGCTCTACACTCAGCAAAAAGCTTTTCCACCATATCTTGCAAGGAGAAACTCTGCCAGGAAAGAAAACATCCAAAATCTTGTTCTAAAGCTTGCACGGGGGTCTGCAAAGAGTTTGGCAAGAATGAAAGGTAGTTGTCCAAAACTCGTTCTTTTCCAATAGAATAACCATGGAAAAGGCAGGAGAGTGGTAAAGTACTGTTTTCTCTAAGTCTGAATGCTGCCCACACTGTGCCTGTGTGCTGCAGCTTGCATCTTCGCCTTTGGGAAGCTGCCGCTCGCCGATTCTCCCGGAGGCGAAGAAGCGGCTTCTTCGCACACAGAGCATTGTGGCGAGCGCAGGGAGCTCCTGAGAGCGGTTTGTGTCGAAAGAAGCCCGGGACCGGCACTTAGCTTCGGAGAGCTGCGTATCTGCGTCTTCTGCGTGTCTTGCCGCTCTACACTCAGCAAAAAGCTTTTCCAGCATATCTTGCAAGGAGGAAACTCTGCCAGAAAGAAACACATCCAAAATCTTGTTCTAAAGCTTGCACGGGGTCTGCAAAGAGTTTGGCAAGAATGAAAGGTAGTTGTCCAAAACTCGTTCTTTTCCAATAGAATAACCATGGAAAAGGCAGGAGAGTGGTAAAGTACTGTTTTCTCTAAGTCTGAATGCTGCCCACACTGTGCCTGTGTGCTGCAGCTTGCATCTTCGCCTTTGGGAAGCTGCCGCTCGCCGATTCTCCCGGAGGCGAAGAAGCGGCTTCTTCGCACACAGAGCATGTGGCGAGCGCAGGGAGCTCCTGAGAGCGGTTTGTGCCGAAAGAAGCCCGGGACCGGCACTTAGCTTCGGAGAGCTGCGTATCTGCGTCTTCTGCGTGTCTTGCCGCTCTACACTCAGCCAAAAGCTTTTCCACCATATCTTGCAAGGAGAAACTCTGCCAGGAAAGAAAACATCCAAAATCTTGTTCTAAAGCTTGCACGGGGGTCTGCAAAGAGTTTGGCAAGAATGAAAGGTAGTTGTCCAAAACTCGTTCTTTTCCAATAGAATAACCATGGATAAGGCAGGAGAGTGGTAAAGTACTGTTTTCTCTAAGTCTGAAGGCTGCCCACACTGTGCCTGTGTGCTGCAGCTTGCATCTCGCCTTTGGGAAGCTGCCGCTCGCCGATTCTCCCGGAGGCGAAGAAGCGGCTTCTTCGCACACAGAGCATTGTGGCGAGCGCAGGGAGCTCCTGAGAGCGGTTTGTGCCGAAAGAAGCCCGGGACCGGCACTTTGCTTCGGAGAGCTGCGTATCTGCGTCTTCTGCGTGTCTTGCCGCTCTACCACTCAGCAAAAAGCTTTTCCACCATATCTTGCAAGGAGAAACTCTGCCAGGAAAGAAAACATCCAAAATCTTGTTCTAAAGCTTGCACGGGGGTCTGCAAAGAGTTTGGCAAGAATGAAAGGTAGTTGTCCAAAACTCGTTCTTTTTCCAATAGAATAACCATGAAAAGGCAGGAGAGTGGTAAAGTACTGTTTTCTCTAAGTCTGAATGCTGCCCACACTGTGCCTGTTGCTGCAGCTTGCATCTTCGCCTTTGGGAAGCTGCCGCTCGCCGATTCTCCCGCAGGCGAAGAAGCGGCTTCTTCGCACCACAGAGCATTGTGGCGAGCGCAGGGAGCTCCTGAGAGCGGTTTGTGCCGAAAGAAGCCCGGACCGGCACTTAGCTTCGGAGAGCTGCGTATCTGCGTATCTGCGTCTTCTGCGTGTCTTGCCGCTCTACACTCAGCAAAAAGCTTTTCCACCATATCTTGCAAGGAGAAACTCTGCCAGGAAAGAAAACATCCAAAATCTTGTTCTAAAGCTTGCACGGGGGTCTGCAAAGAGTTTGGCAAGAATGAAAGATAGTTGACCAAAACTCGTTCTTTTCCACTATAATAACCATGGAAAAGGCAGGAGAGTGGTAAAGTACTGTTTTCTCTAAGTCTGAAGGCTGCCCACACTGTGCCTGTGTGCTGCAGCTTGCATCTTCGCCTTTGGGAAGCTGCCGCTCGCCGATTCTCCCGGAGGCGAAGAAGCGGCTTCTTCGCACACAGAGCATTGTGGCGAGCGCAGGGAGCTCCTGAGAGCGGTTTGTGCCGAAAGAAGCCCGGGACCGGCACTTAGCTTCGGAGAGCTGCGTATCTGCGTCTTCTGCGTGTCTTGCCGCTCTACACTCAGCAAAAAAGCTTTTCCACCATATCTTGCAAGGAGAAACTCTGCCAGGAAAGAAAACATCCAAAATCTTGTTCTAAAGCTTGCACGGAGGTCTGCAAAGAGTTTGGCAAGAATGAAAGGTAGTTGTCCAAAACTCGTTCTTTTCCAATAGAATAACCATGGAAAAGGCAGGAGAGTGGTAAAGTACTGTTTTCTCTAAGTCTGAATGCTGCCCACACTGTGCCTGTGTGCTGCAGCTTGCATCTTCGCCTTTGGGAAGCTGCCGCTCGCCGATTCTCCCGGAGGCGAAGAAGCGGCTTCTTCGCACACAGAGCATTGTGGCGAGCGCAGGGAGCTCCTGAGAGCGGTTTGTGCCGAAAGAAGCCCGGGACCGGCACTTAGCTTCGGAGAGCTGCGTATCTGCGTCTTCTGCGTGTCTTGCCGCTCTACACTCAGCAAAAAGCTTTTCCACCATATCTTGCAAGGAGAAACTCTGCCAGGAAAGAAAACATCCAAAATCTTGTTCTAAAGCTTGCACGGGGGTCTGCAAAGAGTTTGGCAAGAATGAAAGGTAGTTGTCCAATACTCGTTCTTTTCCAATAGAATAACCATGGAAAAGGCAGGAGAGTGGTAAAGTACTGTTTTCTCTAAGTCTGAATGCTGCCCACACTGTGCCTGTGTGCTGCAGCTTGCATCTTCGCCTTTGGGAAGCTGCCGCTCGCCGATTCTCCCGGAGGCGAAGAAGCGGCTTCTTCGCACACAGAGCATTGTGGCGAGCGCAGGGAGCTCCTGAGAGCGGTTTGTGCCGAAAGAAGCCCGGGACCGGCACTTAGCTTCGGAGAGCTGCGTATCTGCGTCTTCTGCGTGTCTTGCCGCTCTACACTCAGCAAAAAGCTTTTCCAGCATATCTTGCAAGGAGAAACTCTGCCAGGAAAGAAAACATCCAAAATCTTGTTCTAAAGCTTGCACGGGGGTCTGCAAAGAGTTTGGCAAGAATGAAAGGTAGTTGTCCAAAACTCGTTCTTTTCCAAAATAATAACCATGGAAAAGGCAGGAGAGTGGTAAAGTACTGTTTTCTCTAAGTCTGAAGGCTGCCCACACTGTGCCTGTGTGCTGCAGCTTGCATCTTCGCCTTTGGGAAGCTGCCGCTCGCCGATTCTCCCGGAGGCGAAGAAGCGGCTTCTTCGCACACAGAGCATTGTGGCGAGCGCAGGGAGCTCCTGAGAGCGGTTTGTGCCGAAAGAAGCCCGGGACCGGCACTTAGCTTCGGAGAGCTGCGTATCTGCGTCTTCTGCGTGTCTTGCCGCTCTACACTCAGCAAAAAGCTTTTCCACCATATCTTGCATGGAGAAACTCTGCCAGGAAAGAAAACATCCAAAATCTTGTTCTAAAGCTTGCACGGGGGTCTGCAAAGAGTTTGGCAAGAATGAAAGGTAGTTGTCCAAAACTCGTTCTTTTCCAATAGAATAACCATGGAAAAGGCAGGAGAGTGGTAAAGTACTGTTTTCTCTAAGTCTGAAGGCTGCCCACACTGTGCCTGTGTGCTGCAGCTTGCATCTTCGCCTTTGGGAAGCTGCCGCTCGCCGATTCTCCCGGAGGCGAAGAAGCGGCTTCTTCGCACACAGAGCATTGGGGCGAGCGCAGGGAGCTCCTGAGAGCGGTTTGTGCCGAAAGAAGCCCGGGACCGGCACTTAGCTTCGGAGAGCTGCGTATCTGCGTCTTCTGCGTGTCTTGCCGCTCTACACTCAGCAAAAAGCTTTTCCACCATATCTTGCAAGGAGAAACTCTGCCAGGAAAGAAAACATCCAAAATCTTGTTCTAAAGCTTGCACGGGGGTCTGCAAAGAGTTTGGCAAGAATGAAAGGTAGTTGTCCAAAACTCGTTCTTTTCCAATAGAATAACCATGGAAAAGGCAGGAGAGTGGTAAAGTACTGTTTTCTCTAAGTCTGAATGCTGCCCACACTGTGCCTGTGTGCTGCAGCTTGCATCTTCGCCTTTGGGAAGCTGCCGCTCGCCGATTCTCCCGGAGGCGAAGAAGCGGCTTCTTCGCACACAGAGCATTGTGGCGAGCGCAGGGAGCTCCTGAGAGCGGTTTGTGCCGAAAGAAGCCCGGGACCGGCACTTAGCTTCGGAGAGCTGCGTATCTGCGTCTTCTGCGTGTCTTGCCGCTCTACACTCAGCAAAAAGCTTTTCCACCATATCTTGCAAGGAGAAACTCTGCCAGGAAAGAAAACATCCAAAATCTTGTTCTAAAGCTTGCACGGGGGTCTGCAAAGAGTTTGGCAAGAATGAAAGGTAGTTGTCCAAAACTCGTTCTTTTCCAATAGAATAACCATGGAAAAGGCAGGAGAGTGGTAAAGTACTGTTTTCTCTAAGTCTGAATGCTGCCCACACTGTGCCTGTGTGCTGCAGCTTGCATCTTCGCCTTTGGGAAGCTGCCGCTCGCCGATTCTCCCGGAGGCGAAGAAGCGGCTTCTTCGCACACAGAGCATTGTGGCGAGCGCAGGGAGCTCCTGAGAGCGGTTTGTGCCGAAAGAAGCCCGGGACCGGCACTTTAGCTTCGGAGAGCTGCGTATCTGCGTCTTCTGCGTGTCTTGCCGCTCTACACTCAGCAAAAAGCTTTTCCAGCATATCTTGCAAGGAGAAACTCTGCCAGGAAAGAAAACATCCAAAATCTTGTTCTAAAGCTTGCACGGGGGTCTGCAAAGAGTTTGGCAAGAATGAAAGGTAGTTGTCCAAAACTCGTTCTTTTCCAAAATAATAACCATGGAAAAGGCAGGAGAGTGGTAAAGTACTGTTTTCTCTAAGTCTGAAGGCTGCCCACACTGTGCCTGTGTGCTGCAGCTTGCATCTTCGCCTTTGGGAAGCTGCCGCTCGCCGATTCTCCCGGAGGCGAAGAAGCGGCTTCTTCGCACACAGAGCATTGTGGCGAGCGCAGGGAGCTCCTGAGAGCGGTTTGTGCCGAAAGAAGCCCGGGACCGGCACTTAGCTTCGGAGAGCTGCGTATCTGCGTCTTCTGCGTGTCTTGCCGCTCTACACTCAGCAAAAAGCTTTTCCACCATATCTTGCAAGGAGAAACTCTGCCAGGAAAGAAAACATCCAAAATCTTGTTCTAAAGCTTGCACGGGGGTCTGCAAAGAGTTTGGCGAGAATGAAAGGTAGTTGTCCAAAACTCGTTCTTTTCCACTATAATAACCATGGAAAAGGCAGGAGAGTGGTAAAGTACTGTTTTCTCTAAGTCTGAAGGCTGCCCACACTGTGCCTGTGTGCTGCAGCTTGCATCTTCGCCTTTGGGAAGCTGCCGCTCACCGATTCTCCCGGAGGCGAAGAAGCGGCTTCTTCGCACACAGAGCATTGGGGCGAGCGCAGGGAGCTCCTGAGAGCGGTTTGTGCCGAAAGAAGCCCGGGACCGGCACTTAGCTTCGGAGAGCTGCGTATCTGCGTCTTCTGCGTGTCTTGCCGCTCTACACTCAGCAAAAAGCTTTTCCACCATATCTTGCAAGGAGAAACTCTGCCAGGAAAGAAAACATCCAAAATCTTGTTCTAAAGCTTGCACGGGGGTCTGCAAAGAGTTTGGCAAGAATGAAAGGTAGTTGTCCAAAACTCGTTCTTTTCCAATAGAATAACCATGGAAAAGGCAGGAGAGTGGTAAAGTACTGTTTTCTCTAAGTCTGAATGCTGCCCACACTGTGCCTGTGTGCTGCAGCTTGCATCTTCGCCTTTGGGAAGCTGCCGCTCTCCGATTATCCCGGAGGCGAAGAAGCGGCTTCTTCGCACACAGAGCATTGTGGCGAGCGCAGGGAGCTCCTGAGAGCGGTTTGTGCCGAAAGAAGCCCGGGACCGGCACTTAGCTGCGGAGAGCGGCGTATCTGCGTCTTCTGCGTGTCTTGCCGCTCTACACTCAGCAAAAAGCTTTTCCACCATATCTTGCAAGGAGAAACTCTGCCAGGAAAGAAAACATCCAAAATCTTGTTCTAAAGCTTGCACGGGGGTCTGCAAAGAGTTTGGCAAGAATGAAAGGTAGTTGTCCAAAACTCGTTCTTTTCCAATAGAATAACCATGGAAAAGGCAGGAGAGTGGTAAAGTACTGTTTTCTCTAAGTCTGAAGGCTGCCCACACTGTGCCTGTGTGCTGCAGCTTGCATCTTCGCCTTTGGGAAGCTGCCGCTCGCCGATTCTCCCGGAGGCGAAGAAGCGGCTTCTTCGCACACAGAGCATTGTGGCGAGCGCAGGGAGCTCCTGAGAGCGGTTTGTGCCGAAAGAAGCCCGGGACCGGCACTTAGCTTCGGAGAGCTGCGTATCTGCGTCTTCTGCGTGTCTTGCCGCTCTACACTCAGCAAAAAGCTTTTCCACCATATCTTGCAAGGAGAAACTCTGCCAGGAAAGAAAACATCCAAAATCTTGTTCTAAAGCTTGCACGGGGGTCTGCAAAGAGTTTGGCAAGAATGAAAGGTAGTTGTCCAAAACTCGTTCTTTTCCACTATAATAACCATGGAAAAGGCAGGAGAGTGGTAAAGTACTGTTTTCTCTAAGTCTGAAGGCTGCCCACACTGTGCCTGTGTGCTGCAGCTTGCATCTTCGCCTTTGGGAAGCTGCCGCTCGCCAATTCTCCCGGAGGCGAAGAAGCGGCTTCTTCGCACACAGAGCATTGTGGCGAGCGCAGGGAGCTCCTGAGAGCGGTTTGTGCCGAAAGAAGCCCGGGACCGGCACTTAGCTTCGGAGAGCTGCGTATCTGCGTCTTCTGCGTGTCTTGCCGCTCTACACTCAGCAAAAAGCTTTTCCAGCATATCTTGCAAGGAGAAACTCTGCCAGGAAAGAAAACATCCAAAATCTTGTTCTAAAGCTTGCACGGGGGTCTGCAAAGAGTTTGGCAAGAATGAAAGGTAGTTGTCCAAAACTCGTTCTTTTCCAATAGAATAACCATGGAAAAGGCAGGAGAGTGGTAAAGTACTGTTTTCTCTAAGTCTGAATGCTGCCCACACTGTGCCTGTGTGCTGCAGCTTGCATCTTCGCCTTTGGGAAGCTGCCGCTCGCCGATTCTCCCGGAGGCGAAGAAGCGGCTTCTTCGCACACAGAGCATTGTGGCGAGCGCAGGGAGCTCCTGAGAGCGGTTTGTGCCGAAAGAAGCCCGGGACCGGCACTTAGCTTCGGAGAGCTGCGTATCTGCGTCTTCTGCGTGTCTTGCCGCTCTACACTCAGCAAAAAAGCTTTTCCACCATATCTTGCAAGGAGAAACTCTGCCAGGAAAGAAAACATCCAAAATCTTGTTCTAAAGCTTGCACGGAGGTCTGCAAAGAGTTTGGCAAGAATGAAAGGTAGTTGTCCAAAACTCGTTCTTTTCCAATAGAATAACCATGGAAAAGGCAGGAGAGTGGTAAAGTACTGTTTTCTCTAAGTCTGAATGCTGCCCACACTGTGCCTGTGTGCTGCAGCTTGCATCTTCGCCTTTGGGAAGCTGCCGCTCGCCGATTCTCCCGGAGGCGAAGAAGCGGCTTCTTCGCACACAGAGCATTGTGGCGAGCGCAGGGAGCTCCTGAGAGCGGTTTGTGCCGAAAGAAGCCCGGGACCGGCACTAGCTTCGGAGAGCTGCGTATCTGCGTCTTCTGCGTGTCTTGCCGCTCTACACTCAGCAAAAAGCTTTTCCCACCATATCTTGCAAGGAGAAACTCTGCCAGGAAAGAAAACATCCAAAATCTTGTTCTAAAGCTTGCACGGGGTCTGCAAAGAGTTTGGCAAGAATGAAAGGTAGTTGTCCAAAACTCGTTCTTTTCCACTATAATAACCATGGAAAAGGCAGGAGAGTGGTAAAGTACTGTTTTCTCTAAGTCTGAAGGCTGCCCACACTGTGCCTGTGTGCTGCAGCTTGCATCTTCGCCTTTGGGGAAGCTGCCGCTCACCGATTCTCCCGGAGGCGAAGAAGCGGCTTCTTCGCACACAGAGCATTGGGGCGAGCGCAGGGAGCTCCTGAGAGCCGGTTTTGTGCCGAAAGAAGCCCGGGGACCGGCACTTAGCTTCGGAGAGCTGCGTATCTGCGTCTTCTGCGTGTCTTGCCGCTCTACACTCAGCAAAAAGCTTTTCCACCATATCTTGCAAGGAGAAAACTCTGCCAGGAAAGAAAACATCCAAAATCTTGTTCTAAAGCTTGCACGGGGGTCTGCAAAGAGTTTGGCAAGAATGAAGGTTGTTGTCCAAAACTCGTTCTTTTCCAATAGAATAACCATGGAAAAGGCAGGAGAGTGGTAAAGTACTGTTTTCTCTAAGTCTGAAGGCTGCCCACACTGTGCCTGTGTGCTGCAGCTTGCATCTTCGCCTTTGGGAAGCTGCCGCTCGCCGATTCTCCCGGAGGCGAAGAAGCGGCTTCTTCGCACACAGAGCATTGTGGCGAGCGCAGGGAGCTCCTGAGAGCGGTTTGTGCCGAAAGAAGCCCGGGACCGGCACTTAGCTTCGGAGAGCTGCGTATCTGCGTCTTCTGCGTGTCTTGCCGCTCTACACTCAGCAAAAAGCTTTTCCACCATATCTTGCAAGGAGAAACTCTGCCAGGAAAGAAAACATCCAAATCTTGTTCTAAAGCTTGCACGGGGGTCTGCAAAGAGTTTGGCAAGAATGAAAGGTAGTTGTCCAAAAACTCGTTCTTTTCCAATAGAATAACCATGGAAAAGGCAGGAGAGTGGTAAAGTACTGTTTTCTCTAAGTCTGAATGCTGCCCACACCTGTGCCTGTGTGCTGCAGCTTGCATCTTCGCCTTTGGGAAGCTGCCGCTCGCCAATTCTCCCCGGAGGCGAAGAAGCGGCTTCTTCGCACACAGAGCATTGTGGCGAGCGCAGGGAGCTCCTGAGAGCGGTTTGTGCCGAAAGAAGCCCGGGGACCGGCACTTAGCTTCGGAGAGCTGCGTATCTGCGTCTTCTGCGTGTCTTGCCGCTCTACACTCAGCAAAAAGCTTTTCCACCATATCTTGCAAGGAGAAACTCTGCCAGGGAAAGAAAACATCCAAAATCTTGTTCTAAAGCTTGCACGGGGGTCTGCAAAGAGTTTGGCAAGAATGAAAGGTAGTTGTCCAAAAACTCGTTCTTTTCCAATAGAATAACCATGGAAAAGGCAGGAGAGTGGTAAAGTACTGTTTTCTCTAAGTCTGAATGCTGCCCACACTGTGCCTGTGTGCTGCAGCTTGCATCTTCGCCTTTGGGAAGCTGCCGCTCGCCGATTCTCCCGGAGGCGAAGAAGCGGCTTCTTCGCACACAGAGCATTGTGGCGAGCGCAGGGAGCTCCTGAGAGCGGTTTGTGCCGAAAGAAGCCCGGGACCGGCACTTAGCTTCGGAGAGCTGCGTATCTGCGTCTTCTGCGTGTCTTGCCGCTCTACACTCAGCAAAAAAGCTTTTTCCACCATATCTTGCAAGGAGAAACTCTGCCAGGAAAGAAAACATCCAAAATCTTGTTCTAAAGCTTGCACAGAGGTCTGCAAAGAGTTTGGCAAGAATGAAAGGTAGTTGTCCAAAACTCGTTCTTTTCCAATAGAATAACCATGGAAAAGGCAGGAGAGTGGTAAAGTACTGTTTTCTCTAAGTCTGAATGCTGCCCACACTGTGCCTGTGTGCTGCAGCTTGCATCTTCGCCTTTGGGGAAGCTGCCGCTCGCCGATTCTCCCGGAGGCGAAGAAGCGGCTTCTTCGCACACAGAGCATTGTGGCGAGCGCAGGGAGCTCCTGAGAGCGGTTTGTGCCGAAAGAAGCCCGGGACCGGCACTTAGCTTCGGAGAGCTGCGTATCTGCGTCTTCTGCGTGTCTTGCCGCTCTACACTCAGCAAAAAGCTTTTCCACCATATCTTGCAAGGAGAAACTCTGCCAGGAAAGAAAACATCCAAAATCTTGTTCTAAAGCTTGCACGGGGGTCTGCAAAGAGTTTGGCAAGAATGAAAGGTAGTTGTCCAAAACTCGTTCTTTTCCACTAGAATAACCATGGAAAAGGCAGGAGAGTGGTAAAGTACTGTTTTCTCTAAGTCTGAAGGCTGCCCACACTGTGCCTGTGTGCTGCAGCTTGCATCTTCGCCTTTGGGAAGCTGCCGCTCGCCGATTCTCCCGGAGGCGAAGAAGCGGCTTCTTCGCACACAGAGCATTGGGGCGAGCGCAGGGAGCTCCTGAGAGCGGTTTGTGCCGAAACAAGCCCGGGACCGGCACTTAGCTTCGGAGAGCTGCGTATCTGCGTCTTCTGCGTGTCTTGCCGCTCTACACTCAGCAAAAAGCTTTTCCACCATATCTTGCAAGGAGAAACTCTGCCCAGGAAAGAAAACATCCAAAATCTTGTTCTAAAGCTTGCACGGGGGTCTGCAAAGAGTTTGGCAAGAATGAAAGGTAGTTGTCCAAAACTCGTTCTTTTCCAATAGAATAACCATGGAAAAGGCAGGAGAGTGGTAAAGTACTGTTTTCTCTAAGTCTGAAGGCTGCCCACACTGTGCCTGTGTGCTGCAGCTTGCATCTTCGCCTTTGGGAAGCTGCCGCTCGCCGATTCTCCCGGAGGCGAAGAAGCGGCTTCTTCGCACACAGAGCATTGTGGCGAGCGCAGGGAGCTCCTGAGAGCGGTTTGTGCCGAAGAAGCCCGGGACCGGCACTTAGCTTCGGAGAGCTGCGTATCTGCGTCTTCTGCGTGTCTTGCCGCTCTACACTCAGCAAAAAGCTTTTCCACCATATCTTGCAAGGAGAAACTCTGCCAGGAAAGAAAACATCCAAAATCTTGTTCTAAAGCTTGCACGGGGGTCTGCAAAGAGTTTGGCGAGAATGAAAGGTAGTTGTCCAAAACTCGTTCTTTTCCAATAGAATAACCATGGAAAAGGCAGGAGAGTGGTAAAGTACTGTTTTCTCTAAGTCTGAAGGCTGCCCACACTGTGCCTGTGTGCTGCAGCTTGCATCTTCGCCTTTGGGAAGCTGCCGCTCGCCGATTCTCCCGGAGGCGAAGAAGCGGCTTCTTCGCACACAGAGCATTGTGGCGAGCGCAGGGAGCTCCTGAGAGCGGTTTGTGCCGAAAGAAGCCCGGGACCGGCACTTAGCTTCGGAGAGCTGCGTATCTGCGTCTTCTGCGTGTCTTGCCGCTCTACACTCAGCAAAAGCTTTCCACCATATCTTGCAAGGAGAAACTCTGCCAGGAAGAAAACATCCAAAATCTTGTTCTAAAGCTTGCACGGGGGTCTGCAAAGAGTTTGGCAAGAATGAAAGGTAGTTGTCCAAAACTCGTTCTTTTCCAATAGAATAACCATGGAAAAGGCAGGAGAGTGGTAAAGTACTGTTTTCTCTAAGTCTGAATGCTGCCCACACTGTGCCTGTGTGCTGCAGCTTGCATCTTCGCCTTTGGGAAGCTGCCGCTCGCCGATTCTCCCGGAGGCGAAGAAGCGGCTTCTTCGCACACAGAGCATTGTGGCGAGCGCAGGGAGCTCCTGAGAGCGGTTTGTGCCGAAAGAAGCCCGGGACCGGCACTTAGCTTCGGAGAGCTGCGTATCTGCGTCTTCTGCGTGTCTTGCCGCTCTACACTCAGCAAAAAGCTTTTCCACCATATCTTGCAAGGAGAAACTCTGCCAGGAAAGAAAACATCCAAAATCTTGTTCTAAAGCTTGCACGGAGGTCTGCAAAGAGTTTGGCAAGAATGAAAGGTAGTTGTCCAAAACTCGTTCTTTTCCAATAGAATAACCATGGAAAAGGCAGGAGAGTGGTAAAGTACTGTTTTCTCTAAGTCTGAATGCTGCCCACACTGTGCCTGTGTGCTGCAGCTTGCATCTTCGCCTTTGGGAAGCTGCCGCTCGCCGATTCTCCCGGAGGCGAAGAAGCGGCTTCTTCGCAAACAGAGCATTGTGGCGAGCGCAGGGAGCTCCTGAGAGCGGTTTGTGCCGAAAGAAGCCCCGGGACCGGCACTTAGCTTTCGGAGAGCTGCGTATCTGCGTCTTCTGCGTGTCTTGCCGCTCTACACTCAGCAAAAAGCTTTTCCACCATATCTTGCAAGGAGAAACTCTGCCAGGAAAGAAAACATCCAAAATCTTGTTCTAAAGCTTGCACGGAGGGTCTGCAAAGAGTTTGGCAAGAATGAAAGGTAGTTGTCCAAAAACTCGTTCTTTTCCAATAGAATAACCATGGAAAAGGCAGGAGAGTGGTAAAGTACTGTTTTCTCTAAGTCTGAATGCTGCCCACACTGTGCCTGTGTGCTGCAGCTTGCATCTTCGCCTTTGGGAAGCTGCCGCTCGCCGATTCTCCCGGAGGCGAAGAAGCGGCTTCTTCGCACACAGAGCATTGTGGCGAGCGCAGGGAGCTCCTGAGAGCGGTTTGTGCCGAAAGAAGCCCGGGACCGGCACTTAGCTTCGGAGAGCTGCGTATCTGCGTCTTCTGCGTGTCCTTGCCGCTCTACACTCAGCAAAAAGCTTTTCCACCATATCTTGCAAGGAGAAACTCTGCCAGGAAAGAAAACATCCAAAATCTTGTTCTAAAGCTTGCACGGAGGTCTGCAAAGAGTTTGGCAAGAATGAAAGGTAGTTGTCCAAACTCGTTCTTTTCCAATAGAATAACCATGGAAAAGGCAGGAGAGTGGTAAAGTACTGTTTTCTCTAAGTCTGAATGCTGCCCACACTGTGCCTGTGTGCTGCAGCTTGCATCTTCGCCTTTGGGAAGCTGCCGCTCGCCGATTCTCCCGGAGGCGAAGAAGCGGCTTCTTCGCACACAGAGCATTGTGGCGAGCGCAGGGAGCTCCTGAGAGCGGTTTGTGCCGAAAGAAGCCCGGGGACGGCACTTAGCTTCGGAGAGCTGCGTATCTGCGTCTTCTGCGTGTCTTGCCGCTCTACACTCAGCAAAAAGCTTTTCCAGCATATCTTGCAAGGAAAACTCTGCCAGGAAAGAAAACATCCAAAATCTTGGTTCTAAAGCTTGCACGGGGTCTGCAAAGAGTTTGGCAAGAATGAAAGGTAGTTGTCCAAAACTCGTTTTTCCACTCTAATAACCATGGAAAAGGCAGGAGAGTGGTAAAGTTACTGTTTTCTCTAAGTCTGAATGCTGCCCACACTGTGCCTGTGTGCTGCAGCTTGCATCTTCGCCTTTGGGAAGCTGCCGCTCGCCGATTCTCCCGGAGGCGAAGAAGCGGCTTTCTTCGCACACAGAGCATTGTGGCGAGCGCAGGGAGCTCCTGAGAGCGGTTTGTGCCGAAAGAAGCCCGGGACCGGCACTTAGCTTCGGAGAGCTGCGTATCTGCGTCTTCTGCGTGTCTTGCCGCTCTACACTCAGCAAAAAGCTTTTCCAGCATATCTTGCAAGGAGAAACTCTGCCAGGAAAGAAAACATCCAAAATCTTGTTCTAAAGCTTGCACGGAGGTCTGCAAAGAGTTTGGCAAGAATGAAAGGTAGTTGTCCAAAACTCGTTCTTTCCAATAGAATAACCATGGAAAAGGCAGGAGAGTGGTAAAGTACTGTTTTCTCTAAGTCTGAATGCTGCCCACACTGTGCCTGTGTGCTGCAGCTTGCATCTTCGCCTTTGGGAAGCTGCCGCTCGCCGATTCTCCCGGAGGCGAAGAAGCGGCTTCTTCGCACACAGAGCATTGTGGCGAGCGCAGGGAGCTCCTGAGAGCGGTTTGTGCCGAAAGAAGCCCGGGACCGGCACTTAGCTTCGGAGAGCTGCGTATCTGCGTCTTCTGCGTGTCTTGCCGCTCTACACTCAGCAAAAAGCTTTTCCAGCATATCTTGCAAGGAAAACTCTGCCAGGAAAAGAAAACATCCAAAATCTTGTTCTAAAGCTTGCACGGGGGTCTGCAAAGAGTTTGGCAAGAATGAAAGGTAGTTGTCCAAAACTCGTTCTTTTCCAATAGAATAACCCATGGAAAAGGCAGGAGAGTGGTAAAGTACTGTTTTCTCTAAGTCTGAAGGCTGCCCACACTGTGCCTGTGTGCTGCAGCTTGCATCTTCGCCTTTGGGAAGCTGCCGCTCGCCGATTCTCCCCGGAGGCGAAGAAGCGGCTTCTTCGCACACAGAGCATTGTGGCGAGCGCAGGGAGCTCCTGAGAGCGGTTTGTGCCGAAAGAAGCCCGGGACCGGCACTTAGCTTCGGAGAGCTGCGTATCTGCGTCTTCTGCGTGTCTTGCCGCTCTACACTCAGCAAAAAGCTTTTCCACCATATCTTGCAAGGAGAAACTCTGCCAGGAAAGAAAACATCCAAAATCTTGTTCTAAAGCTTGCACGGAGGTCTGCAAAGAGTTTGGCAAGAATGAAAGGTAGTTGTCCAAAACTCGTTCTTTTCCAATAGAATAACCATGGAAAAGGCAGGAGAGTGGTAAAGTACTGTTTTCTCTAAGTCTGAATGCTGCCCACACTGTGCCTGTGTGCTGCAGCTTGCATCTTCGCCTTTGGGAAGCTGCCGCTCGCCGATTCTCCCGGAGGCGAAGAAGCGGCTTCTTCGCACACAGAGCATTGTGGCGAGCGCAGGGAGCTCCTGAGAGCGGTTTGTGCCGAAAGAAGCCCGGGACCGGCACTTAGCTTCGGAGAGCTGCGTATCTGCGTCTTCTGCGTGTCTTGCCGCTCTACACTCAGCAAAAAGCTTTTCCACCATATCTTGCAAGGAGAAACTCTGCCAGGAAAGAAAACATCCAAAATCTTGTTCTAAAGCTTGCACGGAGGTCTGCAAAGAGTTTGGCAAGAATGAAAGGTAGTTGTCCAAAACTCGTTCTTTTCCAATAGAATAACCATGGAAAAGGCAGGAGAGTGGTAAAAGTACTGTTTTCTCTAAGTCTGAATGCTGCCCACACTGTGCCTGTGTGCTGCAGCTTGCATCTTCGCCTTTGGGAAGCTGCCGCTCGCCGATTCTCCCGGAGGCGAAGAAGCGGCTTCTTCGCACACAGAGCATTGTGGCGAGCGCAGGGAGCTCCTGAGAGCGGTTTGTGCCGAAAGAAGCCCGGGACCGGCACTTAGCTTCGGAGAGCTGCGTATCTGCGTCTTCTGCGTGTCTTGCCGCTCTACACTCAGCAAAAAAGCTTTTCCAGCATATCTTGCAAGGAAAAACTCTGCCAGGAAAGAAAACATCCAAAATCTTGTTCTAAAGCTTGCACGGGGGTCTGCAAAGAGTTTGGCAAGAATGAAAGGTAGTTGTCCAAAACTTGTTCTTTTCCAATATAATAACCATGGAAAAGGCAGGAGAGTGGTAAAGTACTGTTTTCTCTAAGTCTGAATGCTGCCCACACTGTGCCTGTGTGCTGCAGCTTGCATCTTCGCCTTTGGGAAGCTGCCGCTCGCCGATTCTCCCGGAGGCGAAGAAGCGGCTTCTTCGCACACAGAGCATTGTGGCGAGCGCAGGGAGCTCCTGAGAGCGGTTTGTGCCGAAAGAAGCCCGGGACCGGCACTTAGCTTCGGAGAGCTGCGTATCTGCGTCTTCTGCGTGTCTTGCCGCTCTACACTCAGCAAAAAGCTTTTCCACCATATCTTGCAAGGAGAAACTCTGCCAGGAAAGAAAACATCCAAAATCTTGTTCTAAAGCTTGCACGGAGGTCTGCAAAGAGTTTGGCAAGAATGAAAGGTAGTTGTCCAAAACTCGTTCTTTTCCAATAGAATAACCATGGAAAAGGCAGGAGAAGTGGTAAAGTACTGTTTCTCTAAGTCTGAATGCTGCCCACACTGTGCCTGTGTGCTGCAGCTTGCATCTTCGCCTTTGGGAAAGCTGCCGCTCGCCGATTCTCCCGGAGGCGAAGAAGCGGCTTCTTCGCACACAGAGCATTGTGGCGAGCGCAGGGAGCTCCTGAGAGCGGTTTGTGCCGAAAGAAGCCCGGGACCGGCACTTAGCTTCGGAGAGCTGCGTATCTGCGTCTTCTGCGTGTCTTGCCGCTCTACACTCAGCAAAAAGCTTTTCCAGCATATCTTGCAAGGAAAAACTCTGCCAGGAAAGAAAACATCCAAAATCTTGTTCTAAAGCTTGCACGGGGGTCTGCAAAGAGTTTGGCAAGAATGAAAGGTAGTTGTCCAAAACTCCGTTCTTTTCCAATAGAATAACCATGGAAAGGCAGGAGAGTGGTAAAGTACTGTTTTCTCTAAGTCTGAAGGCTGCCCACACTGTGCCTGTGTGCTGCAGCTTGCATCTTCGCCTTTGGGAAGCTGCCGCTCGCCGATTCTCCCGGAGGCGAAGAAAGCGGCTTCTTCGCACACAGAGCATTGTGGCGAGCGCAGGGAGCTCCTGAGGAGCGGTTTGTGCCGAAAGAAGCCCCGGGACCGGCACTTAGCTTCGGAGAGCTGCGTATCTGCGGTCTTCTGCGTGTCTTGCCGCTCTACACTCAGCAAAAAGCTTTTCCAGCATATCTTGCAAGGAGAAACTCTGCCAGGAAAGAAAACATCCAAAATCTTGTTCTAAAGCTTGCACGGGGTCTGCAAAGAGTTTGGCAAGAATGGAAGGTAGTTGTCCAAAACTCGTTCTTTCCAATAGAATAACCATGGAAAAGGCAGGAGAGTGGTAAAGTACTGTTTTCTCTAAGTCTGAAGGCTGCCCACACTGTGCCTGTGTGCTGCAGCTTGCATCTTCGCCTTTGGGAAGCTGCCGCTCGCCGATTCTCCCGGAGGCGAAGAAGCGGCTTCTTCGCACACAGAGCATTGTGGCGAGCGCAGGGAGCTCCTGAGAGCGGTTTGTGCCGAAAGAAGCCCGGGACCGGCACTTAGCTTCGGAGAGCTGCGTATCTGCGTCTTCTGCGTGTCTTGCCGCTCTACACTCAGCAAAAGCTTTTCCAGCATATCTTGCAAGGAGAAACTCTGCCAGGAAAGAAAACATCCAAAATCTTGTTCTAAAGCTTGCACGGAGGTCTGCAAAGAGTTTGGCAAGAATGAAAGGTAGTTGTCCAAACTCGTTCTTTTCCAATAGAATAACCATGGAAAAGGCAGGAGAGTGGTAAAGTACTGTTTTCTCTAAGTCTGAATGCTGCCCACACTGTGCCTGTGTGCTGCAGCTTGCATCTTCGCCTTTGGGAAGCTGCCGCTCGCCGATTCTCCCGGAGGCGAAGAAGCGGCTTCTTCGCACACAGAGCATTGTGGCGAGCGCAGGGAGCTCCTGAGAGCGGTTTGTGCCGAAAGAAGCCCGGGACCGGCACTTAGCTTCGGAGGAGCTGCGTATCTGCGTCTTCTGCGTGTCTTGCCGCTCTACACTCAGCAAAAAGCTTTTCCAGCATATCTTGCAAGAGAAACTCTGCCAGGAAAGAAAACATCCAAAATCTTGTTCTAAAGCTTGCACGGGGGTCTGCAAAGAGTTTGGCAAGAATGAAGGTAGTTGTCCAAAACTCGTTCTTTTCCAATATGATAACCATGGAAAAGGCAGGAGAGTGGTAAAGTACTGTTTTTCTCTAAGTCTGAATGCTGCCCACACTGTGCCTGTGTGCTGCAGCTTGCATCTTCGCCTTGGGAAGCTGCCGCTCGCCGATTCTCCCGGAGGCGAAGAAGCGGCTTCTTCGCACACAGAGCATTGTGGCGAGCGCAGGGAGCTCCTGAGGAGCGGTTTGTGCCGAAAGAAGCCCGGGACCGGCACTTAGCTTCGGAGAGCTGCGTATCTGCGTCTTCTGCGTGTCTTGCCGCTCTACACTCAGCAAAAAGCTTTTCCACCATATCTTGCAAAGAGAACTCTGCCAGGAAAGAAACATCCAAAATCTTGTTCTAAAGCTTGCACGGGGGTCTGCAAAGAGTTTGGCAAGAATGAAAGGTAGTTGTCCAAAACTCGTTCTTTTCCAATAGAATAACCATGGAAAAGGCAGGAGAGTGGTAAAGTACTGTTTCTCTAAGTCTGAAGGCTGCCCACACTGTGCCTGTGTGCTGCAGCTTGCATCTTCGCCTTTGGGAAGCTGCCGCTTGCCGATTCTCCCGGAGGCGAAGAAGCGGCTTCTTCGCACACAGAGCATTGTGGCGAGCGCAGGGAGCTCCTGAGAGCGGTTTGTGCCGAAAGAAGCCCGGGACCGGCACTTAGCTTCGGAGAGCTGCGTATCTGCGTCTTCTTCGTGTCTTGCCGCTCTACACTCAGCAAAAAGCTTTTCCAGCATATCTTGCAAGGAAAACTCTGCCAGGAAAGAAAACATCCAAAATCTTGTTCTAAAAGCTTGCACGGAGGTCTGCAAAGAGTTGGCAAGAATGAAAGGTAGTTGTCCAAAACTCGTCTTTTCCAATAGAATAACAATGGAAAAGGCAGGAGAGTGGTAAAGTACTGTTTTCTCTAAGTCTGAATGCTGCCCACACTGTGCCTGTGTGCTGCAGCTTGCATCTTCGCCTTTGGAAGCTGCCGCTCGCCGATTCTCCCGGAGGCGAAGAAGCGGCTTCTTCGCACACAGAGCATTGTGGCGAGCGCAGGGAGCTCCTGAGAGCGGTTGTGCCGAAAGAAGCCCGGGACCGGCACTTAGCTTCGGAGAGCTGCGTATCTGCGTCTTCTGCGTGTCTTGCCTCTCTACACTCCAGCAAAAAGCTTTTCCACCATATCTTGCAAGGAGAAACTCTGCCAGGAAAGAAAACATCCAAAATCTTGTTCTAAAGCTTGCACGGGGGTCTGCAAAGAGTTTGGCAAGAATGAAAGGTAGTTGTCCAAAAACTCGTTCTTTTCCAATAGAATAACCATGGAAAAGGCAGGAGAGTGGTAAAAGTACTGTTTTTCTCTAAGTCTGAAGGCTGCCCCACACTGTGCCTGTGTGCTTGCAGCTTGCATCTTCGCCTTTGGGAAGCTGCCGCTCGCCGATTCTCCCGGAGGCGAAGAAGCGGCTTCTTCGCACACAGAGCATTGTGGCGAGCGCAGGGAGCTCCTGAGAGCGGTTTGTGCCGAAAGAAGCCCGGGACCGGCACTTAGCTTCGGAGAGCTGCGTATCTACGTCTTCTGCGTGTCTTGCCGCTCTACACTCAGCAAAAAGCTTTTCCACCATATCTTGCAAGGAGAAACTCTGCCAGGAAAGAAAACATCCAAAATCTTGTTCTAAAGCTTGCCCGGGGGTCTGCAAAGAGTTTGGCAAGAATGAAAGGTAGTTGTCCAAAACTCGTTCTTTTCCAATAGAATAACCATGGAAAAGGCAGGAGAGTGGTAAAGTACTGTTTTCTCTAAGTCTGAATGCTGCCCACACTGTGCCTGTGTGCTGCAGCTTGCATCTTCGCCTTTGGGAAGCTGCCGCTCGCCGATTCTCCCGGAGGCGAAGAAGCGGCTTCTTCGCACACAGAGCATTGTGGCGAGCGCAGGGAGCTCCTGAGAGCGGTTTGTGCCGAAAGAAGCCCGGGACCGGACACACTTAGGCTTCGGAGAGCTGCGTATCTGCGTCTTCTGCGTGTCTTGCCGCTCTACACTCAGCAAAAGCTTTTCCAGCATATCTTGCAAGGAGAAACTCTGCCAGGAAAGAAAACATCCAAAATCTTGTTCTAAAGCTTGCACGGGGGTCTGCAAAGAGTTTGGCAAGAATGAAAGGTAGTTGTCCAAAACTCGTTCTTTTCCAATAGAATAACCATGGAAAAGGCAGGAGAGTGGTAAAGTACTGTTTTCTCTAAGTCTGAAGGCTGCCCACACTGTGCCTGTGTGCTGCAGCTTGCATCTTCGCCTTTGGGAAGCTGCCGCTCGCCGATTCTCCCGGAGGCGAAGAAGCGGCTTCTTCGCACACAGAGCATTGTGGCGAGCGCAGGGAGCTCCTGAGAGCGGTTTGTGCCGAAAGAAGCCCGGGACCGGCACTTAGCTTCGGAGAGCTGCGTATCTGCGTCTTCTGCGTGTCTTGCCGCTCTACACTCAGCAAAAAGCTTTTCCAGCATATCTTGCAAGGAGAAACTCTGCCAGGAAAGAAAACATCCAAAATCTTGTTCTAAAGCTTGCACGGAGGTCTGCAAAGAGTTTGGCAAGAATGAAAGGTAGTTGTCCAAAACTCGTTCTTTTCCAATAGAATAACCATGGAAAAGGCAGGAGAGTGGTAAAGTACTGTTTTCTCTAAGTCTGAATGCTGCCCACACTGTGCCTGTGTGCTGCAGCTTGCATCTTCGCCTTTGGGAAGCTGCCGCTCGCCGATTCTCCCGGAGGCGAAGAAGCGGCTTCTTCGCACACAGAGCATTGTGGCGAGCGCAGGGAGCTCCTGAGAGCGGTTTGTGCCGAAAGAAGCCCGGGACCGGCACTTAGCTTCGGAGAGCTGCGTATCTGCGTCTTCTGCGTGTCTTGCCGCTCTACACTCAGCAAAAAGCTTTTCCAGCATATCTTGCAAGGAGAAACTCTGCCAGGAAAGAAAACATCCAAAATCTTGTTCTAAAGCTTGCACGGGGGTCTGCAAAGAGTTTGGCAAGAATGAAAGGTAGTTGTCCAAAACTCGTTCTTTTCCAATATGATAACCATGGAAAAGGCAGGAGAGTGGTAAAGTACTGTTTTCTCTAAGTCTGAATGCTGCCCACACTGTGCCTGTGTGCTGCAGCTTGCATCTTCGCCTTTGGGAAGCTGCCGCTCGCCGATTCTCCCGGAGGCGAAGAAGCGGCTTCTTCGCACACAGAGCATTGTGGCGAGCGCAGGGAGCTCCTGAGAGCGGTTTGTGCCGAAAGAAGCCCGGGACCGGCACTTAGCTTCGGAGAGCTGCGTATCTGCGTCTTCTGCGTGTCTTGCCGCTCTACACTCAGCAAAAAGCTTTTCCACCATATCTTGCAAGGAGAAACTCTGCCAGGAAAGAAAACATCCAAAATCTTGTTCTAAAGCTTGCACGGGGGTCTGCAAAGAGTTTGGCAAGAATGAAAGGTAGTTGTCCAAAACTCGTTCTTTTCCAATAGAATAACCATGGAAAAGGCAGGAGAGTGGTAAAGTACTGTTTTCTCTAAGTCTGAAGGCTGCCCACACTGTGCCTGTGTGCTGCAGCTTGCATCTTCGCCTTTGGGAAGCTGCCGCTTTGCCGATTCTCCCGGAGGCGAAGAAGCGGCTTCTTCGCACACAGAGCATTGTGGCGAGCGCAGGGAGCTCCTGAGAGCGGTTTGTGCCGAAAGAAGCCCGGGACCGGCACTTAGCTTCGGAGAGCTGCGTATCTGCGTCTTCTGCGTGTCTTGCCGCTCTACACTCAGCAAAAAGCTTTTCCACCATATCTTGCAAGGAGAAACTCTGCCAGGAAAGAAAACATCCAAAATCTTGTTCTAAAGCTTGCACGGAGGTCTGCAAAGAGTTTGGCAAGAATGAAAGGTAGTTGTCCAAAACTCGTTCTTTTCCAATAGAATAACCATGGAAAAGGCAGGAGAGTGGTAAAGTACTGTTTTCTCTAAGTCTGAAGGCTGCCCACACTGTGCCTGTGTGCTGCAGCTTGCATCTTCGCCTTTGGGAAGCTGCCGCTCGCCGATTCTCCCGGAGGCGAAGAAGCGGCTTCTTCGCACACAGAGCATTGTGGCGAGCGCAGGGAGCTCCTGAGAGCGGTTTGTGCCGAAAGAAGCCCGGGACCGGCACTTAGCTTCGGAGAGCTGCGTATCTGCGTCTTCTGCGTGTCTTGCCGCTCTACACTCAGCAAAAAGCTTTTCCACCATATCTTGCAAGGAGAAACTCTGCCAGGAAAGAAAACATCCAAAATCTTGTTCTAAAGCTTGCACGGGGGTCTGCAAAGAGTTTGGCAAGAATGAAAGGTAGTTGTCCAAAACTCGTTCTTTTCCAATAGAATAACCATGGAAAAGGCAGGAGAGTGGTAAAGTACTGTTTTCTCTAAGTCTGAATGCTGCCCACACTGTGCCTGTGTGCTGCAGCTTGCATCTTCGCCTTTGGGAAGCTGCCGCTCGCCGATTCTCCCGGAGGCGAAGAAGCGGCTTCTTCGCACACAGAGCATTGTGGCGAGCGCAGGGAGCTCCTGAGAGCGGTTTGTGCCGAAAGAAGCCCGGGACCGGCACTTAGCTTCGGAGAGCTGCGTATCTGCGTCTTCTGCGTGTCTTGCCGCTCTACACTCAGCAAAAAGCTTTTCCAGCATATCTTGCAAGGAGAAACTCTGCCAGGAAAGAAAACATCCAAAATCTTGTTCTAAAGCTTGCACGGGGGTCTGCAAAGAGTTTGGCAAGAATGAAAGGTAGTTGTCCAAAACTCGTTCTTTTCCAATAGAATAACCATGGAAAAGGCAGGAGAGTGGTAAAGTACTGTTTTCTCTAAGTCTGAATGCTGCCCACACTGTGCCTGTGTGCTGCAGCTTGCATCTTCGCCTTTGGGAAGCTGCCACTCGCCGATTCTCCCGGAGGCGAAGAAGCGGCTTCTTCGCACACAGAGCATTGTGGCGAGCGCAGGGAGCTCCTGAGAGCGGTTTGTGCCGAAAGAAGCCCGGGACCGGCACTTAGCTTCGGAGAGCTGCGTATCTGCGTCTTCTGCGTGTCTTGCCGCTCTACACTCAGCAAAAAGCTTTTCCACCATATCTTGCAAGGAAAAACTCTGCCAGGAAAGAAAACATCCAAAATCTTGTTCTAAAGCTTGCACGGGGGTCTGCAAAGAGTTTGGCAAGAATGAAAGGTAGTTGTCCAAAACTTGTTCTTTTCCAATATAATAACCATGGAAAAGGCAGGAGAGTGGTAAAGTACTGTTTTCTCTAAGTCTGAATGCTGCCCACACTGTGCCTGTGTGCTGCAGCTTGCATCTTCGCCTTTGGGAAGCTGCCGCTCGCCGATTCTCCCGGAGGCGAAGAAGCGGCTTCTTCGCACACAGAGCATTGTGGCGAGCGCAGGGAGCTCCTGAGAGCGGTTTGTGCCGAAAGAAGCCCGGGACCGGCTCTTAGCTTCGGAGAGCTGCGTATCTGCGTCTTCTGCGTGTCTTGCCGCTCTACACTCAGCAAAAAGCTTTTCCACCATATCTTGCAAGGAGAAACTCTGCCAGGAAAGAAAACATCCAAAATCTTGTTCTAAAGCTTGCACGGAGGTCTGCAAAGAGTTTGGCAAGAATGAAAGGTAGTTGTCCAAAACTCGTTCTTTTCCAATAGAATAACCATGGAAAAGGCAGGAGAGTGGTAAAGTACTGTTTTCTCTAAGTCTGAATGCTGCCCACACTGTGCCTGTGTGCTGCAGCTTGCATCTTCGCCTTTGGGAAGCTGCCGCTCGCCGATTCTCCCGGAGGCGAAGAAGCGGCTTCTTCGCACACAGAGCATTGTGGCGAGCGCAGGGAGCTCCTGAGAGCGGTTTGTGCCGAAAGAAGCCCGGGACCGGCACTTAGCTTCGGAGAGCTGCGTATCTGCGTCTTCTGCGTGTCTTGCCGCTCTACACTCAGCAAAAAGCTTTTCCAGCATATCTTGCAAGGAGAAACTCTGCCAGGAAAGAAAACATCCAAAATCTTGTTCTAAAGCTTGCACGGGGGTCTGCAAAGAGTTTGGCAAGAATGAAAGGTAGTTGTCCAAAACTTGTTCTTTTCCAATATAATAACCATGGAAAAGGCAGGAGAGTGGTAAAGTACTGTTTTCTCTAAGTCTGAATGCTGCCCACACTGTGCCTGTGTGCTGCAGCTTGCATCTTCGCCTTTGGGAAGCTGCCGCTCGCCGATTCTCCCGGAGGCGAAGAAGCGGCTTCTTCGCACACAGAGCATTGTGGCGAGCGCAGGGAGCTCCTGAGAGCGGTTTGTGCCGAAAGAAGCCCGGGACCGGCACTTAGCTGCGGAGAGCTGCGTATCTGCGTCTTCTGCGTGTCTTGCCGCTCTACACTCAGCAAAAAGCTTTTCCAGCATATCTTGCAAGGAGAAACTCTGCCAGGAAAGAAAACATCCAAAATCTTGTTCTAAAGCTTGCACGGGGGTCTGCAAAGAGTTTGGCAAGAATGAAAGGTAGTTGTCCAAAACTCGTTCTTTTCCAATAGAATAACCATGGAAAAGGCAGGAGAGTGGTAAAGTACTGTTTTCTCTAAGTCTGAAGGCTGCCCACACTGTGCCTGTGTGCTGCAGCTTGCATCTTCGCCTTTGGGAAGCTGCCGCTCGCCGATTCTCCCGGAGGCGAAGAAGCGGCTTCTTCGCACACAGAGCATTGTGGCGAGCGCAGGGAGCTCCTGAGAGCGGTTTGTGCCGAAAGAAGCCCGGGACCGGCACTTAGCTTCGGAGAGCTGCGTATCTGCGTCTTCTGCGTGTCTTGCCGCTCTACACTCAGCAAAAAGCTTTTCCAGCATATCTTGCAAGGAGAAACTCTGCCAGGAAAGAAAACATCCAAAATCTTGTTCTAAAGCTTGCACGGGGGTCTGCAAAGAGTTTGGCAAGAATGAAAGGTAGTTGTCCAAAACTCGTTCTTTTCCAATAGAATAACCATGGAAAAGGCAGGAGAGTGGTAAAGTACTGTTTTCTCTAAGTCTGAATGCTGCCCACACTGTGCCTGTGTGCTGCAGCTTGCATCTTCGCCTTTGGGAAGCTGCCGCTCGCCGATTCTCCCGGAGGCGAAGAAGCGGCTTCTTCGCACACAGAGCATTGTGGCGAGCGCAGGGAGCTCCTGAGAGCGGTTTGTGCCGAAAGAAGCCCGGGACCGGCACTTAGCTTCGGAGAGCTGCGTATCTGCGTCTTCTGCGTGTCTTGCCGCTCTACACTCAGCAAAAAGCTTTTCCACCATATCTTGCAAGGAGAAACTCTGCCAGGAAAGAAAACATCCAAAATCTTGTTCTAAAGCTTGCACGGGGGTCTGCAAAGAGTTTGGCAAGAATGAAAGGTAGTTGTCCAAAACTCGTTCTTTTCCAATATGATAACCATGGAAAAGGCAGGAGAGTGGTAAAGTACTGTTTTCTCTAAGTCTGAATGCTGCCCACACTGTGCCTGTGTGCTGCAGCTTGCATCTTCGCCTTTGGGAAGCTGCCGCTCGCCGATTCTCCCGGAGGCGAAGAAGCGGCTTCTTCGCACACAGAGCATTGTGGCGAGCGCAGGGAGCTCCTGAGAGCGGTTTGTGCCGAAAGAAGCCCGGGACCGGCACTTAGCTTCGGAGAGCTGCGTATCTGCGTCTTCTGCGTGTCTTGCCGCTCTACACTCAGCAAAAAGCTTTTCCAGCATATCTTGCAAGGAGAAACTCTGCCAGGAAAGAAAACATCCAAAATCTTGTTCTAAAGCTTGCACGGGGGTCTGCAAAGAGTTTGGCAAGAATGAAAGGTAGTTGTCCAAAACTCGTTCTTTTCCAATAGAATAACCATGGAAAAGGCAGGAGAGTGGTAAAGTACTGTTTTCTCTAAGTCTGAAGGCTGCCCACACTGTGCCTGTGTGCTGCAGCTTGCATCTTCGCCTTTGGGAAGCTGCCGCTCGCCGATTCTCCCGGAGGCGAAGAAGCGGCTTCTTCGCACACAGAGCATTGTGGCGAGCGCAGGGAGCTCCTGAGAGCGGTTTGTGCCGAAAGAAGCCCGGGACCGGCACTTAGCTTCGGAGAGCTGCGTATCTGCGTCTTCTGCGTGTCTTGCCGCTCTACACTCAGCAAAAAGCTTTTCCAGCATATCTTGCAAGGAGAAACTCTGCCAGGAAAGAAAACATCCAAAATCTTGTTCTAAAGCTTGCACGGGGGTCTGCAAAGAGTTTGGCAAGAATGAAAGGTAGTTGTCCAAAACTCGTTCTTTTCCAATAGAATAACCATGGAAAAGGCAGGAGAGTGGTAAAGTACTGTTTTCTCTAAGTCTGAAGGCTGCCCACACTGTGCCTGTGTGCTGCAGCTTGCATCTTCGCCTTTGGGAAGCTGCCGCTCGCCGATTCTCCCGGAGGCGAAGAAGCGGCTTCTTCGCACACAGAGCATTGTGGCGAGCGCAGGGAGCTCCTGAGAGCGGTTTGTGCCGAAAGAAGCCCGGGACCGGCACTTAGCTTCGGAGAGCTGCGTATCTGCGTCTTCTGCGTGTCTTGCCGCTCTACACTCAGCAAAAAGCTTTTCCACCATATCTTGCAAGGAGAAACTCTGCCAGGAAAGAAAACATCCAAAATCTTGTTCTAAAGCTTGCACGGGGGTCTGCAAAGAGTTTGGCAAGAATGAAAGGTAGTTGTCCAAAACTCGTTCTTTTCCAATAGAATAACCATGGAAAAGGCAGGAGAGTGGTAAAGTACTGTTTTCTCTAAGTCTGAATGCTGCCCACACTGTGCCTGTGTGCTGCAGCTTGCATCTTCGCCTTTGGGAAGCTGCCGCTCGCCGATTCTCCCGGAGGCGAAGAAGCGGCTTCTTCGCACACAGAGCATTGTGGCGAGCGCAGGGAGCTCCTGAGAGCGGTTTGTGCCGAAAGAAGCCCGGGACCGGCACTTAGCTTCGGAGAGCTGCGTATCTGCGTCTTCTGCGTGTCTTGCCGCTCTACACTCAGCAAAAAGCTTTTCCACCATATCTTGCAAGGAGAAACTCTGCCAGGAAAGAAAACATCCAAAATCTTGTTCTAAAGCTTGCACGGGGGTCTGCAAAGAGTTTGGCAAGAATGAAAGGTAGTTGTCCAAAACTCGTTCTTTTCCAATATGATAACCATGGAAAAGGCAGGAGAGTGGTAAAGTACTGTTTTCTCTAAGTCTGAATGCTGCCCACACTGTGCCTGTGTGCTGCAGCTTGCATCTTCGCCTTTGGGAAGCTGCCGCTCGCCGATTCTCCCGGAGGCGAAGAAGCGGCTTCTTCGCACACAGAGCATTGTGGCGAGCGCAGGGAGCTCCTGAGAGCGGTTTGTGCCGAAAGAAGCCCGGGACCGGCACTTAGCTTCGGAGAGCTGCGTATCTGCGTCTTCTGCGTGTCTTGCCGCTCTACACTCAGCAAAAAGCTTTTCCAGCATATCTTGCAAGGAGAAACTCTGCCAGGAAAGAAAACATCCAAAATCTTGTTCTAAAGCTTGCACGGGGGTCTGCAAAGAGTTTGGCAAGAATGAAAGGTAGTTGTCCAAAACTCGTTCTTTTCCAATAGAATAACCATGGAAAAGGCAGGAGAGTGGTAAAGTACTGTTTTCTCTAAGTCTGAAGGCTGCCCACACTGTGCCTGTGTGCTGCAGCTTGCATCTTCGCCTTTGGGAAGCTGCCGCTCGCCGATTCTCCCGGAGGCGAAGAAGCGGCTTCTTCGCACACAGAGCATTGTGGCGAGCGCAGGGAGCTCCTGAGAGCGGTTTGTGCCGAAAGAAGCCCGGGACCGGCACTTAGCTTCGGAGAGCTGCGTATCTGCGTCTTCTGCGTGTCTTGCCGCTCTACACTCAGCAAAAAGCTTTTCCAGCATATCTTGCAAGGAGAAACTCTGCCAGGAAAGAAAACATCCAAAATCTTGTTCTAAAGCTTGCACGGGGGTCTGCAAAGAGTTTGGCAAGAATGAAAGGTAGTTGTCCAAAACTCGTTCTTTTCCAATAGAATAACCATGGAAAAGGCAGGAGAGTGGTAAAGTACTGTTTTCTCTAAGTCTGAAGGCTGCCCACACTGTGCCTGTGTGCTGCAGCTTGCATCTTCGCCTTTGGGAAGCTGCCGCTCGCCGATTCTCCCGGAGGCGAAGAAGCGGCTTCTTCGCACACAGAGCATTGTGGCGAGCGCAGGGAGCTCCTGAGAGCGGTTTGTGCCGAAAGAAGCCCGGGACCGGCACTTAGCTTCGGAGAGCTGCGTATCTGCGTCTTCTGCGTGTCTTGCCGCTCTACACTCAGCAAAAAGCTTTTCCACCATATCTTGCAAGGAGAAACTCTGCCAGGAAAGAAAACATCCAAAATCTTGTTCTAAAGCTTGCACAGAGGTCTGCAAAGAGTTTGGCAAGAATGAAAGGTAGTTGTCCAAAACTCGTTCTTTTCCAATAGAATAACCATGGAAAAGGCAGGAGAGTGGTAAAGTACTGTTTTCTCTAAGTCTGAATGCTGCCCACACTGTGCCTGTGTGCTGCAGCTTGCATCTTTGCCTTTGGGAAGCTGCCGCTCGCCGATTCTCCCGGAGGCGAAGAAGCGGCTTCTTCGCACACAGAGCATTGTGGCGAGCGCAGGGAGCTCCTGAGAGCGGTTTGTGCCGAAAGAAGCCCGGGACCGGCACTTAGCTTCGGAGAGCTGCGTATCTGCGTCTTCTGCGTGTCTTGCCGCTCTACACTCAGCAAAAAGCTTTTCCAGCATATCTTGCAAGGAGAAACTCTGCCAGGAAAGAAAACATCCAAAATCTTGTTCTAAAGCTTGCACGGGGGTCTGCAAAGAGTTTGGCAAGAATGAAAGGTAGTTGTCCAAAACTCGTTCTTTTCCAATAGAATAACCATGGAAAAGGCAGGAGAGTGGTAAAGTACTGTTTTCTCTAAGTCTGAAGGCTGCCCACACTGTGCCTGTGTGCTGCAGCTTGCATCTTCGCCTTTGGGAAGCTGCCGCTCGCCGATTCTCCCGGAGGCGAAGAAGCGGCTTCTTCGCACACAGAGCATTGTGGCGAGCGCAGGGAGCTCCTGAGAGCGGTTTGTGCCGAAAGAAGCCCGGGACCGGCACTTAGCTTCGGAGAGCTGCGTATCTGCGTCTTCTGCGTGTCTTGCCGCTCTACACTCAGCAAAAAGCTTTTCCACCATATCTTGCAAGGAGAAACTCTGCCAGGAAAGAAAACATCCAAAATCTTGTTCTAAAGCTTGCACGGGGGTCTGCAAAGAGTTTGGCAAGAATGAAAGGTAGTTGTCCAAAACTCGTTCTTTTCCAATAGAATAACCATGGAAAAGGCAGGAGAGTGGTAAAGTACTGTTTTCTCTAAGTCTGAATGCTGCCCACACTGTGCCTGTGTGCTGCAGCTTGCATCTTCGCCTTTGGGAAGCTGCCGCTCGCCGATTCTCCCGGAGGCGAAGAAGCGGCTTCTTCGCACACAGAGCATTGTGGCGAGCGCAGGGAGCTCCTGAGAGCGGTTTGTGCCGAAAGAAGCCCGGGACCGGCACTTAGCTTCGGAGAGCTGCGTATCTGCGTCTTCTGCGTGTCTTGCCGCTCTACACTCAGCAAAAAGCTTTTCCACCATATCTTGCAAGGAGAAACTCTGCCAGGAAAGAAAACATCCAAAATCTTGTTCTAAAGCTTGCACGGGGGTCTGCAAAGAGTTTGGCAAGAATGAAAGGTAGTTGTCCAAAACTCGTTCTTTTCCAATAGAATAACCATGGAAAAGGCAGGAGAGTGGTAAAGTACTGTTTTCTCTAAGTCTGAATGCTGCCCACACTGTGCCTGTGTGCTGCAGCTTGCATCTTCGCCTTTGGGAAGCTGCCGCTCGCCGATTCTCCCGGAGGCGAAGAAGCGGCTTCTTCGCACACAGAGCATTGTGGCGAGCGCAGGGAGCTCCTGAGAGCGGTTTGTGCCGAAAGAAGCCCGGGACCGGCACTTAGCTTCGGAGAGCTGCGTATCTGCGTCTTCTGCGTGTCTTGCCGCTCTACACTCAGCAAAAAGCTTTTCCACCATATCTTGCAAGGAGAAACTCTGCCAGGAAAGAAAACATCCAAAATCTTGTTCTAAAGCTTGCACGGGGGTCTGCAAAGAGTTTGGCAAGAATGAAAGGTAGTTGTCCAAAACTCGTTCTTTTCCAATAGAATAACCATGGAAAAGGCAGGAGAGTGGTAAAGTACTGTTTTCTCTAAGTCTGAATGCTGCCCACACTGTGCCTGTGTGCTGCAGCTTGCATCTTCGCCTTTGGGAAGCTGCCGCTCGCCGATTCTCCCGGAGGCGAAGAAGCGGCTTCTTCGCACACAGAGCATTGTGGCGAGCGCAGGGAGCTCCTGAGAGCGGTTTGTGCCGAAAGAAGCCCGGGACCGGCACTTAGCTTCGGAGAGCTGCGTATCTGCGTCTTCTGCGTGTCTTGCCGCTCTACACTCAGCAAAAAGCTTTTCCACCATATCTTGCAAGGAGAAACTCTGCCAGGAAAGAAAACATCCAAAATCTTGTTCTAAAGCTTGCACGGGGGTCTGCAAAGAGTTTGGCAAGAATGAAAGGTAGTTGTCCAAAACTCGTTCTTTTCCAATAGAATAACCATGGAAAAGGCAGGAGAGTGGTAAAGTACTGTTTTCTCTAAGTCTGAAGGCTGCCCACACTGTGCCTGTGTGCTGCAGCTTGCATCTTCGCCTTTGGGAAGCTGCCGCTCGCCGATTCTCCCGGAGGCGAAGAAGCGGCTTCTTCGCACACAGAGCATTGTGGCGAGCGCAGGGAGCTCCTGAGAGCGGTTTGTGCCGAAAGAAGCCCGGGACCGGCACTTAGCTTCGGAGAGCTGCGTATCTGCGTCTTCTGCGTGTCTTGCCGCTCTACACTCAGCAAAAAGCTTTTCCACCATATCTTGCAAGGAGAAACTCTGCCAGGAAAGAAAACATCCAAAATCTTGTTCTAAAGCTTGCACGGGGGTCTGCAAAGAGTTTGGCAAGAATGAAAGGTAGTTGTCCAAAACTCGTTCTTTTCCAATAGAATAACCATGGAAAAGGCAGGAGAGTGGTAAAGTACTGTTTTCTCTAAGTCTGAAGGCTGCCCACACTGTGCCTGTGTGCTGCAGCTTGCATCTTCGCCTTTGGGAAGCTGCCGCTCGCCGATTCTCCCGGAGGCGAAGAAGCGGCTTCTTCGCACACAGAGCATTGTGGCGAGCGCAGGGAGCTCCTGAGAGCGGTTTGTGCCGAAAGAAGCCCGGGACCGGCACTTAGCTTCGGAGAGCTGCGTATCTGCGTCTTCTGCGTGTCTTGCCGCTCTACACTCAGCAAAAAGCTTTTCCACCATATCTTGCAAGGAGAAACTCTGCCAGGAAAGAAAACATCCAAAATCTTGTTCTAAAGCTTGCACGGGGGTCTGCAAAGAGTTTGGCAAGAATGAAAGGTAGTTGTCCAAAACTCGTTCTTTTCCAATAGAATAACCATGGAAAAGGCAGGAGAGTGGTAAAGTACTGTTTTCTCTAAGTCTGAAGGCTGCCCACACTGTGCCTGTGTGCTGCAGCTTGCATCTTCGCCTTTGGGAAGCTGCCGCTCGCCGATTCTCCCGGAGGCGAAGAAGCGGCTTCTTCGCACACAGAGCATTGTGGCGAGCGCAGGGAGCTCCTGAGAGCGGTTTGTGCCGAAAGAAGCCCGGGACCGGCACTTAGCTTCGGAGAGCTGCGTATCTGCGTCTTCTGCGTGTCTTGCCGCTCTACACTCAGCAAAAAGCTTTTCCACCATATCTTGCAAGGAGAAACTCTGCCAGGAAAGAAAACATCCAAAATCTTGTTCTAAAGCTTGCACGGAGGTCTGCAAAGAGTTTGGCAAGAATGAAAGGTAGTTGTCCAAAACTCGTTCTTTTCCAATAGAATAACCATGGAAAAGGCAGGAGAGTGGTAAAGTACTGTTTTCTCTAAGTCTGAATGCTGCCCACACTGTGCCTGTGTGCTGCAGCTTGCATCTTCGCCTTTGGGAAGCTGCCGCTCGCCGATTCTCCCGGAGGCGAAGAAGCGGCTTCTTCGCACACAGAGCATTGTGGCGAGCGCAGGGAGCTCCTGAGAGCGGTTTGTGCCGAAAGAAGCTTGGGACCGGCACTTAGCTTCGGAGAGCGGCGTATCTGCGTCTTCTGCGTGTCTTGCCGCTCTACACTCAGCAAAAAGCTTTTCCAGCATATCTTGCAAGGAGAAACTCTGCCAGGAAAGAAAACATCCAAAATCTTGTTCTAAAGCTTGCACGGGGGTCTGCAAAGAGTTTGGCAAGAATGAAAGGTAGTTGTCCAAAACTCGTTCTTTTCCACTATAATAACCATGGAAAAGGCAGGAGAGTGGTAAAGTACTGTTTTCTCTAAGTCTGAAGGCTGCCCACACTGTGCCTGTGTGCTGCAGCTTGCATCTTCGCCTTTGGGAAGCTGCCGCTCGCCGATTCTCCCGGAGGCGAAGAAGCGGCTTCTTCACACACAGAGCATTGTGGCGAGCGCAGGGAGCTCCTGAGAGCGGTTTGTGCCGAAAGAAGCCCGGGACCGGCACTTAGCTTCGGAGAGCTGCGTATCTGCGTCTTCTGCGTGTCTTGCCGCTCTACACTCAGCAAAAAGCTTTTCCACCATATCTTGCAAGGAGAAACTCTGCCAGGAAAGAAAACATCCAAAATCTTGTTCTAAAGCTTGCACGGAGGTCTGCAAAGAGTTTGGCAAGAATGAAAGGTAGTTGTCCAAAACTCGTTCTTTTCCAATAGAATAACCATGGAAAAGGCAGGAGAGTGGTAAAGTACTGTTTTCTCTAAGTCTGAATGCTGCCCACACTGTGCCTGTGTGCTGCAGCTTGCATCTTCGCCTTTGGGAAGCTGCCGCTCGCCGATTCTCCCGGAGGCGAAGAAGCGGCTTCTTCGCACACAGAGCATTGTGGCGAGCGCAGGGAGCTCCTGAGAGCGGTTTGTGCCGAAAGAAGCCCGGGACCGGCACTTAGCTTCGGAGAGCTGCGTATCTGCGTCTTCTGCGTGTCTTGCCGCTCTACACTCAGCAAAAAGCTTTTCCACCATATCTTGCAAGGAGAAACTCTGCCAGGAAAGAAAACATCCAAAATCTTGTTCTAAAGCTTGCACGGAGGTCTGCAAAGAGTTTGGCAAGAATGAAAGGTAGTTGTCCAAAACTCGTTCTTTTCCAATAGAATAACCATGGAAAAGGCAGGAGAGTGGTAAAGTACTGTTTTCTCTAAGTCTGAATGCTGCCCACACTGTGCCTGTGTGCTGCAGCTTGCATCTTCGCCTTTGGGAAGCTGCCGCTCGCCGATTCTCCCGGAGGCGAAGAAGCGGCTTCTTCGCACACAGAGCATTGTGGCGAGCGCAGGGAGCTCCTGAGAGCGGTTTGTGCCGAAAGAAGCCCGGGACCGGCACTTAGCTTCGGAGAGCTGCGTATCTGCGTCTTCTGCGTGTCTTGCCGCTCTACACTCAGCAAAAAGCTTTTCCACCATATCTTGCAAGGAGAAACTCTGCCAGGAAAGAAAACATCCAAAATCTTGTTCTAAAGCTTGCACGGGGGTCTGCAAAGAGTTTGGCAAGAATGAAAGGTAGTTGTCCAAAACTCGTTCTTTTCCAATATGATAACCATGGAAAAGGCAGGAGAGTGGTAAAGTACTGTTTTCTCTAAGTCTGAATGCTGCCCACACTGTGCCTGTGTGCTGCAGCTTGCATCTTCGCCTTTGGGAAGCTGCCACTCGCCGATTCTCCCGGAGGCGAAGAAGCGGCTTCTTCGCACAAAGAGCATTGGGGCGAGCGCAGGGAGCTCCTGAGAGCGGTTTGTGCCGAAAGAAGCCCGGGACCGGCACTTAGCTTCGGAGAGCTGCGTATCTGCGTCTTCTGCGTGTCTTGCCGCTCTACACTCAGCAAAAAGCTTTTCCAGCATATCTTGCAAGGAGAAACTCTGCCAGGAAAGAAAACATCCAAAATCTTGTTCTAAAGCTTGCACGGGGGTCTGCAAAGAGTTTGGCAAGAATGAAAGGTAGTTGTCCAAAACTCGTTCTTTTCCAATAGAATAACCATGGAAAAGGCAGGAGAGTGGTAAAGTACTGTTTTCTCTAAGTCTGAAGGCTGCCCACACTGTGCCTGTGTGCTGCAGCTTGCATCTTCGCCTTTGGGAAGCTGCCGCTCGCCGATTCTCCCGGAGGCGAAGAAGCGGCTTCTTCGCACACAGAGCATTGTGGCGAGCGCAGGGAGCTCCTGAGAGCGGTTTGTGCCGAAAGAAGCCCGGGACCGGCACTTAGCTTCGGAGAGCTGCGTATCTGCGTCTTCTGCGTGTCTTGCCGCTCTACACTCAGCAAAAAGCTTTTCCAGCATATCTTGCAAGGAGAAACTCTGCCAGGAAAGAAAACATCCAAAATCTTGTTCTAAAGCTTGCACGGAGGTCTGCAAAGAGTTTGGCAAGAATGAAAGGTAGTTGTCCAAAACTCGTTCTTTTCCAATAGAATAACCATGGAAAAGGCAGGAGAGTGGTAAAGTACTGTTTTCTCTAAGTCTGAAGGCTGCCCACACTGTGCCTGTGTGCTGCAGCTTGCATCTTCGCCTTTGGGAAGCTGCCGCTCGCCGATTCTCCCGGAGGCGAAGAAGCGGCTTCTTCGCACACAGAGCATTGGGGCGAGCGCAGGGAGCTCCTGAGAGCGGTTTGTGCCGAAAGAAGCCCGGGACCGGCACTTAGCTTCGGAGAGCTGCGTATCTGCGTCTTCTGCGTGTCTTGCCGCTCTACACTCAGCAAAAAGCTTTTCCACCATATCTTGCAAGGAGAAACTCTGCCAGGAAAGAAAACATCCAAAATCTTGTTCTAAAGCTTGCACGGGGGTCTGCAAAGAGTTTGGCAAGAATGAAAGGTAGTTGTCCAAAACTCGTTCTTTTCCAATAGAATAACCATGGAAAAGGCAGGAGAGTGGTAAAGTACTGTTTTCTCTAAGTCTGAATGCTGCCCACACTGTGCCTGTGTGCTGCAGCTTGCATCTTCGCCTTTGGGAAGCTGCCGCTCGCCGATTCTCCCGGAGGCGAAGAAGCGGCTTCTTCGCACACAGAGCATTGTGGCGAGCGCAGGGAGCTCCTGAGAGCGGTTTGTGCCGAAAGAAGCCCGGGACCGGCACTTAGCTTCGGAGAGCTGCGTATCTGCGTCTTCTGCGTGTCTTGCCGCTCTACACTCAGCAAAAAGCTTTTCCACCATATCTTGCAAGGAGAAACTCTGCCAGGAAAGAAAACATCCAAAATCTTGTTCTAAAGCTTGCACGGAGGTCTGCAAAGAGTTTGGCAAGAATGAAAGGTAGTTGTCCAAAACTCGTTCTTTTCCAATAGAATAACCATGGAAAAGGCAGGAGAGTGGTAAAGTACTGTTTTCTCTAAGTCTGAATGCTGCCCACACTGTGCCTGTGTGCTGCAGCTTGCATCTTCGCCTTTGGGAAGCTGCCGCTCGCCGATTCTCCCGGAGGCGAAGAAGCGGCTTCTTCGCACACAGAGCATTGTGGCGAGCGCAGGGAGCTCCTGAGAGCGGTTTGTGCCGAAAGAAGCCCGGGACCGGCACTTAGCTTCGGAGAGCTGCGTATCTGCGTCTTCTGCGTGTCTTGCCGCTCTACACTCAGCAAAAAGCTTTTCCACCATATCTTGCAAGGAGAAACTCTGCCAGGAAAGAAAACATCCAAAATCTTGTTCTAAAGCTTGCACGGGGGTCTGCAAAGAGTTTGGCAAGAATGAAAGGTAGTTGTCCAAAACTCGTTCTTTTCCACTATAATAACCATGGAAAAGGCAGGAGAGTGGTAAAGTACTGTTTTCTCTAAGTCTGAAGGCTGCCCACACTGTGCCTGTGTGCTGCAGCTTGCATCTTCGCCTTTGGGAAGCTGCCGCTCGCCGATTCTCCCGGAGGCGAAGAAGCGGCTTCTTCGCACACAGAGCATTGTGGCGAGCGCAGGGAGCTCCTGAGAGCGGTTTGTGCCGAAAGAAGCCCGGGACCGGCACTTAGCTTCGGAGAGCTGCGTATCTGCGTCTTCTGCGTGTCTTGCCGCTCTACACTCAGCAAAAAGCTTTTCCACCATATCTTGCAAGGAGAAACTCTGCCAGGAAAGAAAACATCCAAAATCTTGTTCTAAAGCTTGCACGGGGGTCTGCAAAGAGTTTGGCAAGAATGAAAGGTAGTTGTCCAAAACTCGTTCTTTTCCAATAGAATAACCATGGAAAAGGCAGGAGAGTGGTAAAGTACTGTTTTCTCTAAGTCTGAATGCTGCCCACACTGTGCCTGTGTGCTGCAGCTTGCATCTTCGCCTTTGGGAAGCTGCCGCTCGCCGATTCTCCCGGAGGCGAAGAAGCGGCTTCTTCGCACACAGAGCATTGTGGCGAGCGCAGGGAGCTCCTGAGAGCGGTTTGTGCCGAAAGAAGCCCGGGACCGGCACTTAGCTTCGGAGAGCTGCGTATCTGCGTCTTCTGCGTGTCTTGCCGCTCTACACTCAGCAAAAAGCTTTTCCACCATATCTTGCAAGGAGAAACTCTGCCAGGAAAGAAAACATCCAAAATCTTGTTCTAAAGCTTGCACGGAGGTCTGCAAAGAGTTTGGCAAGAATGAAAGGTAGTTGTCCAAAACTCGTTCTTTTCCAATAGAATAACCATGGAAAAGGCAGGAGAGTGGTAAAGTACTGTTTTCTCTAAGTCTGAATGCTGCCCACACTGTGCCTGTGTGCTGCAGCTTGCATCTTCGCCTTTGGGAAGCTGCCGCTCGCCGATTCTCCCGGAGGCGAAGAAGCGGCTTCTTCGCACACAGAGCATTGGGGCGAGCGCAGGGAGCTCCTGAGAGCGGTTTGTGCCGAAAGAAGCCCGGGACCGGCACTTAGCTTCGGAGAGCTGCGTATCTGCGTCTTCTGCGTGTCTTGCCGCTCTACACTCAGCAAAAAGCTTTTCCACCATATCTTGCAAGGAGAAACTCTGCCAGGAAAGAAAACATCCAAAATCTTGTTCTAAAGCTTGCACGGGGGTCTGCAAAGAGTTTGGCAAGAATGAAAGGTAGTTGTCCAAAACTCGTTCTTTTCCAATAGAATAACCATGGAAAAGGCAGGAGAGTGGTAAAGTACTGTTTTCTCTAAGTCTGAATGCTGCCCACACTGTGCCTGTGTGCTGCAGCTTGCATCTTCGCCTTTGGGAAGCTGCCGCTCGCCGATTCTCCCGGAGGCGAAGAAGCGGCTTCTTCGCACACAGAGCATTGTGGCGAGCGCAGGGAGCTCCTGAGAGCGGTTTGTGCCGAAAGAAGCCCGGGACCGGCACTTAGCTTCGGAGAGCTGCGTATCTGCGTCTTCTGCGTGTCTTGCCGCTCTACACTCAGCAAAAAGCTTTTCCACCATATCTTGCAAGGAGAAACTCTGCCAGGAAAGAAAACATCCAAAATCTTGTTCTAAAGCTTGCACGGGGGTCTGCAAAGAGTTTGGCAAGAATGAAAGGTAGTTGTCCAAAACTCGTTCTTTTCCAATAGAATAACCATGGAAAAGGCAGGAGAGTGGTAAAGTACTGTTTTCTCTAAGTCTGAAGGCTGCCCACACTGTGCCTGTGTGCTGCAGCTTGCATCTTCGCCTTTGGGAAGCTGCCGCTCGCCGATTCTCCCGGAGGCGAAGAAGCGGCTTCTTCGCACACAGAGCATTGTGGCGAGCGCAGGGAGCTCCTGAGAGCGGTTTGTGCCGAAAGAAGCCCGGGACCGGCACTTAGCTTCGGAGAGCTGCGTATCTGCGTCTTCTGCGTGTCTTGCCGCTCTACACTCAGCAAAAAGCTTTTCCACCATATCTTGCAAGGAGAAACTCTGCCAGGAAAGAAAACATCCAAAATCTTGTTCTAAAGCTTGCACGGAGGTCTGCAAAGAGTTTGGCAAGAATGAAAGGTAGTTGTCCAAAACTCGTTCTTTTCCAATAGAATAACCATGGAAAAGGCAGGAGAGTGGTAAAGTACTGTTTTCTCTAAGTCTGAATGCTGCCCACACTGTGCCTGTGTGCTGCAGCTTGCATCTTCGCCTTTGGGAAGCTGCCGCTCGCCGATTCTCCCGGAGGCGAAGAAGCGGCTTCTTCGCACACAGAGCATTGTGGCGAGCGCAGGGAGCTCCTGAGAGCGGTTTGTGCCGAAAGAAGCCCGGGACCGGCACTTAGCTTCGGAGAGCTGCGTATCTGCGTCTTCTGCGTGTCTTGCCGCTCTACACTCAGCAAAAAGCTTTTCCACCATATCTTGCAAGGAGAAACTCTGCCAGGAAAGAAAACATCCAAAATCTTGTTCTAAAGCTTGCACGGGGGTCTGCAAAGAGTTTGGCAAGAATGAAAGGTAGTTGTCCAAAACTCGTTCTTTTCCAATAGAATAACCATGGAAAAGGCAGGAGAGTGGTAAAGTACTGTTTTCTCTAAGTCTGAATGCTGCCCACACTGTGCCTGTGTGCTGCAGCTTGCATCTTCGCCTTTGGGAAGCTGCCGCTCGCCGATTCTCCCGGAGGCGAAGAAGCGGCTTCTTCGCACACAGAGCATTGTGGCGAGCGCAGGGAGCTCCTGAGAGCGGTTTGTGCCGAAAGAAGCCCGGGACCGGCACTTAGCTTCGGAGAGCTGCGTATCTGCGTCTTCTGCGTGTCTTGCCGCTCTACACTCAGCAAAAAGCTTTTCCACCATATCTTGCAAGGAGAAACTCTGCCAGGAAAGAAAACATCCAAAATCTTGTTCTAAAGCTTGCACGGGGGTCTGCAAAGAGTTTGGCAAGAATGAAAGGTAGTTGTCCAAAACTCGTTCTTTTCCAATAGAATAACCATGGAAAAGGCAGGAGAGTGGTAAAGTACTGTTTTCTCTAAGTCTGAATGCTGCCCACACTGTGCCTGTGTGCTGCAGCTTGCATCTCCGCCTTTGGGAAGCTGCCGCTCGCCGATTCTCCCGGAGGCGAAGAAGCGGCTTCTTCGCACACAGAGCATTGTGGCGAGCGCAGGGAGCTCCTGAGAGCGGATTGTGCCGAAAGAAGCCCGGGACCGGCACTTAGCTTCGGAGAGCTGCGTATCTGCGTCTTCTGCGTGTCTTGCCGCTCTACACTCAGCAAAAAGCTTTTCCAACATATCTTGCAAGGAGAAACTCTGCCAGGAAAGAAAACATCCAAAATCTTGTTCTAAAGCTTGCACGGGGGTCTGCAAAGAGTTTGGCAAGAATGAAAGGTAGTTGTCCAAAACTCGTTCTTTTCCAATAGAATAACCATGGAAAAGGCAGGAGAGTGGTAAAGTACTGTTTTCTCTAAGTCTGAAGGCTGCCCACACTGTGCCTGTGTGCTGCAGCTTGCATCTTCGCCTTTGGGAAGCTGCCGCTCGCCGATTCTCCCGGAGGCGAAGAAGCGGCTTCTTCGCACACAGAGCATTGTGGCGAGCGCAGGGAGCTCCTGAGAGCGGTTTGTGCCGAAAGAAGCCCGGGACCGGCACTTAGCTTCGGAGAGCTGCGTATCTGCGTCTTCTGCGTGTCTTGCCGCTCTACACTCAGCAAAAAGCTTTTCCACCATATCTTGCAAGGAGAAACTCTGCCAGGAAAGAAAACATCCAAAATCTTGTTCTAAAGCTTGCACGGAGGTCTGCAAAGAGTTTGGCAAGAATGAAAGGTAGTTGTCCAAAACTCGTTCTTTTCCAATAGAATAACCATGGAAAAGGCAGGAGAGTGGTAAAGTACTGTTTTCTCTAAGTCTGAATGCTGCCCACACTGTGCCTGTGTGCTGCAGCTTGCATCTTCGCCTTTGGGAAGCTGCCGCTCGCCGATTCTCCCGGAGGCGAAGAAGCGGCTTCTTCGCACACAGAGCATTGTGGCGAGCGCAGGGAGCTCCTGAGAGCGGTTTGTGCCGAAAGAAGCCCGGGACCGGCACTTAGCTTCGGAGAGCTGCGTATCTGCGTCTTCTGCGTGTCTTGCCGCTCTACACTCAGCAAAAAGCTTTTCCACCATATCTTGCAAGGAGAAACTCTGCCAGGAAAGAAAACATCCAAAATCTTGTTCTAAAGCTTGCACGGAGGTCTGCAAAGAGTTTGGCAAGAATGAAAGGTAGTTGTCCAAAACTCGTTCTTTTCCAATAGAATAACCATGGAAAAGGCAGGAGAGTGGTAAAGTACTGTTTTCTCTAAGTCTGAATGCTGCCCACACTGTGCCTGTGTGCTGCAGCTTGCATCTTCGCCTTTGGGAAGCTGCCGCTCGCCGATTCTCCCGGAGGCGAAGAAGCGGCTTCTTCGCACACAGAGCATTGTGGCGAGCGCAGGGAGCTCCTGAGAGCGGTTTGTGCCGAAAGAAGCCCGGGACCGGCACTTAGCTTCGGAGAGCTGCGTATCTGCGTCTTCTGCGTGTCTTGCCGCTCTACACTCAGCAAAAAGCTTTTCCAGCATATCTTGCAAGGAGAAACTCTGCCAGGAAAGAAAACATCCAAAATCTTGTTCTAAAGCTTGCACGGAGGTCTGCAAAGAGTTTGGCAAGAATGAAAGGTAGTTGTCCAAAACTCGTTCTTTTCCAATAGAATAACCATGGAAAAGGCAGGAGAGCGGTAAAGTACTGTTTTCTCTAAGTCTGAAGGCTGCCCACACTGTGCCTGTGTGCTGCAGCTTGCATCTTCGCCTTTGGGAAGCTGCCGCTCGCCGATTCTCCCGGAGGCGAAGAAGCGGCTTCTTCGCACACAGAGCATTGTGGCGAGCGCAGGGAGCTCCTGAGAGCGGTTTGTGCCGAAAGAAGCCCGGGACCGGCACTTAGCTTCGGAGAGCTGCGTATCTGCGTCTTCTGCGTGTCTTGCCGCTCTACACTCAGCAAAAAGCTTTTCCACCATATCTTGCAAGGAGAAACTCTGCCAGGAAAGAAAACATCCAAAATCTTGTTCTAAAGCTTGCACGGGGGTCTGCAAAGAGTTTGGCAAGAATGAAAGGTAGTTGTCCAAAACTCGTTCTTTTCCAATATGATAACCATGGAAAAGGCAGGAGAGTGGTAAAGTACTGTTTTCTCTAAGTCTGAATGCTGCCCACACTGTGCCTGTGTGCTGCAGCTTGCATCTTCGCCTTTGGGAAGCTGCCGCTCGCCGATTCTCCCGGAGGCGAAGAAGCGGCTTCTTCGCACACAGAGCATTGTGGCGAGCGCAGGGAGCTCCTGAGAGCGGTTTGTGCCGAAAGAAGCCCGGGACCGGCACTTAGCTTCGGAGAGCTGCGTATCTGCGTCTTCTGCGTGTCTTGCCGCTCTACACTCAGCAAAAAGCTTTTCCAGCATATCTTGCAAGGAGAAACTCTGCCAGGAAAGAAAACATCCAAAATCTTGTTCTAAAGCTTGCACGGGGGTCTGCAAAGAGTTTGGCAAGAATGAAAGGTAGTTGTCCAAAACTCGTTCTTTTCCAATAGAATAACCATGGAAAAGGCAGGAGAGTGGTAAAGTACTGTTTTCTCTAAGTCTGAAGGCTGCCCACACTGTGCCTGTGTGCTGCAGCTTGCATCTTCGCCTTTGGGAAGCTGCCGCTCGCCGATTCTCCCGGAGGCGAAGAAGCGGCTTCTTTGCACACAGAGCATTGGGGCGAGCGCAGGGAGCTCCTGAGAGCGGTTTGTGCCGAAAGAAGCCCGGGACCGGCACTTAGCTTCGGAGAGCTGCGTATCTGCGTCTTCTGCGTGTCTTGCCGCTCTACACTCAGCAAAAAGCTTTTCCACCATATCTTGCAAGGAGAAACTCTGCCAGGAAAGAAAACATCCAAAATCTTGTTCTAAAGCTTGCACGGGGGTCTGCAAAGAGTTTGGCAAGAATGAAAGGTAGTTGTCCAAAACTCGTTCTTTTCCAATAGAATAACCATGGAAAAGGCAGGAGAGTGGTAAAGTACTGTTTTCTCTAAGTCTGAATGCTGCCCACACTGTGCCTGTGTGCTGCAGCTTGCATCTTCGCCTTTGGGAAGCTGCCGCTCGCCGATTCTCCCGGAGGCGAAGAAGCGGCTTCTTCTCACACAGAGCATTGTGGCGAGCGCAGGGAGCTCCTGAGAGCGGTTTGTGCCGAAAGAAGCCCGGGACCGGCACTTAGCTTCGGAGAGCTGCGTATCTGCGTCTTCTGCGTGTCTTGCCGCTCTACACTCAGCAAAAAGCTTTTCCACCATATCTTGCAAGGAGAAACTCTGCCAGGAAAGAAAACATCCAAAATCTTGTTCTAAAGCTTGCACGGGGGTCTGCAAAGAGTTTGGCAAGAATGAAAGGTAGTTGTCCAAAACTCGTTCTTTTCCAATATGATAACCATGGAAAAGGCAGGAGAGTGGTAAAGTACTGTTTTCTCTAAGTCTGAATGCTGCCCACACTGTGCCTGTGTGCTGCAGCTTGCATCTTCGCCTTTGGGAAGCTGCCGCTCGCCGATTCTCCCGGAGGCGAAGAAGCGGCTTCTTCGCACACAGAGCATTGTGGCGAGCGCAGGGAGCTCCTGAGAGCGGTTTGTGCCGAAAGAAGCCCGGGACCGGCACTTAGCTTCGGAGAGCTGCGTATCTGCGTCTTCTGCGTGTCTTGCCGCTCTACACTCAGCAAAAAGCTTTTCCACCATATCTTGCAAGGAGAAACTCTGCCAGGAAAGAAAACATCCAAAATCTTGTTCTAAAGCTTGCACGGGGGTCTGCAAAGAGTTTGGCAAGAATGAAAGGTAGTTGTCCAAAACTCGTTCTTTTCCAATAGAATAACCATGGAAAAGGCAGGAGAGTGGTAAAGTACTGTTTTCTCTAAGTCTGAAGGCTGCCCACACTGTGCCTGTGTGCTGCAGCTTGCATCTTCGCCTTTGGGAAGCTGCCGCTCGCCGATTCTCCCGGAGGCGAAGAAGCAGCTTCTTCGCACACAGAGCATTGTGGCGAGCGCAGGGAGCTCCTGAGAGCGGTTTTGTGCCGAAAGAAGCCCGGGACCGGCACTTAGCTTCGGAGAGCTGCGTATCTGCGTCTTCTGCGTGTCTTGCCGCTCTACACTCAGCAAAAAGCTTTTCCAGCATATCTTGCAAGGAGAAACTCTGCCAGGAAAGAAAACATCCAAAATCTTGTTCTAAAGCTTGCACGGGGGTCTGCAAAGAGTTTGGCAAGAATGAAAGGTAGTTGTCCAAAACTCGTTCTTTTCCAATAGAATAACCATGGAAAAGGCAGGAGAGTGGTAAAGTGCTGTTTTCTCTAAGTCTGAATGCTGCCCACACTGTGCCTGTGTGCTGCAGCTTGCATCTTCGCCTTTGGGAAGCTGCCGCTCGCCGATTCTCCCGGAGGCGAAGAAGCGGCTTCTTCGCACACAGAGCATTGTGGCGAGCGCAGGGAGCTCCTGAGAGCGGTTTGTGCCGAAAGAAGCCCGGGACCGGCACTTAGCTTCGGAGAGCTGCGTATCTGCGTCTTCTGCGTGTCTTGCCGCTCTACACTCAGCAAAAACTTTTCCACCATATCTTGCAAGGAGAAACTCTGCCAGGAAAGAAAACATCCAAAATCTTGTTCTAAAGCTTGCACGGGGGTCTGCAAAGAGTTTGGCAAGAATGAAAGGTAGTTGTCCAAAACTCGTTCTTTTCCAATAGAATAACCATGGAAAAGGCAGGAGAGTGGTAAAGTACTGTTTTCTCTAAGTCTGAATGCTGCCCACACTGTGCCTGTGTGCTGCAGCTTGCATCTTCGCCTTTGGGAAGCTGCCGCTCGCCGATTCTCCCGGAGGCGAAGAAGCGGCTTCTTCGCACACAGAGCATTGTGGCGAGCGCAGGGAGCTCCTGAGAGCGGTTTGTGCTGAAAGAAGCCCGGGACCGGCACTTAGCTTCGGAGAGCTGCGTATCTGCGTCTTCTGCGTGTCTTGCCGCTCTACACTCAGCAAAAAGCTTTTCCACCATATCTTGCAAGGAGAAACTCTGCCAGGAAAGAAAACATCCAAAATCTTGTTCTAGAGCTTGCACGGGGGTCTGCAAAGAGTTTGGCAAGAATGAAAGGTAGTTGTCCAAAACTCGTTCTTTTCCAATAGAATAACCATGGAAAAGGCAGGAGAGTGGTAAAGTACTGTTTCCTCTAAGTCTGAAGGCTGCCCACACTGTGCCTGTGTGCTGCAGCTTGCATCTTCGCCTTTGGGAAGCTGCCGCTCGCCGATTCTCCCGGAGGCGAAGAAGCGGCTTCTTCGCACACAGAGCATTGTGGCGAGCGCAGGGAGCTCCTGAGAGCGGTTTGTGCCGAAAGAAGCCCGGGACCGGCACTTAGCTTCGGAGAGCTGCGTATCTGCGTCTTCTGCGTGTCTTGCCGCTCTACACTCAGCAAAAAGCTTTTCCAGCATATCTTGCAAGGAGAAACTCTGCCAGGAAAGAAAACATCCAAAATCTTGTTCTAAAGCTTGCACGGAGGTCTGCAAAGAGTTTGGCAAGAATGAAAGGTAGTTGTCCAAAACTCGTTCTTTTCCAATAGAATAACCATGGAAAAGGCAGGAGAGTGGTAAAGTACTGTTTTCTCTAAGTCTGAATGCTGCCCACACTGTGCCTGTGTGCTGCAGCTTGCATCTTCGCCTTTGGGAAGCTGCCGCTCGCCGATTCTCCCGGAGGCGAAGAAGCGGCTTCTTCGCACACAGAGCATTGTGGCGAGCGCAGGGAGCTCCTGAGAGCGGTTTGTGCCGAAAGAAGCCCGGGACCGGCACTTAGCTTCGGAGAGCTGCGTATCTGCGTCTTCTGCGTGTCTTGCCGCTCTACACTCAGCAAAAAGCTTTTCCACCATATCTTGCAAGGAGAAACTCTGCCAGGAAAGAAAACATCCAAAATCTTGTTCTAAAGCTTGCACGGAGGTCTGCAAAGAGTTTGGCAAGAATGAAAGGTAGTTGTCCAAAACTCGTTCTTTTCCAATAGAATAACCATGGAAAAGGCAGGAGAGTGGTAAAGTACTGTTTTCTCTAAGTCTGAATGCTGCCCACACTGTGCCTGTTTGCTGCAGCTTGCATCTTCGCCTTTGGGAAGCTGCCGCTCGCCGATTCTCCCGGAGGCGAAGAAGCGGCTTCTTCGCACACAGAGCATTGTGGCGAGCGCAGGGAGCTCCTGAGAGCGGTTTGTGCCGAAAGAAGCCCGGGACCGGCACTTAGCTTCGGAGAGCTGCGTATCTGCGTCTTCTGCGTGTCTTGCCGCTCTACACTCAGCAAAAAGCTTTTCCACCATATCTTGCAAGGAGAAACTCTGCCAGGAAAGAAAACATCCAAAATCTTGTTCTAAAGCTTGCACGGGGGTCTGCAAAGAGTTTGGCAAGAATGAAAGGTAGTTGTCCAAAACTTGTTCTTTTCCAATATAATAACCATGGAAAAGGCAGGAGAGTGGTAAAGTACTGTTTTCTCTAAGTCTGAATGCTGCCCACACTGTGCCTGTGTGCTGCAGCTTGCATCTTCGCCTTTGGGAAGCTGCCGCTCGCCGATTCTCCCGGAGGCGAAGAAGCGGCTTCTTCGCACACAGAGAATTGTGGCGAGCGCAGGGAGCTCCTGAGAGCTGTTTGTGCCGAAAGAAGCCCGGGACCGGCACTTAGCTTCGGAGAGCTGCGTATCTGCGTCTTCTGCGTGTCTTGCCGCTCTACACTCAGCAAAAAGCTTTTCCAGCATATCTTGCAAGGAGAAACTCTGCCAGGAAAGAAAACATCCAAAATCTTGTTCTAAAGCTTGCACGGGGGTCTGCAAAGAGTTTGGCAAGAATGAAAGGTAGTTGTCCAAAACTCGTTCTTTTCCAATAGAATAACCATGGAAAAGGCAGGAGAGTGGTAAAGTACTGTTTTCTCTAAGTCTGAAGGCTGCCCACACTGTGCCTGTGTGCTGCAGCTTGCATCTTCGCCTTTGGGAAGCTGCCGCTCGCCGATTCTCCCGGAGGCGAAGAAGCGGCTTCTTCGCACACAGAGCATTGTGGCGAGCGCAGGAGCTCCTGAGAGCGGTTTGTGCCGAAAGAAGCCCGGGACCGGCACTTAGCTTCGGAGAGCTGCGTATCTGCGTCTTCTGCGTGTCTTGCCGCTCTACACTCAGCAAAAAGCTTTTCCACCATATCTTGCAAGGAGAAACTCTGCCAGGAAAGAAAACATCCAAAATCTTGTTCTAAAGCTTGCACGGGGGTCTGCAAAGAGTTTGGCAAGAATGGAAGGTAGTTGTCCAAAACTCGTTCTTTTCCAATAGAATAACCATGGAAAAGGCAGGAGAGTGGTAAAGTACTGTTTTCTCTAAGTCTGAATGCTGCCCACACTGTGCCTGTGTGCTGCAGCTTGCATCTCCGCCTTTGGGAAGCTGCCGCTCGCCGATTCTCCCGGAGGCGAAGAAGCGGCTTCTTCGCACACAGAGCATTGTGGCGAGCGCAGGGAGCTCCTGAGAGCGGTTTGTGCCGAAAGAAGCCCGGGACCGGCACTTAGCTTCGGAGAGCTGCGTATCTGCGTCTTCTGCGTGTCTTGCCGCTCTACACTCAGCAAAAAGCTTTTCCAGCATATCTTGCAAGGAGAAACTCTGCCAGGAAAGAAAACATCCAAAATCTTGTTCTAAAGCTTGCACGGGGGTCTGCAAAGAGTTTGGCAAGAATGAAAGGTAGTTGTCCAAAACTCGTTCTTTTCCAATAGAATAACCATGGAAAAGGCAGGAGAGTGGTAAAGTACTGTTTTCTCTAAGTCTGAATGCTGCCCACACTGTGCCTGTGTGCTGCAGCTTGCATCTTCGCCTTTGGGAAGCTGCCGCTCGCCGATTCTCCCGGAGGCGAAGAAGCGGCTTCTTCGCACACAGAGCACTGTGGCGAGCGCAGGGAGCTCCTGAGAGCGGTTTGTGCCGAAAGAAGCCCGGGACCGGCACTTAGCTTCGGAGAGCTGCGTATCTGCGTCTTCTGCGTGTCTTGCCGCTCTACACTCAGCAAAAAGCTTTTCCAGCATATCTTGCAAGGAGAAACTCTGCCAGGAAAGAAAACATCCAAAATCTTGTTCTAAAGCTTGCATGGGGGTCTGCAAAGAGTTTGGCAAGAATGAAAGGTAGTTGTCCAAAACTCGTTCTTTTCCAATAGAATAACCATGGAAAAGGCAGGAGAGTGGTAAAGTACTGTTTTCTCTAAGTCTGAAGGCTGCCCACACTGTGCCTGTGTGCTGCAGCTTGCATCTTCGCCTTTGGGAAGCTGCCGCTCGCCGATTCTCCCGGAGGCGAAGAAGCGGCTTCTTCGCACACAGAGCATTGGGGCGAGCGCAGGGAGCTCCTGAGAGCGGTTTGTGCCGAAAGAAGCCCGGGACCGGCACTTAGCTTCGGAGAGCTGCGTATCTGCATCTTCTGCGTGTCTTGCCGCTCTACACTCAGCAAAAAGCTTTTCCAGCATATCTTGCAAGGAGAAACTCTGCCAGGAAAGAAAACATCCAAAATCTTGTTCTAAAGCTTGCACGGGGGTCTGCAAAGAGTTTGGCAAGAATGAAAGGTAGTTGTCCAAAACTCGTTCTTTTCCAATAGAATAACCATGGAAAAGGCAGGAGAGTGGTAAAGTACTGTTTTCTCTAAGTCTGAATGCTGCCCACACTGTGCCTGTGTGCTGCAGCTTGCATCTTCGCCTTTGGGAAGCTGCCGCTCGCCGATTCTCCCGGAGGCGAAGAAGCGGCTTCTTCGCACACAGAGCACTGTGGCGAGCGCAGGGAGCTCCTGAGAGCGGTTTGTGCCGAAAGAAGCCCGGGACCGGCACTTAGCTTCGGAGAGCTGCGTATCTGCGTCTTCTGCGTGTCTTGCCGCTCTACACTCAGCAAAAAGCTTTTCCACCATATCTTGCAAGGAGAAACTCTGCCAGGAAAGAAAACATCCAAAATCTTGTTCTAAAGCTTGCACGGAGGTCTGCAATGAGTTTGGCAAGAATGAAAGGTAGTTGTCCAAAACTCGTTCTTTTCCAATAGAATAACCATGGAAAAGGCAGGAGAGTGGTAAAGTACTGTTTTCTCTAAGTCTGAATGCTGCCCACACTGTGCCTGTGTGCTGCAGCTTGCATCTTCGCCTTTGGGAAGCTGCCGCTCGCCGATTCTCCCGGAGGCGAAGAAGCGGCTTCTTCGCACACAGAGCATTGTGGCGAGCGCAGGGAGCTCCTGAGAGCGGTTTGTGCCGAAAGAAGCCCGGGACCGGCACTTAGCTTCGGAGAGCTGCGTATCTGCGTCTTCTGCGTGTCTTGCCGCTCTACACTCAGCAAAAAGCTTTTCCAGCATATCTTGCAAGGAGAAACTCTGCCAGGAAAGAAAACATCCAAAATCTTGTTCTAAAGCTTGCACGGAGGTCTGCAAAGAGTTTGGCAAGAATGAAAGGTAGTTGTCCAAAACTCGTTCTTTTCCAATAGAATAACCATGGAAAAGGCAGGAGAGTGGTAAAGTACTGTTTTCTCTAAGTCTGAAGGCTGCCCACACTGTGCCTGTGTGCTGCAGCTTGCATCTTCGCCTTTGGGAAGCTGCCGCTCGCCGATTCTCCCGGAGGCGAAGAAGCGGCTTCTTCGCACACAGAGCATTGGGGCGAGCGCAGGGAGCTCCTGAGAGCGGTTTGTGCCGAAAGAAGCCCGGGACCGGCACTTAGCTTCGGAGAGCTGCGTATCTGCATCTTCTGCGTGTCTTGCCGCTCTACACTCAGCAAAAAGCTTTTCCAGCATATCTTGCAAGGAGAAACTCTGCCAGGAAAGAAAACATCCAAAATCTTGTTCTAAAGCTTGCACGGGGGTCTGCAAAGAGTTTGGCAAGAATGAAAGGTAGTTGTCCAAAACTCGTTCTTTTCCAATAGAATAACCATGGAAAAGGCAGGAGAGTGGTAAAGTACTGTTTTCTCTAAGTCTGAATGCTGCCCACACTGTGCCTGTGTGCTGCAGCTTGCATCTTCGCCTTTGGGAAGCTGCCGCTCGCCGATTCTCCCGGAGGCGAAGAAGCGGCTTCTTCGCACACAGAGCACTGTGGCGAGCGCAGGGAGCTCCTGAGAGCGGTTTGTGCCGAAAGAAGCCCGGGACCGGCACTTAGCTTCGGAGAGCTGCGTATCTGCGTCTTCTGCGTGTCTTGCCGCTCTACACTCAGCAAAAAGCTTTTCCACCATATCTTGCAAGGAGAAACTCTGCCAGGAAAGAAAACATCCAAAATCTTGTTCTAAAGCTTGCACGGAGGTCTGCAATGAGTTTGGCAAGAATGAAAGGTAGTTGTCCAAAACTCGTTCTTTTCCAATAGAATAACCATGGAAAAGGCAGGAGAGTGGTAAAGTACTGTTTTCTCTAAGTCTGAATGCTGCCCACACTGTGCCTGTGTGCTGCAGCTTGCATCTTCGCCTTTGGGAAGCTGCCGATCGTCGATTCTCCCGGAGGCGAAGAAGCGGCTTCTTCGCACACAGAGCATTGTGGCGAGCGCAGGGAGCTCCTGAGAGCGGTTTGTGCCGAAAGAAGCCCGGGACCGGCACTTAGCTTCGGAGAGCTGCGTATCTGCGTCTTCTGCGTGTCTTGCCGCTCTACACTCAGCAAAAAGCTTTTCCACCATATCTTGCAAGGAGAAACTCTGCCAGGAAAGAAAACATCCAAAATCTTGTTCTAAAGCTTGCACGGAGGTCTGCAAAGAGTTTGGCAAGAATGAAAGGTAGTTGTCCAAAACTCGTTCTTTTCCAATAGAATAACCATGGAAAAGGCAGGAGAGTGGTAAAGTACTGTTTTCTCTAAGTCTGAATGCTGCCCACACTGTGCCTGTGTGCTGCAGCTTGCATCTTCGCCTTTGGGAAGCTGCCGCTCGCCGATTCTCCCGGAGGCGAAGAAGCGGCTTCTTCACACACAGAGCATTGTGGCGAGCGCAGGGAGCTCCTGAGAGCGGTTTGTGCCGAAAGAAGCCCGGGACCGGCACTTAGCTTCGGAGAGCTGCGTATCTGCGTCTTCTGCGTGTCTTGCCGCTCTACACTCAGCAAAAAGCTTTTCCACCATATCTTGCAAGGAGAAACTCTGCCAGGAAAGAAAACATCCAAAATCTTGTTCTAAAGCTTGCACGGAGGTCTGCAAAGAGTTTGGCAAGAATGAAAGGTAGTTGTCCAAAACTCGTTCTTTTCCAATAGAATAACCATGGAAAAGGCAGGAGAGTGGTAAAGTACTGTTTTCTCTAAGTCTGAATGCTGCCCACACTGTGCCTGTGTGCTGCAGCTTGCATCTTCGCCTTTGGGAAGCTGCCGCTCGCCGATTCTCCCGGAGGCGAAGAAGCGGCTTCTTCGCACACAGAGCATTGTGGCGAGCGCAGGGAGCTCCTGAGAGCGGTTTGTGCCGAAAGAAGCCCGGGACCGGCACTTAGCTTCGGAGAGCTGCGTATCTGCGTCTTCTGCGTGTCTTGCCGCTCTACACTCAGCAAAAAGCTTTTCCAGCATATCTTGCAAGGAAAACTCTGCCAGGAAAGAAAACATCCAAAATCTTGTTCTAAAGCTTGCACGGGGGTCTGCAAAGAGTTTGGCAAGAATGAAAGGTAGTTGTCCAAAACTTGTTCTTTTCCAATAGAATAACCATGGAAAAGGCAGGAGAGTGGTAAAGTACTGTTTTCTCTAAGTCTGAATGCTGCCCACACTGTGCCTGTGTGCTGCAGCTTGCATCTTCGCCTTTGGGAAGCTGCCGCTCGCCGATTCTCCCGGAGGCGAAGAAGCGGCTTCTTCGCACACAGAGCATTGTGGCGAGCGCAGGGAGCTCCTGAGAGCGGTTTGTGCCGAAAGAAGCCCGGGACCGGCACTTAGCTTCGGAGAGCTGCGTATCTGCGTCTTCTGCGTGTCTTGCCGCTCTACACTCAGCAAAAAGCTTTTCCAGCATATCTTGCAAGGAGAAACTCTGCCAGGAAAGAAAACATCCAAAATCTTGTTCTAAAGCTTGCACGGGGGTCTGCAAAGAGTTTGGCAAGAATGAAAGGTAGTTGTCCAAAACTCGTTCTTTTCCACTATAATAACCATGGAAAAGGCAGGAGAGTGGTAAAGTACTGTTTTCTCTAAGTCTGAAGGCTGCCCACACTGTGCCTGTGTGCTGCAGCTTGCATCTTCGCCTTTGGGAAGCTGCCGCTCGCCGATTCTCCCGGAGGCGAAGAAGCGGCTTCTTCGCACACAGAGCATTGTGGCGAGCGCAGGGAGCTCCTGAGAGCGGTTTGTGCCGAAAGAAGCCCGGGACCGGCACTTAGCTTCGGAGAGCTGCGTATCTGCGTCTTCTGCGTGTCTTGCCGCTCTACACTCAGCAAAAAGCTTTTCCACCATATCTTGCAAGGAGAAACTCTGCCAGGAAAGAAAACATCCAAAATCTTGTTCTAAAGCTTGCACGGGGGTCTGCAAAGAGTTTGGCAAGAATGAAAGGTAGTTGTCCAAAACTCGTTCTTTTCCAATATGATAACCATGGAAAAGGCAGGAGAGTGGTAAAGTACTGTTTTCTCTAAGTCTGAATGCTGCCCACACTGTGCCTGTGTGCTGCAGCTTGCATCTTCGCCTTTGGGAAGCTGCCGCTCGCCGATTCTCCCGGAGGCGAAGAAGCGGCTTCTTCGCACACAGAGCATTGTGGCGAGCGCAGGGAGCTCCTGAGAGCGGTTTGTGCCGAAAGAAGCCCGGGACCGGCACTTAGCTTCGGAGAGCTGCGTATCTGCGTCTTCTGCGTGTCTTGCCGCTCTACACTCAGCAAAAAGCTTTTCCAGCATATCTTGCAAGGAGAAACTCTGCCAGGAAAGAAAACATCCAAAATCTTGTTCTAAAGCTTGCATGGGGGTCTGCAAAGAGTTTGGCAAGAATGAAAGGTAGTTGTCCAAAACTCGTTCTTTTCCAATAGAATAACCATGGAAAAGGCAGGAGAGTGGTAAAGTACTGTTTTCTCTAAGTCTGAAGGCTGCCCACACTGTGCCTGTGTGCTGCAGCTTGCATCTTCGCCTTTGGGAAGCTGCCGCTCGCCGATTCTCCCGGAGGCGAAGAAGCGGCTTCTTCGCACACAGAGCATTGGGGCGAGCGCAGGGAGCTCCTGAGAGCGGTTTGTGCCGAAAGAAGCCCGGGACCGGCACTTAGCTTCGGAGAGCTGCGTATCTGCATCTTCTGCGTGTCTTGCCGCTCTACACTCAGCAAAAAGCTTTTCCAGCATATCTTGCAAGGAGAAACTCTGCCAGGAAAGAAAACATCCAAAATCTTGTTCTAAAGCTTGCACGGGGGTCTGCAAAGAGTTTGGCAAGAATGAAAGGTAGTTGTCCAAAACTCGTTCTTTTCCAATAGAATAACCATGGAAAAGGCAGGAGAGTGGTAAAGTACTGTTTTCTCTAAGTCTGAAGGCTGCCCACACTGTGCCTGTGTGCTGCAGCTTGCATCTTCGCCTTTGGGAAGCTGCCGCTCGCCGATTCTCCCGGAGGCGAAGAAGCGGCTTCTTCGCACACAGAGCATTGGGGCGAGCGCAGGGAGCTCCTGAGAGCGGTTTGTGCCGAAAGAAGCCCGGGACCGGCACTTAGCTTCGGAGAGCTGCGTATCTGCATCTTCTGCGTGTCTTGCCGCTCTACACTCAGCAAAAAGCTTTTCCAGCATATCTTGCAAGGAGAAACTCTGCCAGGAAAGAAAACATCCAAAATCTTGTTCTAAAGCTTGCACGGGGGTCTGCAAAGAGTTTGGCAAGAATGAAAGGTAGTTGTCCAAAACTCGTTCTTTTCCAATAGAATAACCATGGAAAAGGCAGGAGAGTGGTAAAGTACTGTTTTCTCTAAGTCTGAATGCTGCCCACACTGTGCCTGTGTGCTGCAGCTTGCATCTTCGCCTTTGGGAAGCTGCCGCTCGCCGATTCTCCCGGAGGCGAAGAAGCGGCTTCTTCGCACACAGAGCACTGTGGCGAGCGCAGGGAGCTCCTGAGAGCGGTTTGTGCCGAAAGAAGCCCGGGACCGGCACTTAGCTTCGGAGAGCTGCGTATCTGCGTCTTCTGCGTGTCTTGCCGCTCTACACTCAGCAAAAAGCTTTTCCAGCATATCTTGCAAGGAGAAACTCTGCCAGGAAAGAAAACATCCAAAATCTTGTTCTAAAGCTTGCACGGAGGTCTGCAAAGAGTTTGGCAAGAATGAAAGGTAGTTGTCCAAAACTCGTTCTTTTCCAATAGAATAACCATGGAAAAGGCAGGAGAGTGGTAAAGTACTGTTTTCTCTAAGTCTGAATGCTGCCCACACTGTGCCTGTGTGCTGCAGCTTGCATCTTCGCCTTTGGGAAGCTGCCGCTCGCCGATTCTCCCGGAGGCGAAGAAGCGGCTTCTTCGCACACAGAGCATTGTGGCGAGCGCAGGGAGCTCCTGAGAGCGGTTTGTGCCGAAAGAAGCCCGGGACCGGCACTTAGCTTCGGAGAGCTGCGTATCTGCGTCTTCTGCGTGTCTTGCCGCTCTACACTCAGCAAAAAGCTTTTCCACCATATCTTGCAAGGAGAAACTCTGCCAGGAAAGAAAACATCCAAAATCTTGTTCTAAAGCTTGCACGGGGGTCTGCAAAGAGTTTGGCAAGAATGAAAGGTAGTTGTCCAAAACTCGTTCTTTTCCAATAGAATAACCATGGAAAAGGCGGGAGAGTGGTAAAGTACTGTTTTCTCTAAGTCTGAATGCTGCCCACACTGTGCCTCTGTGCTGCAGCTCGCATCTTCGCCTTTGGGAAGCTGCCGCTCGCCGATTCTCCCGGAGGCGAAGAAGCGGCTTCTTCGCACACAGAGCATTGTGGCGAGCGCAGGGAGCTCCTGAGAGCGGTTTGTGCCGAAAGAAGCCCGGGACCGGCACTTAGCTTCGGAGAGCTGCGTATCTGCGTCTTCTGCGTGTCTTGCCGCTCTACACTCAGCAAAAAGCTTTTCCATCATATCTTGCAAGGAGAAACTCTGCCAGGAAAGAAAACATCCAAAATCTTGTTCTAAAGCTTGCACGGAGGTCTGCAAAGAGTTTGGCAAGAATGAAAGGTAGTTGTCCAAAACTCGTTCTTTTCCAATAGAATAACCATGGAAAAGGCAGGAGAGTGGTAAAGTACTGTTTTCTCTAAGTCTGAAGGCTGCCCAAACTGTGCCTGTGTGCTGCAGCTTGCATCTTCGCCTTCGGGAAGCTGCCGCTCGCCGATTCTCCCGGAGGCGAAGAAGCGGCTTCTTCGCACACAGAGCATTGTGGCGAGCGCAGGGAGCTCCTGAGAGCGGTTTGTGCCGAAAGAAGCCCGGGACCGGCACTTAGCTTCGGAGAGCTGCGTATCTGCGTCTTCTGCGTGTCTTGCCGCTCTACACTCAGCAAAAAGCTTTTCCAGCATATCTTGCAAGGAGAAACTCTGCCAGGAAAGAAAACATCCAAAATCTTGTTCTAAAGCTTGCACGGGGGTCTGCAAAGAGTTTGGCAAGAATGAAAGGTAGTTGTCCAAAACTCGTTCTTTTCCAATAGAATAACCATGGAAAAGGCAGGAGAGTGGTAAAGTACTGTTTTCTCTAAGTCTGAATGCTGCCCACACTGTGCCTGTGTGCTGCAGCTTGCATCTTCGCCTTTGGGAAGCTGCCGCTCGCCGATTCTCCCGGAGGCGAAGAAGCGGCTTCTTCGCACACAGAGCATTGTGGCGAGCGCAGGGAGCTCCTGAGAGCGTTTTGTGCCGAAAGAAGCCCGGGACCGGCACTTAGCTTCGGAGAGCTGCGTATCTGCGTCTTCTGCGTGTCTTGCCGCTCTACACTCAGCAAAAAGCTTTTCCACCATATCTTGCAAGGAGAAACTCTGCCAGGAAAGAAAACATCCAAAATCTTGTTCTAAAGCTTGCACGGGGGTCTGCAAAGAGTTTGGCAAGAATGAAAGGTAGTTGTCCAAAACTCGTTCTTTTCCAATAGAATAACCATGGAAAAGGCAGGAGAGTGGTAAAGTACTGTTTTCTCTAAGTCTGAATGCTGCCCACACTGTGCCTGTGTGCTGCAGCTTGCATCTTCGCCTTTGGGAAGCTGCCGCTCGCCGATTCTCCCGGAGGCGAAGAAGCGGCTTCTTCGCACACAGAGCATTGTGGCGAGCGCAGGGAGCTCCTGAGAGCGGTTTGTGCCGAAAGAAGCCCGGGACCGGCACTTAGCTTCGGAGAGCTGCGTATCTGCGTCTTCTGCGTGTCTTGCCGCTCTACACTCAGCAAAAAGCTTTTCCACCATATCTTGCAAGGAGAAACTCTGCCAGGAAAGAAAACATCCAAAATCTTGTTCTAAAGCTTGCACGGGGGTCTGCAAAGAGTTTGGCAAGAATGAAAGGTAGTTGTCCAAAACTCGTTCTTTTCCAATAGAATAACCAGGGAAAAGGCAGGAGAGTGGTAAAGTACTGTTTTCTCTAAGTCTGAATGCTGCCCACACTGTGCCTGTGTGCTGCAGCTTGCATCTTCGCCTTTGGGAAGCTGCCGCTCGCCGATTCTCCCGGAGGCGAAGAAGCGGCTTCTTCGCACACAGAGCATTGTGGCGAGCGCAGGGAGCTCCTGAGAGCGGTTTGTGCCGAAAGAAGCCCGGGACCGGCACTTAGCTTCGGAGAGCTGCGTATCTGCGTCTTCTGCGTGTCTTGCCGCTCTACACTCAGCAAAAAGCTTTTCCACCATATCTTGCAAGGAGAAACTCTGCCAGGAAAGAAAACATCCAAAATCTTGTTCTAAAGCTTGCACGGGGGTCTGCAAAGAGTTTGGCAAGAATGAAAGATAGCTGTCCAAAACTCGTTCTTTTCCAATAGAATAACCATGGAAAAGGCAGGAGAGTGGTAAAGTACTGTTTTCTCTAAGTCTGAATGCTGCCCACACTGTGCCTGTGTGCTGCAGCTTGCATCTTCGCCTTTGGGAAGCTGCCGCTCGCCGATTCTCCCGGAGGCGAAGAAGCGGCTTCTTCGCACACAGAGCATTGTGGCGAGCGCAGGGAGCTCCTGAGAGCGGTTTGTGCCGAAAGAAGCCCGGGACCGGCACTTAGCTTCGGAGAGCTGCGTATCTGCGTCTTCTGCGTGTCTTGCCGCTCTACACTCAGCAAAAAGCTTTTCCACCATATCTTGCAAGGAGAAACTCTGCCAGGAAAGAACACATCCAAAATCTTGTTCTAAAGCTTGCACGGGGGTCTGCAAAGAGTTTGGCAAGAATGAAAGGTAGTTGTCCAAAACTCGTTCTTTTCCAATAGAATAACCATGGAAAAGGCAGGAGAGTGGTAAAGTACTGTTTTCTCTAAGTCTGAATGCTGCCCACACTGTGCCTGTGTGCTGCAGCTTGCATCTCCGCCTTTGGGAAGCTGCCGCTCGCCGATTCTCCCGGAGGCGAAGAAGCGGCTTCTTCACACAAAGAGCATTGTGGCGAGCGCAGGGAGCTCCTGAGAGCGGTTTGTGCCGAAAGAAGCCCGGGACCGGCACTTAGCTTCGGAGAGCTGCGTATCTGCGTCTTCTGCGTGTCTTGCCGCTCTACACTCAGCAAAAAGCTTTTCCAGCATATCTTGCAAGGAGAAACTCTGCCAGGAAAGAAAACATCCAAAATCTTGTTCTAAAGCTTGCACGGGGGTCTGCAAAGAGTTTGGCAAGAATGAAAGGTAGTTGTCCAAAACTCGTTCTTTTCCAATAGAATAACCATGGAAAAGGCAGGAGAGTGGTAAAGTACTGTTTTCTCTAAGTCTGAAGGCTGCCCACACTGTGCCTGTGTGCTGCAGCTTGCATCTTCGCCTTCGGGAAGCTGCCGCTCGCCGATTCTCCCGGAGGCGAAGAAGCGGCTTCTTCGCACACAGAGCATTGTGGCGAGCGCAGGGAGCTCCTGAGAGCGGTTTGTGCCGAAAGAAGCCCGGGACCGGCACTTAGCTTCGGAGAGCTGCGTATCTGCGTCTTCTGCGTGTCTTGCCGCTCTACACTCAGCAAAAAGCTTTTCCACCATATCTTGCAAGGAGAAACTCTGCCAGGAAAGAAAACATCCAAAATCTTGTTCTAAAGCTTGCACGGAGGTCTGCAAAGAGTTTGGCAAGAATGAAAGGTAGTTGTCCAAAACTCGTTCTTTTCCAATAGAATAACCATGGAAAAGGCAGGAGAGTGGTAAAGTACTGTTTTCTCTAAGTCTGAATGCTGCCCACACTGTGCCTGTGTGCTGCAGCTTGCATCTCCGCCTTTGGGAAGCTGCCGCTCGCCGATTCTCCCGGAGGCGAAGAAGCGGCTTCTTCGCACACAGAGCATTGTGGCGAGCGCAGGGAGCTCCTGAGAGCGGTTTGTGCCGAAAGAAGCCCGGGACCGGCACTTAGCTTCGGAGAGCTGCGTATCTGCGTCTTCTGCGTGTCTTGCCGCTCTACACTCAGCAAAAAGCTTTTCCACCATATCTTGCAAGGAGAAACTCTGCCAGGAAAGAAAACATCCAAAATCTTGTTCTAAAGCTTGCACGGGGGTCTGCAAAGAGTTTGGCAAGAATGAAAGGTAGTTGTCCAAAACTCGTTCTTTTCCAATAGAATAACCATGGAAAAGGCAGGAGAGTGGTAAAGTACTGTTTTCTCTAAGTCTGAAGGCTGCCCACACTGTGCCTGTGTGCTGCAGCTTGCATCTTCGCCTTTGGGAAGCTGCCGCTCGCCGATTCTCCCGGAGGCGAAGAAGCGGCTTCTTTGCACACAGAGCATTGTGGCGAGCGCAGGGAGCTCCTGAGAGCGGTTTGTGCCGAAAGAAGCCCGGGACCGGCACTTAGCTTCGGAGAGCTGCGTATCTGCGTCTTCTGCGTGTCTTGCCGCTCTACACACAGCAAAAAGCTTTTCCACCATATCTTGCAAGGAGAAACTCTGCCAGGAAAGAAAACATCCAAAATCTTGTTCTAAAGCTTGCACGGGGGTCTGCAAAGAGTTTGGCAAGAATGAAAGGTAGTTGTCCAAAACTCGTTCTTTTCCAATAGAATAACCATGGAAAAGGCAGGAGAGTGGTAAAGTACTGTTTTCTCTAAGTCTGAAGGCTGCCCACACTGTGCCTGTGTGCTGCAGCTTGCATCTTCGCCTTTGGGAAGCTGCCGCTCGCCGATTCTCCCGGAGGCGAAGAAGCGGCTTCTTCGCACACAGAGCATTGTGGCGAGCGCAGGGAGCTCCTGAGAGCGGTTTGTGTCGAAAGAAGCCCGGGACCGGCACTTAGCTTCGGAGAGCTGCGTATCTGCGTCTTCTGCGTGTCTTGCCGCTCTACACTCAGCAAAAAGCTTTTCCACCATATCTTGCAAGGAGAAACTCTGCCAGGAAAGAAAACATCCAAAATCTTGTTCTAAAGCTTGCAAGGGGGTCTGCAAAGAGTTTGGCAAGAATGAAAGGTAGTTGTCCAAAACTCGTTCTTTTCCAATAGAATAACCATGGAAAAGGCAGGAGAGTGGTAAAGTACTGTTTTCTCTAAGTCTGAATGCTGCCCACACTGTGCCTGTGTGCTGCAGCTTGCATCTTCGCCTTTGGGAAGCTGCCGCACGCCGATTCTCCCGGAGGCGAAGAAGCGGCTTCTTCGCACACAGAGCATTGTGGCGAGCGCAGGGAGCTCCTGAGAGCGGTTTGTGCCGAAAGAAGCCCGGGACCGGCACTTAGCTTCGGAGAGCTGCGTATCTGCGTCTTCTGCGTGTCTTGCCGCTCTACACTCAGCAAAAAGCTTTTCCACCATATCTTGCAAGGAGAAACTCTGCCAGGAAAGAAAACATCCAAAATCTTGTTCTAAAGCTTGCACGGGGGTCTGCAAAGAGTTTGGCAAGAATGAAAGGTAGTTGTCCAAAACTCGTTCTTTTCCAATAGAATAACCATGGAAAAGGCAGGAGAGTGGTAAAGTACTGTTTTCTCTAAGTCTGAATGCTGCCCACACTGTGCCTGTGTGCTGCAGCTTGCATCTTCGCCTTTGGGAAGCTGCCGCTCGCCGATTCTCCCGGAGGCGAAGAAGCGGCTTCTTCGCACACAGAGCATTGTGGCGAGCGCAGGGAGCTCCTGAGAGCGGTTTGTGCCGAAAGAAGCCCGGGACCGGCACTTAGCTTCGGAGAGCTGCGTATCTGCGTCTTCTGCGTGTCTTGCCGCTCTACACTCAGCAAAAAGCTTTTCCACCATATCTTGCAAGGAGAAACTCTGCCAGGAAAGAAAACATCCAAAATCTTGTTCTAAAGCTTGCACGGGGGTCTGCAAAGAGTTTGGCAAGAATGAAAGGTAGTTGTCCAAAACTCGTTCTTTTCCAATAGAATAACCATGGGAAAGGCAGGAGAGTGGTAAAGTACTGTTTTCTCTAAGTCTGAAGGCTGCCCACACTGTGCCTGTGTGCTGCAGCTTGCATCTTCGCCTTTGGGAAGCTGCCGCTCGCCGATTCTCCCGGAGGCGAAGAAGCGGCTTCTTCGCACACAGAGCATTGTGGCGAGCGCAGGGAGCTCCTGAGAGCGGTTTGTGCCGAAAGAAGCCCGGGACCGGCACTTAGCTTCGGAGAGCTGCGTATCTGCGTCTTCTGCGTGTCTTGCCGCTCTACACTCAGCAAAAAGCTTTTCCACCATATCTTGCAAGGAGAAACTCTGCCAGGAAAGAAAACATCCAAAATCTTGTTCTAAAGCTTGCACAGAGGTCTGCAAAGAGTTTGGCAAGAATGAAAGGTAGTTGTCCAAAACTCGTTCTTTTCCAATAAAATAACCATGGAAAAGGCAGGAGAGTGGTAAAGTACTGTTTTCTCTAAGTCTGAATGCTGCCCACACTGTGCCTGTGTGCTGCAGCTTGCATCTTCGCCTTTGGGAAGCTGCCGCTCGCCGATTCTCCCGGAGGCGAAGAAGCGGCTTCTTCGCACACAGAGCATTGTGGCGAGCGCAGGGAGCTCCTGAGAGCGGTTTGTGCCGAAAGAAGCCCGGGACCGGCACTTAGCTTCGGAGAGCTGCGTATCTGCGTCTTCTGCGTGTCTTGCCGCTCTACACTCAGCAAAAAGCTTTTCCACCATATCTTGCAAGGAGAAACTCTGCCAGGAAAGAAAACATCCAAAATCTTGTTCTAAAGCTTGCACGGGGGTCTGCAAAGAGTTTGGCAAGAATGAAAGGTAGTTGTCCAAAACTCGTTCTTTTCCAATAGAATAACCATGGAAAAGGCAGGAGAGTGGTAAAGTACTGTTTTCTCTAAGTCTGAATGCTGCCCACACTGTGCCTGTGTGCTGCAGCTTGCATCTCCGCCTTTGGGAAGCTGCCGCTCGCCGATTCTCCCGGAGGCGAAGAAGTGGCTTCTTCGCACACAGAGCATTGTGGCGAGCGCAGGGAGCTCCTGAGAGCGGTTTGTGCCAAAAGAAGCCCGGGACCGGCACTTAGCTTCGGAGAGCTGCGTATCTGCGTCTTCTGCGTGTCTTGCCGCTCTACACTCAGCAAAAAGCTTTTCCACCATATCTTGCAAGGAGAAACTCTGCCAGGAAAGAAAACATCCAAAATCTTGTTCTAAAGCTTGCACGGGGGTCTGCAAAGAGTTTGGCAAGAATGAAAGGTAGTTGTCCAAAACTCGTTCTTTTCCAATAGAATAACCATGGAAAAGGCAGGAGAGTGGTAAAGTACTGTTTTCTCTAAGTCTGAAGGCTGCCCACACTGTGCCTGTGTGCTGCAGCTTGCATCTTCGCCTTTGGGAAGCTGCCGCTCGCCGATTCTCCCGGAGGCGAAGAAGCGGCTTCTTCGCACACAGAGCATTGTGGCGAGCGCAGGGAGCTCCTGAGAGCGGTTTGTGTCGAAAGAAGCCCGGGACCGGCACTTAGCTTCGGAGAGCTGCGTATCTGCGTCTTCTGCGTGTCTTGCCGCTCTACACTCAGCAAAAAGCTTTTCCACCATATCTTGCAAGGAGAAACTCTGCCAGGAAAGAAAACATCCAAAATCTTGTTCTAAAGCTTGCACGGGGGTCTGCAAAGAGTTTGGCAAGAATGAAAGGTAGTTGTCCAAAACTCGTTCTTTTCCAATAGAATAACCAGGGAAAAGGCAGGAGAGTGGTAAAGTACTGTTTTCTCTAAGTCTGAATGCTGCCCACACTGTGCCTGTGTGCTGCAGCTTGCATCTTCGCCTTTGGGAAGCTGCCGCTCGCCGATTCTCCCGGAGGCGAAGAAGCGGCTTCTTCGCACACAGAGCATTGTGGCGAGCGCAGGGAGCTCCTGAGAGCGGTTTGTGCCGAAAGAAGCCCGGGACCGGCACTTAGCTTCGGAGAGCTGCGTATCTGCGTCTTCTGCGTGTCTTGCCGCTCTACACTCAGCAAAAAGCTTTTCCACCATATCTTGCAAGGAGAAACTCTGCCAGGAAAGAAAACATCCAAAATCTTGTTCTAAAGCTTGCACGGGGGTCTGCAAAGAGTTTGGCAAGAATGAAAGGTAGTTGTCCAAAACTCGTTCTTTTCCAATAGAATAACCATGGAAAAGGCAGGAGAGTGGTAAAGTACTGTTTTCTCTAAGTCTGAAGGCTGCCCACACTGTGCCTGTGTGCTGCAGCTTGCATCTTCGCCTTTGGGAAGCTGCCGCTCGCCGATTCTCCCGGAGGCGAAGAAGCGGCTTCTTCGCACACAGAGCATTGTGGCGAGCGCAGGGAGCTCCTGAGAGCGGTTTGTGTCGAAAGAAGCCCGGGACCGGCACTTAGCTTCGGAGAGCTGCGTATCTGCGTCTTCTGCGTGTCTTGCCGCTCTACACTCAGCAAAAAGCTTTTCCACCATATCTTGCAAGGAGAAACTCTGCCAGGAAAGAAAACATCCAAAATCTTGTTCTAAAGCTTGCACGGGGGTCTGCAAAGAGTTTGGCAAGAATGAAAGGTAGTTGTCCAAAACTCGTTCTTTTCCAATAGAATAACCATGGAAAAGGCAGGAGAGTGGTAAAGTACTGTTTTCTCTAAGTCTGAATGCTGCCCACACTGTGCCTGTGTGCTGCAGCTTGCATCTTCGCCTTTGGGAAGCTGCCGCTCGCCGATTCTCCCGGAGGCGAAGAAGCGGCTTCTTCGCACACAGAGCATTGTGGCGAGCGCAGGGAGCTCCTGAGAGCGGTTTGTGCCGAAAGAAGCCCGGGACCGGCACTTAGCTTCGGAGAGCTGCGTATCTGCGTCTTCTGCGTGTCTTGCCGCTCTACACTCAGCAAAAACTTTTCCACCATATCTTGCAAGGAGAAACTCTGCCAGGAAAGAAAACATCCAAAATCTTGTTCTAAAGCTTGCACGGGGGTCTGCAAAGAGTTTGGCAAGAATGAAAGGTAGTTGTCCAAAACTCGTTCTTTTCCAATAGAATAACCATGGAAAAGGCAGGAGAGTGGTAAAGTACTGTTTTCTCTAAGTCTGAATGCTGCCCACACTGTGCCTGTGTGCTGCAGCTTGCATCTTCGCCTTTGGGAAGCTGCCGCTCGCCGATTCTCCCGGAGGCGAAGAAGCGGCTTCTTCGCACACAGAGCATTGTGGCGAGCGCAGGGAGCTCCTGAGAGCGGTTTGTGCCGAAAGAAGCCCGGGACCGGCACTTAGCTTCGGAGAGCTGCGTATCTGCGTCTTCTGCGTGTCTTGCCGCTCTACACTCAGCAAAAAGCTTTTCCACCATATCTTGCAAAGGGGAAACTCTGCCAGGAAAGAAAACATCCAAAATCTTGTTCTAAAGCTTGCACGGGGGTCTGCAAAGAGTTTGGCAAGAATGAAAGGTAGTTGTCCAAAACTCGTTCTTTTCCAATAGAATAACCATGGAAAAGGCAGGAGAGTGGTAAAGTACTGTTTTCTCTAAGTCTGAATGCTGCCCACACTGTGCCTGTGTGCTGCAGCTTGCATCTTCGCCTTTGGGAAGCTGCCGCTCGCCGATTCTCCCGGAGGCGAAGAAGCGGCTTCTTCGCACACAGAGCATTGTGGCGAGCGCAGGGAGCTCCTGAGAGCGGTTTGTGCCGAAAGAAGCCCGGGACCGGCACTTAGCTTCGGAGAGCTGCGTATCTGCGTCTTCTGCGTGTCTTGCCGCTCTACACTCAGCAAAAAGCTTTTCCACCATATCTTGCAAAGGGGAAACTCTGCCAGGAAAGAAAACATCCAAAATCTTGTTCTAAAGCTTGCACGGGGGTCTGCAAAGAGTTTGGCAAGAATGAAAGGTAGTTGTCCAAAACTCGTTCTTTTCCAATAGAATAACCATGGAAAAGGCAGGAGAGTGGTAAAGTACTGTTTTCTCTAAGTCTGAATGCTGCCCACACTGTGCCTGTGTGCTGCAGCTTGCATCTTCGCCTTTGGGAAGCTGCCGCTCGCCGATTCTCCCGGAGGCGAAGAAGCGGCTTCTTCGCACACAGAGCATTGTGGCGAGCGCAGGGAGCTCCTGAGAGCGGTTTGTGCCGAAAGAAGCCCGGGACCGGCACTTAGCTTCGGAGAGCTGCGTATCTGCGTCTTCTGCGTGTCTTGCCGCTCTACACTCAGCAAAAAGCTTTTCCACCATATCTTGCAAGGAGAAACTCTGCCAGGAAAGAAAACATCCAAAATCTTGTTCTAAAGCTTGCACGGGGGTCTGCAAAGAGTTTGGCGAGAATGAAAGGTAGTTGTCCAAAACTCGTTCTTTTCCAATAGAATAACCATGGAAAAGGCAGGAGAGTGGTAAAGTACTGTTTCCTCTAAGTCTGAATGCTGCCCACACTGTGCCTGTGTGCTGCAGCTTGCATCTTCGCCTTTGGGAAGCTGCCGCTCGCCGATTCTCCCGGAGGCGAAGAAGCGGCTTCTTCGCACACAGAGCATTGTGGCGAGCGCAGGGAGCTCCTGAGAGCGGTTTGTGCCGAAAGAAGCCCGGGACCGGCACTTAGCTTCGGAGAGCTGCGTATCTGCGTCTTCTGCGTGTCTTGCCGCTCTACACTCAGCAAAAAGCTTTTCCACCATATCTTGCAAGGAGAAACTCTGCCAGGAAAGAAAACATCCAAAATCTTGTTCTAAAGCTTGCACGGGGGTCTGCAAAGAGTTTGGCAAGAATGAAAGGTAGTTGTCCAAAACTCGTTCTTTTCCAATAGAATAACCAGGGAAAAGGCAGGAGAGTGGTAAAGTACTGTTTTCTCTAAGTCTGAATGCTGCCCACACTGTGCCTGTGTGCTGCAGCTTGCATCTTCGCCTTTGGGAAGCTGCCGCTCGCCGATTCTCCCGGAGGCGAAGAAGCGGCTTCTTCGCACACAGAGCATTGTGGCGAGCGCAGGGAGCTCCTGAGAGCGGTTTGTGCCGAAAGAAGCCCGGGACCGGCACTTAGCTTCGGAGAGCTGCGTATCTGCGTCTTCTGCGTGTCTTGCCGCTCTACACTCAGCAAAAAGCTTTTCCACCATATCTTGCAAGGAGAAACTCTGCCAGGAAAGAAAACATCCAAAATCTTGTTCTAAAGCTTGCACGGGGGTCTGCAAAGAGTTTGGCAAGAATGAAAGGTAGTTGTCCAAAACTCGTTCTTTTCCAATAGAATAACCATGGAAAAGGCAGGAGAGTGGTAAAGTACTGTTTTCTCTAAGTCTGAATGCTGCCCACACTGTGCCTGTGTGCTGCAGCTTGCATCTTCGCCTTTGGGAAGCTGCCGCTCGCCGATTCTCCCGGACTCGAAGAAGCGGCTTCTTCGCACACAGAGCATTGTGGCGAGCGCAGGGAGCTCCTGAGAGCGGTTTGTGTCGAAAGAAGCCCGGGACCGGCACTTAGCTTCGGAGAGCTGCGTATCTGCGTCTTCTGCGTGTCTTGCCGCTCTACACTCAGCAAAAAGCTTTTCCACCATATCTTGCAAGGAGAAACTCTGCCAGGAAAGAAAACATCCAAAATCTTGTTCTAAAGCTTGCACGGGGGTCTGCAAAGAGTTTGGCAAGAATGAAAGGTAGTTGTCCAAAACTCGTTCTTTTCCAATAGAATAACCATGGAAAAGGCAGGAGAGTGGTAAAGTACTGTTTTCTCTAAGTCTGAATGCTGCCCACACTGTGCCTGTGTGCTGCAGCTTGCATCTTCGCCTTTGGGAAGCTGCCGCTCGCCGATTCTCCCGGAGGCGAAGAAGCGGCTTCTTCGCACACAGAGCATTGTGGCGAGCGCAGGGAGCTCCTGAGAGCGGTTTGTGCCGAAAGAAGCCCGGGACCGGCACTTAGCTTCGGAGAGCTGCGTATCTGCGTCTTCTGCGTGTCTTGCCGCTCTACACTCAGCAAAAAGCTTTTCCACCATATCTTGCAAGGAGAAACTCTGCCAGGAAAGAAAACATCCAAAATCTTGTTCTAAAGCTTGCACGGGGGTCTGCAAAGAGTTTGGCAAGAATGAAAGGTAGTTGTCCAAAACTCGTTCTTTTCCAATAGAATAACCATGGAAAAGGCAGGAGAGTGGTAAAGTACTGTTTTCTCTAAGTCTGAATGCTGCCCACACTGTGCCTGTGTGCTGCAGCTTGCATCTTCGCCTTTGGGAAGCTGCCGCTCGCCGATTCTCCCGGAGGCGAAGAAGCGGCTTCTTCGCACACAGAGCATTGTGGCGAGCGCAGGGAGCTCCTGAGAGCGGTTTGTGCCGAAAGAAGCCCGGGACCGGCACTTAGCTTCGGAGAGCTGCGTATCTGCGTCTTCTGCGTGTCTTGCCGCTCTACACTCAGCAAAAAGCTTTTCCACCATATCTTGCAAAGGGGAAACTCTGCCAGGAAAGAAAACATCCAAAATCTTGTTCTAAAGCTTGCACGGGGGTCTGCAAAGAGTTTGGCAAGAATGAAAGGTAGTTGTCCAAAACTCGTTCTTTTCCAATAGAATAACCATGGAAAAGGCAGGAGAGTGGTAAAGTACTGTTTTCTCTAAGTCTGAATGCTGCCCACACTGTGCCTGTGTGCTGCAGCTTGCATCTTCGCCTTTGGGAAGCTGCCGCTCGCCGATTCTCCCGGAGGCGAAGAAGCGGCTTCTTCGCACACAGAGCATTGTGGCGAGCGCAGGGAGCTCCTGAGAGCGGTTTGTGCCGAAAGAAGCCCGGGACCGGCACTTAGCTTCGGAGAGCTGCGTATCTGCGTCTTCTGCGTGTCTTGCCGCTCTACACTCAGCAAAAAGCTTTTCCACCATATCTTGCAAGGAGAAACTCTGCCAGGAAAGAAAACATCCAAAATCTTGTTCTAAAGCTTGCACGGGGGTCTGCAAAGAGTTTGGCAAGAATGAAAGGTAGTTGTCCAAAACTCGTTCTTTTCCAATAGAATAACCATGGAAAAGGCAGGAGAGTGGTAAAGTACTGTTTTCTCTAAGTCTGAAGGCTGCCCACACTGTGCCTGTGTGCTGCAGCTTGCATCTTCGCCTTTGGGAAGCTGCCGCTCGCCGATTATCCCGGAGGCGAAGAAGCGGCTTCTTCGCACACAGAGCATTGTGGCGAGCGCAGGGAGCTCCTGAGAGCGGTTTGTGCCGAAAGAAGCCCGGGACCGGCACTTAGCTTCGGAGAGCTGCGTATCTGCGTCTTCTGCGTGTCTTGCCGCTCTACACTCAGCAAAAAGCTTTTCCAGCATATCTTGCAAGGAGAAACTCTGCCAGGAAAGAAAACATCCAAAATCTTGTTCTAAAGCTTGCACGGGGGTCTGCAAAGAGTTTGGCAAGAATGAAAGGTAGTTGTCCAAAACTCGTTCTTTTCCAATAGAATAACCATGGAAAAGGCAGGAGAGTGGTAAAGTACTGTTTTCTCTAAGTCTGAATGCTGCCCACACTGTGCCTGTGTGCTGCAGCTTGCATCTTCGCCTTTGGGAAGCTGCCGCTCGCCGATTCTCCCGGAGGCGAAGAAGCGGCTTCTTCGCACACAGAGCATTGTGGCGAGCGCAGGGAGCTCCTGAGAGCGGTTTGTGCCGAAAGAAGCCCGGGACCGGCACTTAGCTTCGGAGAGCTGCGTATCTGCGTCTTCTGCGTGTCTTGCCGCTCTACACTCAGCAAAAAGCTTTTCCACCATATCTTGCAAGGAGAAACTCTGCCAGGAAAGAAAACATCCAAAATCTTGTTCTAAAGCTTGCACGGGGGTCTGCAAAGAGTTTGGCAAGAATGAAAGGTAGTTGTCCAAAACTCGTTCTTTTCCAATAGAATAACCATGGAAAAGGCAGGAGAGTGGTAAAGTACTGTTTTCTCTAAGTCTGAATGCTGCCCACACTGTGCCTGTGTGCTGCAGCTTGCATCTTCGCCTTTGGGAAGCTGCCGCTCGCCGATTCTCCCGGAGGCGAAGAAGCGGCTTCTTCGCACACAGAGCATTGTGGCGAGCGCAGGGAGCTCCTGAGAGCGGTTTGTGCCGAAAGAAGCCCGGGACCGGCACTTAGCTTCGGAGAGCTGCGTATCTGCGTCTTCTGCGTGTCTTGCCGCTCTACACTCAGCAAAAAGCTTTTCCACCATATCTTGCAAGGAGAAACTCTGCCAGGAAAGAAAACATCCAAAATCTTGTTCTAAAGCTTGCACGGGGGTCTGCAAAGAGTTTGGCAAGAATGAAAGGTAGTTGTCCAAAACTCGTTCTTTTCCAATAGAATAACCATGGAAAAGGCAGGAGAGTGGTAAAGTACTGTTTTCTCTAAGTCTGAATGCTGCCCACACTGTGCCTGTGTGCTGCAGCTTGCATCTTCGCCTTTGGGAAGCTGCCGCTCGCCGATTCTCCCGGAGGCGAAGAAGCGGCTTCTTCGCACACAGAGCATTGTGGCGAGCGCAGGGAGCTCCTGAGAGCGGTTTGTGCCGAAAGAAGCCCGGGACCGGCACTTAGCTTCGGAGAGCTGCGTATCTGCGTCTTCTGCGTGTCTTGCCGCTCTACACTCAGCAAAAACTTTTCCACCATATCTTGCAAGGAGAAACTCTGCCAGGAAAGAAAACATCCAAAATCTTGTTCTAAAGCTTGCACGGGGGTCTGCAAAGAGTTTGGCAAGAATGAAAGGTAGTTGTCCAAAACTCGTTCTTTTCCAATAGAATAACCATGGAAAAGGCAGGAGAGTGGTAAAGTACTGTTTTCTCTAAGTCTGAATGCTGCCCACACTGTGCCTGTGTGCTGCAGCTTGCATCTTCGCCTTTGGGAAGCTGCCGCTCGCCGATTCTCCCGGAGGCGAAGAAGCGGCTTCTTCGCACACAGAGCATTGTGGCGAGCGCAGGGAGCTCCTGAGAGCGGTTTGTGCCGAAAGAAGCCCGGGACCGGCACTTAGCTTCGGAGAGCTGCGTATCTGCGTCTTCTGCGTGTCTTGCCGCTCTACACTCAGCAAAAAGCTTTTCCACCATATCTTGCAAAGGGGAAACTCTGCCAGGAAAGAAAACATCCAAAATCTTGTTCTAAAGCTTGCACGGGGGTCTGCAAAGAGTTTGGCAAGAATGAAAGGTAGTTGTCCAAAACTCGTTCTTTTCCAATAGAATAACCATGGAAAAGGCAGGAGAGTGGTAAAGTACTGTTTTCTCTAAGTCTGAATGCTGCCCACACTGTGCCTGTGTGCTGCAGCTTGCATCTTCGCCTTTGGGAAGCTGCCGCTCGCCGATTCTCCCGGAGGCGAAGAAGCGGCTTCTTCGCACACAGAGCATTGTGGCGAGCGCAGGGAGCTCCTGAGAGCGGTTTGTGCCGAAAGAAGCCCGGGACCGGCACTTAGCTTCGGAGAGCTGCGTATCTGCGTCTTCTGCGTGTCTTGCCGCTCTACACTCAGCAAAAAGCTTTTCCACCATATCTTGCAAAGGGGAAACTCTGCCAGGAAAGAAAACATCCAAAATCTTGTTCTAAAGCTTGCACGGGGGTCTGCAAAGAGTTTGGCAAGAATGAAAGGTAGTTGTCCAAAACTCGTTCTTTTCCAATAGAATAACCATGGAAAAGGCAGGAGAGTGGTAAAGTACTGTTTTCTCTAAGTCTGAATGCTGCCCACACTGTGCCTGTGTGCTGCAGCTTGCATCTTCGCCTTTGGGAAGCTGCCGCTCGCCGATTCTCCCGGAGGCGAAGAAGCGGCTTCTTCGCACACAGAGCATTGTGGCGAGCGCAGGGAGCTCCTGAGAGCGGTTTGTGCCGAAAGAAGCCCGGGACCGGCACTTAGCTTCGGAGAGCTGCGTATCTGCGTCTTCTGCGTGTCTTGCCGCTCTACACTCAGCAAAAAGCTTTTCCACCATATCTTGCAAGGAGAAACTCTGCCAGGAAAGAAAACATCCAAAATCTTGTTCTAAAGCTTGCACGGGGGTCTGCAAAGAGTTTGGCGAGAATGAAAGGTAGTTGTCCAAAACTCGTTCTTTTCCAATAGAATAACCATGGAAAAGGCAGGAGAGTGGTAAAGTACTGTTTTCTCTAAGTCTGAAGGCTGCCCACACTGTGCCTGTGTGCTGCAGCTTGCATCTTCGCCTTTGGGAAGCTGCCGCTCGCCGATTCTCCCGGAGGCGAAGAAGCGGCTTCTTCGCACACAGAGCATTGTGGCGAGCGCAGGGAGCTCCTGAGAGCGGTTTGTGCCGAAAGAAGCCCGGGACCGGCACTTAGCTTCGGAGAGCTGCGTATCTGCGTCTTCTGCGTGTCTTGCCGCTCTACACTCAGCAAAAAGCTTTTCCACCATATCTTGCAAGGAGAAACTCTGCCAGGAAAGAAAACATCCAAAATCTTGTTCTAAAGCTTGCACGGGGGTCTGCAAAGAGTTTGGCAAGAATGAAAGGTAGTTGTCCAAAACTCGTTCTTTTCCAATAGAATAACCAGGGAAAAGGCAGGACAGTGGTAAAGTACTGTTTTCTCTAAGTCTGAATGCTGCCCACACTGTGCCTGTGTGCTGCAGCTTGCATCTTCGCCTTTGGGAAGCTGCCGCTCGCCGATTCTCCCGGACTCGAAGAAGCGGCTTCTTCGCACACAGAGCATTGTGGCGAGCGCAGGGAGCTCCTGAGAGCGGTTTGTGCCGAAAGAAGCCCGGGACCGGCACTTAGCTTCGGAGAGCTGCGTATCTGCGTCTTCTGCGTGTCTTGCCGCTCTACACTCAGCAAAAAGCTTTTCCACCATATCTTGCAAGGAGAAACTCTGCCAGGAAAGAAAACATCCAAAATCTTGTTCTAAAGCTTGCACGGGGGTCTGCAAAGAGTTTGGCAAGAATGAAAGGTAGTTGTCCAAAACTCGTTCTTTTCCAATAGAATAACCATGGAAAAGGCAGGAGAGTGGTAAAGTACTGTTTTCTCTAAGTCTGAATGCTGCCCACACTGTGCCTGTGTGCTGCAGCTTGCATCTTCGCCTTTGGGAAGCTGCCGCTCGCCGATTCTCCCGGAGGCGAAGAAGCGGCTTCTTCGCACACAGAGCATTGTGGCGAGCGCAGGGAGCTCCTGAGAGCGGTTTGTGCCGAAAGAAGCCCGGGACCGGCACTTAGCTTCGGAGAGCTGCGTATCTGCGTCTTCTGCGTGTCTTGCCGCTCTACACTCAGCAAAAAGCTTTTCCACCATATCTTGCAAGGAGAAACTCTGCCAGGAAAGAAAACATCCAAAATCTTGTTCTAAAGCTTGCACGGGGGTCTGCAAAGAGTTTGGCAAGAATGAAAGGTAGTTGTCCAAAACTCGTTCTTTTCCAATAGAATAACCATGGAAAAGGCAGGAGAGTGGTAAAGTACTGTTTTCTCTAAGTCTGAATGCTGCCCACACTGTGCCTGTGTGCTGCAGCTTGCATCTTCGCCTTTGGGAAGCTGCCGCTCGCCGATTCTCCCGGAGGCGAAGAAGCGGCTTCTTCGCACACAGAGCATTGTGGCGAGCGCAGGGAGCTCCTGAGAGCGGTTTGTGCCGAAAGAAGCCCGGGACCGGCACTTAGCTTCGGAGAGCTGCGTATCTGCGTCTTCTGCGTGTCTTGCCGCTCTACACTCAGCAAAAAGCTTTTCCACCATATCTTGCAAAGGGGAAACTCTGCCAGGAAAGAAAACATCCAAAATCTTGTTCTAAAGCTTGCACGGGGGTCTGCAAAGAGTTTGGCAAGAATGAAAGGTAGTTGTCCAAAACTCGTTCTTTTCCAATAGAATAACCATGGAAAAGGCAGGAGAGTGGTAAAGTACTGTTTTCTCTAAGTCTGAATGCTGCCCACACTGTGCCTGTGTGCTGCAGCTTGCATCTTCGCCTTTGGGAAGCTGCCGCTCGCCGATTCTCCCGGAGGCGAAGAAGCGGCTTCTTCGCACACAGAGCATTGTGGCGAGCGCAGGGAGCTCCTGAGAGCGGTTTGTGCCGAAAGAAGCCCGGGACCGGCACTTAGCTTCGGAGAGCTGCGTATCTGCGTCTTCTGCGTGTCTTGCCGCTCTACACTCAGCAAAAAGCTTTTCCACCATATCTTGCAAGGAGAAACTCTGCCAGGAAAGAAAACATCCAAAATCTTGTTCTAAAGCTTGCACGGGGGTCTGCAAAGAGTTTGGCAAGAATGAAAGGTAGTTGTCCAAAACTCGTTCTTTTCCAATAGAATAACCATGGAAAAGGCAGGAGAGTGGTAAAGTACTGTTTTCTCTAAGTCTGAAGGCTGCCCACACTGTGCCTGTGTGCTGCAGCTTGCATCTTCGCCTTTGGGAAGCTGCCGCTCGCCGATTATCCCGGAGGCGAAGAAGCGGCTTCTTCGCACACAGAGCATTGTGGCGAGCGCAGGGAGCTCCTGAGAGCGGTTTGTGCCGAAAGAAGCCCGGGACCGGCACTTAGCTTCGGAGAGCTGCGTATCTGCGTCTTCTGCGTGTCTTGCCGCTCTACACTCAGCAAAAAGCTTTTCCAGCATATCTTGCAAGGAGAAACTCTGCCAGGAAAGAAAACATCCAAAATCTTGTTCTAAAGCTTGCACGGGGGTCTGCAAAGAGTTTGGCAAGAATGAAAGGTAGTTGTCCAAAACTCGTTCTTTTCCAATAGAATAACCATGGAAAAGGCAGGAGAGTGGTAAAGTACTGTTTTCTCTAAGTCTGAATGCTGCCCACACTGTGCCTGTGTGCTGCAGCTTGCATCTTCGCCTTTGGGAAGCTGCCGCTCGCCGATTCTCCCGGAGGCGAAGAAGCGGCTTCTTCGCACACAGAGCATTGTGGCGAGCGCAGGGAGCTCCTGAGAGCGGTTTGTGCCGAAAGAAGCCCGGGACCGGCACTTAGCTTCGGAGAGCTGCGTATCTGCGTCTTCTGCGTGTCTTGCCGCTCTACACTCAGCAAAAAGCTTTTCCACCATATCTTGCAAGGAGAAACTCTGCCAGGAAAGAAAACATCCAAAATCTTGTTCTAAAGCTTGCACGGGGGTCTGCAAAGAGTTTGGCAAGAATGAAAGGTAGTTGTCCAAAACTCGTTCTTTTCCAATAGAATAACCATGGAAAAGGCAGGAGAGTGGTAAAGTACTGTTTTCTCTAAGTCTGAATGCTGCCCACACTGTGCCTGTGTGCTGCAGCTTGCATCTTCGCCTTTGGGAAGCTGCCGCTCGCCGATTCTCCCGGAGGCGAAGAAGCGGCTTCTTCGCACACAGAGCATTGTGGCGAGCGCAGGGAGCTCCTGAGAGCGGTTTGTGCCGAAAGAAGCCCGGGACCGGCACTTAGCTTCGGAGAGCTGCGTATCTGCGTCTTCTGCGTGTCTTGCCGCTCTACACTCAGCAAAAAGCTTTTCCACCATATCTTGCAAGGAGAAACTCTGCCAGGAAAGAAAACATCCAAAATCTTGTTCTAAAGCTTGCACGGGGGTCTGCAAAGAGTTTGGCAAGAATGAAAGGTAGTTGTCCAAAACTCGTTCTTTTCCAATAGAATAACCATGGAAAAGGCAGGAGAGTGGTAAAGTACTGTTTTCTCTAAGTCTGAATGCTGCCCACACTGTGCCTGTGTGCTGCAGCTTGCATCTTCGCCTTTGGGAAGCTGCCGCTCGCCGATTCTCCCGGAGGCGAAGAAGCGGCTTCTTCGCACACAGAGCATTGTGGCGAGCGCAGGGAGCTCCTGAGAGCGGTTTGTGCCGAAAGAAGCCCGGGACCGGCACTTAGCTTCGGAGAGCTGCGTATCTGCGTCTTCTGCGTGTCTTGCCGCTCTACACTCAGCAAAAACTTTTCCACCATATCTTGCAAGGAGAAACTCTGCCAGGAAAGAAAACATCCAAAATCTTGTTCTAAAGCTTGCACGGGGGTCTGCAAAGAGTTTGGCAAGAATGAAAGGTAGTTGTCCAAAACTCGTTCTTTTCCAATAGAATAACCATGGAAAAGGCAGGAGAGTGGTAAAGTACTGTTTTCTCTAAGTCTGAATGCTGCCCACACTGTGCCTGTGTGCTGCAGCTTGCATCTTCGCCTTTGGGAAGCTGCCGCTCGCCGATTCTCCCGGAGGCGAAGAAGCGGCTTCTTCGCACACAGAGCATTGTGGCGAGCGCAGGGAGCTCCTGAGAGCGGTTTGTGCCGAAAGAAGCCCGGGACCGGCACTTAGCTTCGGAGAGCTGCGTATCTGCGTCTTCTGCGTGTCTTGCCGCTCTACACTCAGCAAAAAGCTTTTCCACCATATCTTGCAAAGGGGAAACTCTGCCAGGAAAGAAAACATCCAAAATCTTGTTCTAAAGCTTGCACGGGGGTCTGCAAAGAGTTTGGCAAGAATGAAAGGTAGTTGTCCAAAACTCGTTCTTTTCCAATAGAATAACCATGGAAAAGGCAGGAGAGTGGTAAAGTACTGTTTTCTCTAAGTCTGAATGCTGCCCACACTGTGCCTGTGTGCTGCAGCTTGCATCTTCGCCTTTGGGAAGCTGCCGCTCGCCGATTCTCCCGGAGGCGAAGAAGCGGCTTCTTCGCACACAGAGCATTGTGGCGAGCGCAGGGAGCTCCTGAGAGCGGTTTGTGCCGAAAGAAGCCCGGGACCGGCACTTAGCTTCGGAGAGCTGCGTATCTGCGTCTTCTGCGTGTCTTGCCGCTCTACACTCAGCAAAAAGCTTTTCCACCATATCTTGCAAAGGGGAAACTCTGCCAGGAAAGAAAACATCCAAAATCTTGTTCTAAAGCTTGCACGGGGGTCTGCAAAGAGTTTGGCAAGAATGAAAGGTAGTTGTCCAAAACTCGTTCTTTTCCAATAGAATAACCATGGAAAAGGCAGGAGAGTGGTAAAGTACTGTTTTCTCTAAGTCTGAATGCTGCCCACACTGTGCCTGTGTGCTGCAGCTTGCATCTTCGCCTTTGGGAAGCTGCCGCTCGCCGATTCTCCCGGAGGCGAAGAAGCGGCTTCTTCGCACACAGAGCATTGTGGCGAGCGCAGGGAGCTCCTGAGAGCGGTTTGTGCCGAAAGAAGCCCGGGACCGGCACTTAGCTTCGGAGAGCTGCGTATCTGCGTCTTCTGCGTGTCTTGCCGCTCTACACTCAGCAAAAAGCTTTTCCACCATATCTTGCAAGGAGAAACTCTGCCAGGAAAGAAAACATCCAAAATCTTGTTCTAAAGCTTGCACGGGGGTCTGCAAAGAGTTTGGCGAGAATGAAAGGTAGTTGTCCAAAACTCGTTCTTTTCCAATAGAATAACCATGGAAAAGGCAGGAGAGTGGTAAAGTACTGTTTCCTCTAAGTCTGAATGCTGCCCACACTGTGCCTGTGTGCTGCAGCTTGCATCTTCGCCTTTGGGAAGCTGCCGCTCGCCGATTCTCCCGGAGGCGAAGAAGCGGCTTCTTCGCACACAGAGCATTGTGGCGAGCGCAGGGAGCTCCTGAGAGCGGTTTGTGCCGAAAGAAGCCCGGGACCGGCACTTAGCTTCGGAGAGCTGCGTATCTGCGTCTTCTGCGTGTCTTGCCGCTCTACACTCAGCAAAAACTTTTCCACCATATCTTGCAAGGAGAAACTCTGCCAGGAAAGAAAACATCCAAAATCTTGTTCTAAAGCTTGCACGGGGGTCTGCAAAGAGTTTGGCAAGAATGAAAGGTAGTTGTCCAAAACTCGTTCTTTTCCAATAGAATAACCATGGAAAAGGCAGGAGAGTGGTAAAGTACTGTTTTCTCTAAGTCTGAATGCTGCCCACACTGTGCCTGTGTGCTGCAGCTTGCATCTTCGCCTTTGGGAAGCTGCCGCTCGCCGATTCTCCCGGAGGCGAAGAAGCGGCTTCTTCGCACACAGAGCATTGTGGCGAGCGCAGGGAGCTCCTGAGAGCGGTTTGTGCCGAAAGAAGCCCGGGACCGGCACTTAGCTTCGGAGAGCTGCGTATCTGCGTCTTCTGCGTGTCTTGCCGCTCTACACTCAGCAAAAAGCTTTTCCACCATATCTTGCAAGGAGAAACTCTGCCAGGAAAGAAAACATCCAAAATCTTGTTCTAAAGCTTGCACGGGGGTCTGCAAAGAGTTTGGCGAGAATGAAAGGTAGTTGTCCAAAACTCGTTCTTTTCCAATAGAATAACCATGGAAAAGGCAGGAGAGTGGTAAAGTACTGTTTTCTCTAAGTCTGAAGGCTGCCCACACTGTGCCTGTGTGCTGCAGCTTGCATCTTCGCCTTTGGGAAGCTGCCGCTCGCCGATTCTCCCGGAGGCGAAGAAGCGGCTTCTTCGCACACAGAGCATTGTGGCGAGCGCAGGGAGCTCCTGAGAGCGGTTTGTGCCGAAAGAAGCCCGGGACCGGCACTTAGCTTCGGAGAGCTGCGTATCTGCGTCTTCTGCGTGTCTTGCCGCTCTACACTCAGCAAAAAGCTTTTCCACCATATCTTGCAAAGGGGAAACTCTGCCAGGAAAGAAAACATCCAAAATCTTGTTCTAAAGCTTGCACGGGGGTCTGCAAAGAGTTTGGCAAGAATGAAAGGTAGTTGTCCAAAACTCGTTCTTTTCCAATAGAATAACCATGGAAAAGGCAGGAGAGTGGTAAAGTACTGTTTTCTCTAAGTCTGAATGCTGCCAACACTGTGCCTGTGTGCTGCAGCTTGCATCTTCGCCTTTGGGAAGCTGCCGCTCGCCGATTCTCCCGGAGGCGAAGAAGCGGCTTCTTCGCACACAGAGCATTGTGGCGAGCGCAGGGAGCTCCTGAGAGCGGTTTGTGCCGAAAGAAGCCCGGGACCGGCACTTAGCTTCGGAGAGCTGCGTATCTGCGTCTTCTGCGTGTCTTGCCGCTCTACACTCAGCAAAAAGCTTTTCCACCATATCTTGCAAAGGGGAAACTCTGCCAGGAAAGAAAACATCCAAAATCTTGTTCTAAAGCTTGCACGGGGGTCTGCAAAGAGTTTGGCAAGAATGAAAGGTAGTTGTCCAAAACTCGTTCTTTTCCAATAGAATAACCATGGAAAAGGCAGGAGAGTGGTAAAGTACTGTTTTCTCTAAGTCTGAATGCTGCCCACACTGTGCCTGTGTGCTGCAGCTTGCATCTTCGCCTTTGGGAAGCTGCCGCTCGCCGATTCTCCCGGAGGCGAAGAAGCGGCTTCTTCGCACACAGAGCATTGTGGCGAGCGCAGGGAGCTCCTGAGAGCGGTTTGTGCCGAAAGAAGCCCGGGACCGGCACTTAGCTTCGGAGAGCTGCGTATCTGCGTCTTCTGCGTGTCTTGCCGCTCTACACTCAGCAAAAACTTTTCCACCATATCTTGCAAGGAGAAACTCTGCCAGGAAAGAAAACATCCAAAATCTTGTTCTAAAGCTTGCACGGGGGTCTGCAAAGAGTTTGGCAAGAATGAAAGGTAGTTGTCCAAAACTCGTTCTTTTCCAATAGAATAACCATGGAAAAGGCAGGAGAGTGGTAAAGTACTGTTTTCTCTAAGTCTGAAGGCTGCCCACACTGTGCCTGTGTGCTGCAGCTTGCATCTTCGCCTTTGGGAAGCTGCCGCTCGCCGATTCTCCCGGAGGCGAAGAAGCGGCTTCTTCGCACACAGAGCATTGTGGCGAGCGCAGGGAGCTCCTGAGAGCGGTTTGTGCCGAAAGAAGCCCGGGACCGGCACTTAGCTTCGGAGAGCTGCGTATCTGCGTCTTCTGCGTGTCTTGCCGCTCTACACTCAGCAAAAAGCTTTTCCACCATATCTTGCAAGGAGAAACTCTGCCAGGAAAGAAAACATCCAAAATCTTGTTCTAAAGCTTGCACGGGGGTCTGCAAAGAGTTTGGCAAGAATGAAAGGTAGTTGTCCAAAACTCGTTCTTTTCCAATAGAATAACCATGGAAAAGGCAGGAGAGTGGTAAAGTACTGTTTTCTCTAAGTCTGAAGGCTGCCCACACTGTGCCTGTGTGCTGCAGCTTGCATCTTCGCCTTTGCGAAGCTGCCGCTCGCCGATTCTCCCGGAGGCGAAGAAGCGGCTTCTTCGCACACAGAGCATTGTGGCGAGCGCAGGGAGCTCCTGAGAGCGGTTTGTGCCGAAAGAAGCCCGGGACCGGCACTTAGCTTCGGAGAGCTGCGTATCTGCGTCTTCTGCGTGTCTTGCCGCTCTACACTCAGCAAAAAGCTTTTCCACCATATCTTGCAAAGGGGAAACTCTGCCAGGAAAGAAAACATCCAAAATCTTGTTCTAAAGCTTGCACGGGGGTCTGCAAAGAGTTTGGCAAGAATGAAAGGTAGTTGTCCAAAACTCGTTCTTTTCCAATAGAATAACCATGGAAAAGGCAGGAGAGTGGTAAAGTACTGTTTTCTCTAAGTCTGAATGCTGCCCACACTGTGCCTGTGTGCTGCAGCTTGCATCTTCGCCTTTGGGAAGCTGCCGCTCGCCGATTCTCCCGGAGGCGAAGAAGCGGCTTCTTCGCACACAGAGCATTGTGGCGAGCGCAGGGAGCTCCTGAGAGCGGTTTGTGCCGAAAGAAGCCCGGGACCGGCACTTAGCTTCGGAGAGCTGCGTATCTGCGTCTTCTGCGTGTCTTGCCGCTCTACACTCAGCAAAAAGCTTTTCCACCATATCTTGCAAAGGGGAAACTCTGCCAGGAAAGAAAACATCCAAAATCTTGTTCTAAAGCTTGCACGGGGGTCTGCAAAGAGTTTGGCAAGAATGAAAGGTAGTTGTCCAAAACTCGTTCTTTTCCAATAGAATAACCATGGAAAAGGCAGGAGAGTGGTAAAGTACTGTTTTCTCTAAGTCTGAAGGCTGCCCACACTGTGCCTGTGTGCTGCAGCTTGCATCTTCGCCTTTGGGAAGCTGCCGCTCGCCGATTCTCCCGGAGGCGAAGAAGCGGCTTCTTCGCACACAGAGCATTGTGGCGAGCGCAGGGAGCTCCTGAGAGCGGTTTGTGCCGAAAGAAGCCCGGGACCGGCACTTAGCTTCGGAGAGCTGCGTATCTGCGTCTTCTGCGTGTCTTGCCGCTCTACACTCAGCAAAAAGCTTTTCCAGCATATCTTGCAAGGAGAAACTCTGCCAGGAAAGAAAACATCCAAAATCTTGTTCTAAAGCTTGCACGGGGGTCTGCAAAGAGTTTGGCAAGAATGAAAGGTAGTTGTCCAAAACTCGTTCTTTTCCAATAGAATAACCATGGAAAAGGCAGGAGAGTGGTAAAGTACTGTTTTCTCTAAGTCTGAATGCTGCCCACACTGTGCCTGTGTGCTGCAGCTTGCATCTTCGCCTTTGGGAAGCTGCCGCTCGCCGATTCTCCCGGAGGCGAAGAAGCGGCTTCTTCGCACACAGAGCATTGTGGCGAGCGCAGGGAGCTCCTGAGAGCGGTTTGTGCCGAAAGAAGCCCGGGACCGGCACTTAGCTTCGGAGAGCTGCGTATCTGCGTCTTCTGCGTGTCTTGCCGCTCTACACTCAGCAAAAACTTTTCCACCATATCTTGCAAGGAGAAACTCTGCCAGGAAAGAAAACATCCAAAATCTTGTTCTAAAGCTTGCACGGGGGTCTGCAAAGAGTTTGGCAAGAATGAAAGGTAGTTGTCCAAAACTCGTTCTTTTCCAATAGAATAACCATGGAAAAGGCAGGAGAGTGGTAAAGTACTGTTTTCTCTAAGTCTGAATGCTGCCCACACTGTGCCTGTGTGCTGCAGCTTGCATCTCCGCCTTTGGGAAGCTGCCGCTCGCCGATTCTCCCGGAGGCGAAGAAGCGGCTTCTTCGCACACAGAGCATTGTGGCGAGCGCAGGGAGCTCCTGAGAGCGGTTTGTGCCGAAAGAAGCCCGGGACCGGCACTTAGCTTCGGAGAGCTGCGTATCTGCGTCTTCTGCGTGTCTTGCCGCTCTACACTCAGCAAAAAGCTTTTCCACCATATCTTGCAAGGAGAAACTCTGCCAGGAAAGAAAACATCCAAAATCTTGTTCTAAAGCTTGCACGGGGGTCTGCAAAGAGTTTGGCAAGAATGAAAGGTAGTTGTCCAAAACTCGTTCTTTTCCAATAGAATAACCATGGAAAAGGCAGGAGAGTGGTAAAGTACTGTTTTCTCTAAGTCTGAAGGCTGCCCACACTGTGCCTGTGTGCTGCAGCTTGCATCTTCGCCTTTGGGAAGCTGCCGCTCGCCGATTCTCCCGGAGGCGAAGAAGCGGCTTCTTCGCACACAGAGCATTGTGGCGAGCGCAGGGAGCTCCTGAGAGCGGTTTGTGCCGAAAGAAGCCCGGGACCGGCACTTAGCTTCGGAGAGCTGCGTATCTGCGTCTTCTGCGTGTCTTGCCGCTCTACACTCAGCAAAAAGCTTTTCCACCATATCTTGCAAAGAGAAACTCTGCCAGGAAAGAAAACATCCAAAATCTTGTTCTAAAGCTTGCACGGGGGTCTGCAAAGAGTTTGGCAAGAATGAAAGGTAGTTGTCCAAAACTCGTTCTTTTCCAATAGAATAACCATGGAAAAGGCAGGAGAGTGGTAAAGTACTGTTTTCTCTAAGTCTGAATGCTGCCCACACTGTGCCTGTGTGCTGCAGCTTGCATCTTCGCCTTTGGGAAGCTGCCGCTCGCCGATTCTCCCGGAGGCGAAGAAGCGGCTTCTTCGCACACAGAGCATTGTGGCGAGCGCAGGGAGCTCCTGAGAGCGGTTTGTGCCGAAAGAAGCCCGGGACCGGCACTTAGCTTCGGAGAGCTGCGTATCTGCGTCTTCTGCGTGTCTTGCCGCTCTACACTCAGCAAAAAGCTTTTCCACCATATCTTGCAAGGAGAAACTCTGCCAGGAAAGAAAACATCCAAAATCTTGTTCTAAAGCTTGCACGGGGGTCTGCAAAGAGTTTGGCGAGAATGAAAGGTAGTTGTCCAAAACTCGTTCTTTTCCAATAGAATAACCATGGAAAAGGCAGGAGAGTGGTAAAGTACTGTTTTCTCTAAGTCTGAATGCTGCCCACACTGTGCCTGTGTGCTGCAGCTTGCATCTTCGCCTTTGGGAAGCTGCCGCTCGCCGATTCTCCCGGAGGCGAAGAAGCGGCTTCTTCGCACACAGAGCATTGTGGCGAGCGCAGGGAGCTCCTGAGAGCGGTTTGTGCCGAAAGAAGCCCGGGACCGGCACTTAGCTTCGGAGAGCTGCGTATCTGCGTCTTCTGCGTGTCTTGCCGCTCTACACTCAGCAAAAAGCTTTTCCACCATATCTTGCAAGGAGAAACTCTGCCAGGAAAGAAAACATCCAAAATCTTGTTCTAAAGCTTGCACGGGGGTCTGCAAAGAGTTTGGCAAGAATGAAAGGTAGTTGTCCAAAACTCGTTCTTTTCCAATAGAATAACCATGGAAAAGGCAGGAGAGTGGTAAAGTACTGTTTTCTCTAAGTCTGAATGCTGCCCACACTGTGCCTGTGTGCTGCAGCTTGCATCTTCGCCTTTGGGAAGCTGCCGCTCGCCGATTCTCCCGGAGGCGAAGAAGCGGCTTCTTCGCACACAGAGCATTGTGGCGAGCGCAGGGAGCTCCTGAGAGCGGTTTGTGCCGAAAGAAGCCCGGGACCGGCACTTAGCTTCGGAGAGCTGCGTATCTGCGTCTTCTGCGTGTCTTGCCGCTCTACACTCAGCAAAAAGCTTTTCCACCATATCTTGCAAGGAGAAACTCTGCCAGGAAAGAAAACATCCAAAATCTTGTTCTAAAGCTTGCACGGGGGTCTGCAAAGAGTTTGGCAAGAATGAAAGGTAGTTGTCCAAAACTCGTTCTTTTCCAATAGAATAACCATGGAAAAGGCAGGAGAGTGGTAAAGTACTGTTTTCTCTAAGTCTGAATGCTGCCCACACTGTGCCTGTGTGCTGCAGCTTGCATCTTCGCCTTTGGGAAGCTGCCGCTCGCCGATTCTCCCGGAGGCGAAGAAGCGGCTTCTTCGCACACAGAGCATTGTGGCGAGCGCAGGGAGCTCCTGAGAGCGGTTTGTGTCGAAAGAAGCCCGGGACCGGCACTTAGCTCCGGAGAGCTGCGTATCTGCGTCTTCTGCGTGTCTTGCCGCTCTACACTCAGCAAAAAGCTTTTCCACCATATCTTGCAAGGAGAAACTCTGCCAGGAAAGAAAACATCCAAAATCTTGTTCTAAAGCTTGCACGGGGGTCTGCAAAGAGTTTGGCAAGAATGAAAGGTAGTTGTCCAAAACTCGTTCTTTTCCAATAGAATAACCAGGGAAAAGGCAGGAGAGTGGTAAAGTACTGTTTTCTCTAAGTCTGAATGCTGCCCACACTGTGCCTGTGTGCTGCAGCTTGCATCTTCGCCTTTGGGAAGCTGCCGCTCGCCGATTCTCCCGGAGGCGAAGAAGCGGCTTCTTCGCACACAGAGCATTGTGGCGAGCGCAGGGAGCTCCTGAGAGCGGTTTGTGCCGAAAGAAGCCCGGGACCGGCACTTAGCTTCGGAGAGCTGCGTATCTGCGTCTTCTGCGTGTCTTGCCGCTCTACACTCAGCAAAAAGCTTTTCCACCATATCTTGCAAGGAGAAACTCTGCCAAGAAAGAAAACATCCAAAATCTTGTTCTAAAGCTTGCACGGGGGTCTGCAAAGAGTTTGGCAAGAATGAAAGGTAGTTGTCCAAAACTCGTTCTTTTCCAATAGAATAACCATGGAAAAGGCAGGAGAGTGGTAAAGTACTGTTTTCTCTAAGTCTGAATGCTGCCCACACTGTGCCTGTGTGCTGCAGCTTGCATCTTCGCCTTTGGGAAGCTGCCGCTCGCCGATTCTCCCGGAGGCGAAGAAGCGGCTTCTTCGCACACAGAGCATTGTGGCGAGCGCAGGGAGCTCCTGAGAGCGGTTTGTGCCGAAAGAAGCCCGGGACCGGCACTTAGCTTCGGAGAGCTGCGTATCTGCGTCTTCTGCGTGTCTTGCCGCTCTACACTCAGCAAAAAGCTTTTCCACCATATCTTGCAAGGAGAAACTCTGCCAGGAAAGAAAACATCCAAAATCTTGTTCTAAAGCTTGCACGGGGGTCTGCAAAGAGTTTGGCAAGAATGAAAGGTAGTTGTCCAAAACTCGTTCTTTTCCAATAGAATAACCATGGAAAAGGCAGGAGAGTGGTAAAGTACTGTTTTCTCTAAGTCTGAAGGCTGCCCACACTGTGCCTGTGTGCTGCAGCTTGCATCTTCGCCTTTGGGAAGCTGCCGCTCGCCGATTCTCCCGGAGGCGAAGAAGCGGCTTCTTCGCACACAGAGCATTGTGGCGAGCGCAGGGAGCTCCTGAGAGCGGTTTGTGCCGAAAGAAGCCCGGGACCGGCACTTAGCTTCGGAGAGCTGCGTATCTGCGTCTTCTGCGTGTCTTGCCGCTCTACACTCAGCAAAAAGCTTTTCCACCATATCTTGCAAGGAGAAACTCTGCCAGGAAAGAAAACATCCAAAATCTTGTTCTAAAGCTTGCACGGGGGTCTGCAAAGAGTTTGGCAGGAATGAAAGGTAGTTGTCCAAAACTCGTTCTTTTCCAATAGAATAACCATGGAAAAGGCAGGAGAGTGGTAAAGTACTGTTTTCTCTAAGTCTGAATGCTGCCCACACTGTGCCTGTGTGCTGCAGCTTGCATCTTCGCCTTTGGGAAGCTGCCGCTCGCCGATTCTCCCGGAGGCGAAGAAGCGGCTTCTTCGCACACAGAGCATTGTGGCGAGCGCAGGGAGCTCCTGAGAGCGGTTTGTGCCGAAAGAAGCCCGGGACCGGCACTTAGCTTCGGAGAGCTGCGTATCTGCGTCTTCTGCGTGTCTTGCCGCTCTACACTCAGCAAAAAGCTTTTCCACCATATCTTGCAAGGAGAAACTCTGCCAGGAAAGAAAACATCCAAAATCTTGTTCTAAAGCTTGCACGGGGGTCTGCAAAGAGTTTGGCAAGAATGAAAGGTAGTTGTCCAAAACTCGTTCTTTTCCAATAGAATAACCATGGAAAAGGCAGGAGAGTGGTAAAGTACTGTTTTCTCTAAGTCTGAATGCTGCCCACACTGTGCCTGTGTGCTGCAGCTTGCATCTTCGCCTTTGGGAAGCTGCCGCTCGCCGATTCTCCCGGAGGCGAAGAAGCGGCTTCTTCGCACACAGAGCATTGTGGCGAGCGCAGGGAGCTCCTGAGAGCGGTTTGTGCCGAAAGAAGCCCGGGACCGGCACTTAGCTTCGGAGAGCTGCGTATCTGCGTCTTCTGCGTGTCTTGCCGCTCTACACTCAGCAAAAAGCTTTTCCACCATATCTTGCAAGGAGAAACTCTGCCAGGAAAGAAAACATCCAAAATCTTGTTCTAAAGCTTGCACGGGGGTCTGCAAAGAGTTTGGCAAGAATGAAAGGTAGTTGTCCAAAACTCGTTCTTTTCCAATAGAATAACCATGGAAAAGGCAGGAGAGTGGTAAAGTACTGTTTTCTCTAAGTCTGAATGCTGCCCACACTGTGCCTGTGTGCTGCAGCTTGCATCTTCGCCTTTGGGAAGCTGCCGCTCGCCGATTCTCCCGGAGGCGAAGAAGCGGCTTCTTCGCACACAGAGCATTGTGGCGAGCGCAGGGAGCTCCTGAGAGCGGTTTGTGCCGAAAGAAGCCCGGGACCGGCACTTAGCTTCGGAGAGCTGCGTATCTGCGTCTTCTGCGTGTCTTGCCGCTCTACACTCAGCAAAAAGCTTTTCCACCATATCTTGCAAGGAGAAACTCTGCCAGGAAAGAAAACATCCAAAATCTTGTTCTAAAGCTTGCACGGAGGTCTGCAAAGAGTTTGGCAAGAATGAAAGGTAGTTGTCCAAAACTCGTTCTTTTCCAATAGAATAACCATGGAAAAGGCAGGAGAGTGGTAAAGTACTGTTTTCTCTAAGTCTGAATGCTGCCCACACTGTGCCTGTGTGCTGCAGCTTGCATCTTCGCCTTTGGGAAGCTGCCGCTCGCCGATTCTCCCGGAGGCGAAGAAGCGGCTTCTTCGCACACAGAGCATTGTGGCGAGCGCAGGGAGCTCCTGAGAGCGGTTTGTGCCGAAAGAAGCCCGGGACCGGCACTTAGCTTCGGAGAGCTGCGTATCTGCGTCTTCTGCGTGTCTTGCCGCTCTACACTCAGCAAAAAGCTTTTCCACCATATCTTGCAAGGAGAAACTCTGCCAGGAAAGAAAACATCCAAAATCTTGTTCTAAAGCTTGCACGGGGGTCTGCAAAGAGTTTGGCGAGAATGAAAGGTAGTTGTCCAAAACTCGTTCTTTTCCAATAGAATAACCATGGAAAAGGCAGGAGAGTGGTAAAGTACTGTTTTCTCTAAGTCTGAATGCTGCCCACACTGTGCCTGTGTGCTGCAGCTTGCATCTTCGCCTTTGGGAAGCTGCCGCTCGCCGATTCTCCCGGAGGCGAAGAAGCGGCTTCTTCGCACACAGAGCATTGTGGCGAGCGCAGGGAGCTCCTGAGAGCGGTTTGTGCCGAAAGAAGCCCGGGACCGGCACTTAGCTTCGGAGAGCTGCGTATCTGCGTCTTCTGCGTGTCTTGCCGCTCTACACTCAGCAAAAAGCTTTTCCACCATATCTTGCAAGGAGAAACTCTGCCAGGAAAGAAAACATCCAAAATCTTGTTCTAAAGCTTGCACGGGGGTCTGCAAAGAGTTTGGCAAGAATGAAAGGTAGTTGTCCAAAACTCGTTCTTTTCCAATAGAATAACCATGGAAAAGGCAGGAGAGTGGTAAAGTACTGTTTTCTCTAAGTCTGAATGCTGCCCACACTGTGCCTGTGTGCTGCAGCTTGCATCTTCGCCTTTGGGAAGCTGCCGCTCGCCGATTCTCCCGGAGGCGAAGAAGCGGCTTCTTCGCACACAGAGCATTGTGGCGAGCGCAGGGAGCTCCTGAGAGCGGTTTGTGCCGAAAGAAGCCCGGGACCGGCACTTAGCTTCGGAGAGCTGCGTATCTGCGTCTTCTGCGTGTCTTGCCGCTCTACACTCAGCAAAAAGCTTTTCCACCATGTCTTGTAAGGAGGAACTCTGCCAGGAAAGAAAACATCCAAAATCTTGTTCTAAAGCTTGCACGGGGGTCTGCAAAGAGTTTGGCGAGAATGAAAGGTAGTTGTCCAAAACTCGTTCTTTTCCAATAGAATAACCATGGAAAAGGCAGGAGAGTGGTAAAGTACTGTTTTCTCTAAGTCTGAAGGCTGCCCACACTGTGCCTGTGTGCTGCAGCTTGCATCTTCGCCTTTGGGAAGCTGCCGCTCGCCGATTCTCCCGGAGGCGAAGAAGCGGCTTCTTCGCACACAGAGCATTGTGGCGAGCGCAGGGAGCTCCTGAGAGCGGTTTGTGCCGAAAGAAGCCCGGGACCGGCACTTAGCTTCGGAGAGCTGCGTATCTGCGTCTTCTGCGTGTCTTGCCGCTCTACACTCAGCAAAAAGCTTTTCCACCATATCTTGCAAGGAGAAACTCTGCCAGGAAAGAAAACATCCAAAATCTTGTTCTAAAGCTTGCACGGGGGTCTGCAAAGAGTTTGGCAAGAATGAAAGGTAGTTGTCCAAAACTCGTTCTTTTCCAATAGAATAACCATGGAAAAGGCAGGAGAGTGGTAAAGTACTGTTTTCTCTAAGTCTGAATGCTGCCCACACTGTGCCTGTGTGCTGCAGCTTGCATCTTCGCCTTTGGGAAGCTGCCGCTCGCCGATTCTCCCGGAGGCGAAGAAGCGGCTTCTTCGCACACAGAGCATTGTGGCGAGCGCAGGGAGCTCCTGAGAGCGGTTTGTGCCGAAAGAAGCCCGGGACCGGCACTTAGCTTCGGAGAGCTGCGTATCTGCGTCTTCTGCGTGTCTTGCCGCTCTACACTCAGCAAAAAGCTTTTCCACCATATCTTGCAAGGAGAAACTCTGCCAGGAAAGAAAACATCCAAAATCTTGTTCTAAAGCTTGCACGGGGGTCTGCAAAGAGTTTGGCATGAATGAAAGGTAGTTGTCCAAAACTCGTTCTTTTCCAATAGAATAACCATGGAAAAGGCAGGAGAGTGGTAAAGTACTGTTTTCTCTAAGTCTGAAGGCTGCCCACACTGTGCCTGTGTGCTGCAGCTTGCATCTTCGCCTTTGGGAAGCTGCCGCTCGCCGATTCTCCCGGAGGCGAAGAAGCGGCTTCTTCGCACACAGAGCATTGTGGCGAGCGCAGGGAGCTCCTGAGAGCGGTTTGTGCCGAAAGAAGCCCGGGACCGGCACTTAGCTTCGGAGAGCTGCGTATCTGCGTCTTCTGCGTGTCTTGCCGCTCTACACTCAGCAAAAAGCTTTTCCACCATATCTTGCAAGGAGAAACTCTGCCAGGAAAGAAAACATCCAAAATCTTGTTCTAAAGCTTGCACGGGGGTCTGCAAAGAGTTTGGCAAGAATGAAAGGTAGTTGTCCAAAACTCGTTCTTTTCCAATAGAATAACCATGGAAAAGGCAGGAGAGTGGTAAAGTACTGTTTTCTCTAAGTCTGAATGCTGCCCACACTGTGCCTGTGTGCTGCAGCTTGCATCTTCGCCTTTGGGAAGCTGCCGCTCGCCGATTCTCCCGGAGGCGAAGAAGCGGCTTCTTCGCACACAGAGCATTGTGGCGAGCGCAGGGAGCTCCTGAGAGCGGTTTGTGCCGAAAGAAGCCCGGGACCGGCACTTAGCTTCGGAGAGCTGCGTATCTGCGTCTTCTGCGTGTCTTGCCGCTCTACACTCAGCAAAAAGCTTTTCCACCATATCTTGCAAGGAGAAACTCTGCCAGGAAAGAAAACATCCAAAATCTTGTTCTAAAGCTTGCACGGGGGTCTGCAAAGAGTTTGGCAAGAATGAAAGGTAGTTGTCCAAAACTCGTTCTTTTCCAATAGAATAACCATGGAAAAGGCAGGAGAGTGGTAAAGTACTGTTTTCTCTAAGTCTGAATGCTGCCCACACTGTGCCTGTGTGCTGCAGCTTGCATCTTCGCCTTTGGGAAGCTGCCGCTCGCCGATTCTCCCGGAGGCGAAGAAGCGGCTTCTTCGCACACAGAGCATTGTGGCGAGCGCAGGGAGCTCCTGAGAGCGGTTTGTGCCGAAAGAAGCCCGGGACCGGCACTTAGCTTCGGAGAGCTGCGTATCTGCGTCTTCTGCGTGTCTTGCCGCTCTACACTCAGCAAAAAGCTTTTCCACCATATCTTGCAAGGAGAAACTCTGCCAGGAAAGAAAACATCCAAAATCTTGTTCTAAAGCTTGCACGGAGGTCTGCAAAGAGTTTGGCAAGAATGAAAGGCAGTTGTCCAAAACTCGTTCTTTTCCAATAGAATAACCATGGAAAAGGCAGGAGAGTGGTAAAGTACTGTTTTCTCTAAGTCTGAATGCTGCCCACACTGTGCCTGTGTGCTGCAGCTTGCATCTTCGCCTTTGGGAAGCTGCCGCTCGCCGATTCTCCCGGAGGCGAAGAAGCGGCTTCTTCGCACACAGAGCATTGTGGCGAGCGCAGGGAGCTCCTGAGAGCGGTTTGTGCCGAAAGAAGCCCGGGACCGGCACTTAGCTTCGGAGAGCTGCGTATCTGCGTCTTCTGCGTGTCTTGCCGCTCTACACTCAGCAAAAAGCTTTTCCACCATATCTTGCAAGGAGAAACTCTGCCAGGAAAGAAAACATCCAAAATCTTGTTCTAAAGCTTGCACGGGGGTCTGCAAAGAGTTTGGCGAGAATGAAAGGTAGTTGTCCAAAACTCGTTCTTTTCCAATAGAATAACCATGGAAAAGGCAGGAGAGTGGTAAAGTACTGTTTTCTCTAAGTCTGAATGCTGCCCACACTGTGCCTGTGTGCTGCAGCTTGCATCTTCGCCTTTGGGAAGCTGCCGCTCGCCGATTCTCCCGGAGGCGAAGAAGCGGCTTCTTCGCACACAGAGCATTGTGGCGAGCGCAGGGAGCTCCTGAGAGCGGTTTGTGCCGAAAGAAGCCCGGGACCGGCACTTAGCTTCGGAGAGCTGCGTATCTGCGTCTTCTGCGTGTCTTGCCGCTCTACACTCAGCAAAAAGCTTTTCCACCATATCTTGCAAGGAGAAACTCTGCCAGGAAAGAAAACATCCAAAATCTTGTTCTAAAGCTTGCACGGGGGTCTGCAAAGAGTTTGGCAAGAATGAAAGGTAGTTGTCCAAAACTCGTTCTTTTCCAATAGAATAACCATGGAAAAGGCAGGAGAGTGGTAAAGTACTGTTTTCTCTAAGTCTGAATGCTGCCCACACTGTGCCTGTGTGCTGCAGCTTGCATCTTCGCCTTTGGGAAGCTGCCGCTCGCCGATTCTCCCGGAGGCGAAGAAGCGGCTTCTTCGCACACAGAGCATTGTGGCGAGCGCAGGGAGCTCCTGAGAGCGGTTTGTGCCGAAAGAAGCCCGGGACCGGCACTTAGCTTCGGAGAGCTGCGTATCTGCGTCTTCTGCGTGTCTTGCCGCTCTACACTCAGCAAAAAGCTTTTCCAGCATATCTTGCAAGGAGAAACTCTGCCAGGAAAGAAAACATCCAAAATCTTGTTCTAAAGCTTGCACGGGGGTCTGCAAAGAGTTTGGCATGAATGAAAGGTAGTTGTCCAAAACTCGTTCTTTTCCAATAGAATAACCATGGAAAAGGCAGGAGAGTGGTAAAGTACTGTTTTCTCTAAGTCTGAATGCTGCCCACACTGTGCCTGTGTGCTGCAGCTTGCATCTTCGCCTTTGGGAAGCTGCCGCTCGCCGATTCTCCCGGAGGCGAAGAAGCGGCTTCTTCGCACACAGAGCATTGTGGCGAGCGCAGGGAGCTCCTGAGAGCGGTTTGTGCCGAAAGAAGCCCGGGACCGGCACTTAGCTTCGGAGAGCTGCGTATCTGCGTCTTCTGCGTGTCTTGCCGCTCTACACTCAGCAAAAAGCTTTTCCAGCATATCTTGCAAGGAGAAACTCTGCCAGGAAAGAAAACATCCAAAATCTTGTTCTAAAGCTTGCACGGGGGTCTGCAAAGAGTTTGGCAAGAATGAAAGGTAGTTGTCCAAAACTCGTTCTTTTCCAATAGAATAACCATGGAAAAGGCAGGAGAGTGGTAACGTACTGTTTTCTCTAAGTCTGAAGGCTGCCCACACTGTGCCTGTGTGCTGCAGCTTGCATCTTCGCCTTTGGGAAGCTGCCGCTCGCCGATTCTCCCGGAGGCGAAGAAGCGGCTTCTTCGCACACAGAGCATTGTGGCGAGCGCAGGGAGCTCCTGAGAGCGGTTTGTGCCGAAAGAAGCCCGGGACCGGCACTTAGCTTCGGAGAGCTGCGTATCTGCGTCTTCTGCGTGTCTTGCCGCTCTACACTCAGCAAAAAGCTTTTCCACCATATCTTGCAAGGAGAAACTCTGCCAGGAAAGAAAACATCCAAAATCTTGTTCTAAAGCTTGCACGGGGGTCTGCAAAGAGTTTGGCGAGAATGAAAGGTAGTTGTCCAAAACTCGTTCTTTTCCAATAGAATAACCATGGAAAAGGCAGGAGAGTGGTAAAGTACTGTTTCCTCTAAGTCTGAATGCTGCCCACACTGTGCCTGTGTGCTGCAGCTTGCATCTTCGCCTTTGGGAAGCTGCCGCTCGCCGATTCTCCCGGAGGCGAAGAAGCGGCTTCTTCGCACACAGAGCATTGTGGCGAGCGCAGGGAGCTCCTGAGAGCGGTTTGTGCCGAAAGAAGCCCGGGACCGGCACTTAGCTTCGGAGAGCTGCGTATCTGCGTCTTCTGCGTGTCTTGCCGCTCTACACTCAGCAAAAAGCTTTTCCACCATATCTTGCAAGGAGAAACTCTGCCAGGAAAGAAAACATCCAAAATCTTGTTCTAAAGCTTGCACGGAGGTCTGCAAAGAGTTTGGCAAGAATGAAAGGTAGTTGTCCAAAACTCGTTCTTTTCCAATAGAATAACCATGGAAAAGGCAGGAGAGTGGTAAAGTACTGTTTTCTCTAAGTCTGAATGCTGCCCAAACTGTGCCTGTGTGCTGCAGCTTGCATCTTCGCCTTTGGGAAGCTGCCGCTCGCCGATTCTCCCGGAGGCGAAGAAGCGGCTTCTTCGCACACAGAGCATTGTGGCGAGCGCAGGGAGCTCCTGAGGGCGGTTTGTGCCGAAAGAAGCCCGGGACCGGCACTTAGCTTCGGAGAGCTGCGTATCTGCGTCTTCTGCGTGTCTTGCCGCTCTACACTCAGCAAAAAGCTTTTCCACCATATCTTGCAAGGAGAAACTCTGCCAGGAAAGAAAACATCCAAAATCTTGTTCTAAAGCTTGCACGGGGGTCTGCAAAGAGTTTGGCAAGAATGAAAGGTAGTTGTCCAAAACTCGTTCTTTTCCAATAGAATAACCATGGAAAAGGCAGGACAGTGGTAAAGTACTGTTTTCTCTAAGTCTGAAGGCTGCCCACACTGTGCCTGTGTGCTGCAGCTTGCATCTTCGCCTTTGGGAAGCTGCCGCTCGCCGATTCTCCCGGAGGCGAAGAAGCGGCTTCTTCGCACACAGAGCATTGTGGCGAGCGCAGGGAGCTCCTGAGAGCGGTTTGTGCCGAAAGAAGCCCGGGACCGGCACTTAGCTTCGGAGAGCTGCGTATCTGCGTCTTCTGCGTGTCTTGCCGCTCTACACTCAGCAAAAAGCTTTTCCAGCATATCTTGCAAGGAGAAACTCTGCCAGGAAAGAAAATATCCAAAATCTTGTTCTAAAGCTTGCACGGAGGTCTGCAAAGAGTTTGGCAAGAATGAAAGGTAGTTGTCCAAAACTCGTTCTTTTCCAATAGAATAACCATGGAAAAGGCAGGAGAGTGGTAAAGTACTGTTTTCTCTAAGTCTGAATGCTGCCCACACTGTGCCTGTGTGCTGCAGCTTGCATCTTCGCCTTTGGGAAGCTGCCGCTCGCCGATTCTCCCGGAGGCGAAGAAGCGGCTTCTTCGCACACAGAGCATTGTGGCGAGCGCAGGGAGCTCCTGAGAGCGGTTTGTGCCGAAAGAAGCCCGGGACCGGCACTTAGCTTCGGAGAGCTGCGTATCTGCGTCTTCTGCGTGTCTTGCCGCTCTACACTCAGCAAAAAGCTTTTCCACCATATCTTGCAAGGAGAAACTCTGCCAGGAAAGAAAACATCCAAAATCTTGTTCTAAAGCTTGCACGGAGGTCTGCAAAGAGTTTGGCAAGAATGAAAGGTAGTTGTCCAAAACTCGTTCTTTTCCAATAGAATAACCATGGAAAAGGCAGGAGAGTGGTAAAGTACTGTTTTCTCTAAGTCTGAATGCTGCCCACTCTGTGCCTCTGTGCTGCAGCTTGCATCTTCGCCTTTGGGAAGCTGCCGCTCGCCGATTCTCCCGGAGGCGAAGAAGCGGCTTCTTCGCACACAGAGCATTGTGGCGAGCGCAGGGAGCTCCTGAGAGCGGTTTGTGCCGAAAGAAGCCCGGGACCGGCACTTAGCTTCGGAGAGCTGCGTATCTGCGTCTTCTGCGTGTCTTGCCGCTCTACACTCAGCAAAAAGCTTTTCCACCATATCTTGCAAGGAGAAACTCTGCCAGGAAAGAAAACATCCAAAATCTTGTTCTAAAGCTTGCACGGGGGTCTGCAAAGAGTTTGGCAAGAATGAAAGGTAGTTGTCCAAAACTCGTTCTTTTCCAATAGAATAACCATGGAAAAGGCAGGAGAGTGGTAAAGTACTGTTTTCTCTAAGTCTGAATGCTGCCCACACTGTGCCTGTGTGCTGCAGCTTGCATCTTCGCCTTTGGGAAGCTGCCGCTCGCCGATTCTCCCGGAGGCGAAGAAGCGGCTTCTTCGCACACAGAGCATTGTGGCGAGCGCAGGGAGCTCCTGAGAGCGGTTTGTGCCGAAAGAAGCCCGGGACCGGCACTTAGCTTCGGAGAGCTGCGTATCTGCGTCTTCTGCGTGTCTTGCCGCTCTACACTCAGCAAAAAGCTTTTCCACCATATCTTGCAAGGAGAAACTCTGCCAGGAAAGAAAACATCCAAAATCTTGTTCTAAAGCTTGCACGGAGGTCTGCAAAGAGTTTGGCAAGAATGAAAGGTAGTTGTCCAAAACTCGTTCTTTTCCAATAGAATAACCATGGAAAAGGCAGGAGAGTGGTAACGTACTGTTTTCTCTAAGTCTGAAGGCTGCCCACACTGTGCCTGTGTGCTGCAGCTTGCATCTTCGCCTTTGGGAAGCTGCCGCTCGCCGATTCTCCCGGAGGCGAAGAAGCGGCTTCTTCGCACACAGAGCATTGTGGCGAGCGCAGGGAGCTCCTGAGAGCGGTTTGTGCCGAAAGAAGCCCGGGACCGGCACTTAGCTTCGGAGAGCTGCGTATCTGCGTCTTCTGCGTGTCTTGCCGCTCTACACTCAGCAAAAAGCTTTTCCACCATATCTTGCAAGGAGAAACTCTGCCAGGAAAGAAAACATCCAAAATCTTGTTCTAAAGCTTGCACGGGGGTCTGCAAAGAGTTTGGCGAGAATGAAAGGTAGTTGTCCAAAACTCGTTCTTTTCCAATAGAATAACCATGGAAAAGGCAGGAGAGTGGTAAAGTACTGTTTCCTCTAAGTCTGAATGCTGCCCACACTGTGCCTGTGTGCTGCAGCTTGCATCTTCGCCTTTGGGAAGCTGCCGCTCGCCGATTCTCCCGGAGGCGAAGAAGCGGCTTCTTCGCACACAGAGCATTGTGGCGAGCGCAGGGAGCTCCTGAGAGCGGTTTGTGCCGAAAGAAGCCCGGGACCGGCACTTAGCTTCGGAGAGCTGCGTATCTGCGTCTTCTGCGTGTCTTGCCGCTCTACACTCAGCAAAAAGCTTTTCCACCATATCTTGCAAGGAGAAACTCTGCCAGGAAAGAAAACATCCAAAATCTTGTTCTAAAGCTTGCACGGAGGTCTGCAAAGAGTTTGGCAAGAATGAAAGGTAGTTGTCCAAAACTCGTTCTTTTCCAATAGAATAACCATGGAAAAGGCAGGAGAGTGGTAAAGTACTGTTTTCTCTAAGTCTGAATGCTGCCCAAACTGTGCCTGTGTGCTGCAGCTTGCATCTTCGCCTTTGGGAAGCTGCCGCTCGCCGATTCTCCCGGAGGCGAAGAAGCGGCTTCTTCGCACACAGAGCATTGTGGCGAGCGCAGGGAGCTCCTGAGGGCGGTTTGTGCCGAAAGAAGCCCGGGACCGGCACTTAGCTTCGGAGAGCTGCGTATCTGCGTCTTCTGCGTGTCTTGCCGCTCTACACTCAGCAAAAAGCTTTTCCACCATATCTTGCAAGGAGAAACTCTGCCAGGAAAGAAAACATCCAAAATCTTGTTCTAAAGCTTGCACGGGGGTCTGCAAAGAGTTTGGCAAGAATGAAAGGTAGTTGTCCAAAACTCGTTCTTTTCCAATAGAATAACCATGGAAAAGGCAGGACAGTGGTAAAGTACTGTTTTCTCTAAGTCTGAAGGCTGCCCACACTGTGCCTGTGTGCTGCAGCTTGCATCTTCGCCTTTGGGAAGCTGCCGCTCGCCGATTCTCCCGGAGGCGAAGAAGCGGCTTCTTCGCACACAGAGCATTGTGGCGAGCGCAGGGAGCTCCTGAGAGCGGTTTGTGCCGAAAGAAGCCCGGGACCGGCACTTAGCTTCGGAGAGCTGCGTATCTGCGTCTTCTGCGTGTCTTGCCGCTCTACACTCAGCAAAAAGCTTTTCCAGCATATCTTGCAAGGAGAAACTCTGCCAGGAAAGAAAATATCCAAAATCTTGTTCTAAAGCTTGCACGGAGGTCTGCAAAGAGTTTGGCAAGAATGAAAGGTAGTTGTCCAAAACTCGTTCTTTTCCAATAGAATAACCATGGAAAAGGCAGGAGAGTGGTAAAGTACTGTTTTCTCTAAGTCTGAATGCTGCCCACACTGTGCCTGTGTGCTGCAGCTTGCATCTTCGCCTTTGGGAAGCTGCCGCTCGCCGATTCTCCCGGAGGCGAAGAAGCGGCTTCTTCGCACACAGAGCATTGTGGCGAGCGCAGGGAGCTCCTGAGAGCGGTTTGTGCCGAAAGAAGCCCGGGACCGGCACTTAGCTTCGGAGAGCTGCGTATCTGCGTCTTCTGCGTGTCTTGCCGCTCTACACTCAGCAAAAAGCTTTTCCACCATATCTTGCAAGGAGAAACTCTGCCAGGAAAGAAAACATCCAAAATCTTGTTCTAAAGCTTGCACGGAGGTCTGCAAAGAGTTTGGCAAGAATGAAAGGTAGTTGTCCAAAACTCGTTCTTTTCCAATAGAATAACCATGGAAAAGGCAGGAGAGTGGTAAAGTACTGTTTTCTCTAAGTCTGAATGCTGCCCACTCTGTGCCTCTGTGCTGCAGCTTGCATCTTCGCCTTTGGGAAGCTGCCGCTCGCCGATTCTCCCGGAGGCGAAGAAGCGGCTTCTTCGCACACAGAGCATTGTGGCGAGCGCAGGGAGCTCCTGAGAGCGGTTTGTGCCGAAAGAAGCCCGGGACCGGCACTTAGCTTCGGAGAGCTGCGTATCTGCGTCTTCTGCGTGTCTTGCCGCTCTACACTCAGCAAAAAGCTTTTCCACCATATCTTGCAAGGAGAAACTCTGCCAGGAAAGAAAACATCCAAAATCTTGTTCTAAAGCTTGCACGGGGGTCTGCAAAGAGTTTGGCAAGAATGAAAGGTAGTTGTCCAAAACTCGTTCTTTTCCAATAGAATAACCATGGAAAAGGCAGGAGAGTGGTAAAGTACTGTTTTCTCTAAGTCTGAATGCTGCCCACACTGTGCCTGTGTGCTGCAGCTTGCATCTTCGCCTTTGGGAAGCTGCCGCTCGCCGATTCTCCCGGAGGCGAAGAAGCGGCTTCTTCGCACACAGAGCATTGTGGCGAGCGCAGGGAGCTCCTGAGAGCGGTTTGTGCCGAAAGAAGCCCGGGACCGGCACTTAGCTTCGGAGAGCTGCGTATCTGCGTCTTCTGCGTGTCTTGCCGCTCTACACTCAGCAAAAAGCTTTTCCACCATATCTTGCAAGGAGAAACTCTGCCAGGAAAGAAAACATCCAAAATCTTGTTCTAAAGCTTGCACGGAGGTCTGCAAAGAGTTTGGCAAGAATGAAAGGTAGTTGTCCAAAACTCGTTCTTTTCCAATAGAATAACCATGGAAAAGGCAGGAGAGTGGTAAAGTACTGTTTCCTCTAAGTCTGAATGCTGCCCACACTGTGCCTGTGTGCTGCAGCTTGCATCTTCGCCTTTGGGAAGCTGCCGCTCGCCGATTCTCCCGGAGGCGAAGAAGCGGCTTCTTCGCACACAGAGCATTGTGGCGAGCGCAGGGAGCTCCTGAGAGCGGTTTGTGCCGAAAGAAGCCCGGGTCCGGCACTTAGCTTCGGAGAGCTGCGTATCTGCGTCTTCTGCGTGTCTTGCCGCTCTACACTCAGCAAAAAGCTTTTCCACCATATCTTGCAAGGAGAAACTCTGCCAGGAAAGAAAACATCCAAAATCTTGTTCTAAAGCTTGCACGGGGGTCTGCAAAGAGTTTGGCAAGAATGAAAGGTAGTTGTCCAAAACTCGTTCTTTTCCAATAGAATAACCATGGAAAAGGCAGGAGAGTGGTAAAGTACTGTTTTCTCTAAGTCTGAATGCTGCCCACACTGTGCCTGTGTGCTGCAGCTTGCATCTTCGCCTTTGGGAAGCTGCCGCTCGCCGATTCTCCCGGAGGCGAAGAAGCGGCTTCTTCGCACACAGAGCATTGTGGCGAGCGCAGGGAGCTCCTGAGAGCGGTTTGTGCCGAAAGAAGCCCGGGACCGGCACTTAGCTTCGGAGAGCTGCGTATCTGCGTCTTCTGCGTGTCTTGCCGCTCTACACTCAGCAAAAAGCTTTTCCACCATATCTTGCAAGGAGAAACTCTGCCAGGAAAGAAAACATCCAAAATCTTGTTCTAAAGCTTGCACGGGGGTCTGCAAAGAGTTTGGCATGAATGAAAGGTAGTTGTCCAAAACTCGTTCTTTTCCAATAGAATAACCATGGAAAAGGCAGGAGAGTGGTAAAGTACTGTTTTCTCTAAGTCTGAAGGCTGCCCACACTGTGCCTGTGTGCTGCAGCTTGCATCTTCGCCTTTGGGAAGCTGCCGCTCGCCGATTCTCCCGGAGGCGAAGAAGCGGCTTCTTCGCACACAGAGCATTGTGGCGAGCGCAGGGAGCTCCTGAGAGCGGTTTGTGCCGAAAGAAGCCCGGGACCGGCACTTAGCTTCGGAGAGCTGCGTATCTGCGTCTTCTGCGTGTCTTGCCGCTCTACACTCAGCAAAAAGCTTTTCCAGCATATCTTGCAAGGAGAAACTCTGCCAGGAAAGAAAACATCCAAAATCTTGTTCTAAAGCTTGCACGGGGGTCTGCAAAGAGTTTGGCAAGAATGAAAGGTAGTTGTCCAAAACTCGTTCTTTTCCAATAGAATAACCATGGAAAAGTCAGGAGAGTGGTAAAGTACTGTTTTCTCTAAGTCTGAAGGCTGCCCACACTGTGCCTGTGTGCTGCAGCTTGCATCTTCGCCTTTGGGAAGCTGCCGCTCGCCGATTCTCCCGGAGGCGAAGAAGCGGCTTCTTCGCACACAGAGCATTGTGGCGAGCGCAGGGAGCTCCTGAGAGCGGTTTGTGCCGAAAGAAGCCCGGGACCGGCACTTAGCTTCGGAGAGCTGCGTATCTGCGTCTTCTGCGTGTCTTGCCGCTCTACACTCAGCAAAAAGCTTTTCCACCATATCTTGCAAGGAGAAACTCTGCCAGGAAAGAAAACATCCAAAATCTTGTTCTAAAGCTTGCACGGGGGTCTGCAAAGAGTTTGGCAAGAATGAAAGGTAGTTGTCCAAAACTCGTTCTTTTCCAATAGAATAACCATGGAAAAGGCAGGAGAGTGGTAAAGTACTGTTTTCTCTAAGTCTGAATGCTGCCCACACTGTGCCTGTGTGCTGCAGCTTGCATCTTCGCCTTTGGGAAGCTGCCGCTCGCCGATTGTCCCGCAGGCGAAGAAGCGGCTTCTTCGCACACAGAGCATTGTGGCGAGCGCAGGGAGCTCCTGAGAGCGGTTTGTGCCGAAAGAAGCCCGGGACCGGCACTTAGCTTCGGAGAGCTGCGTATCTGCGTCTTCTGCGTGTCTTGCCGCTCTACACTCAGCAAAAAGCTTTTCCACCATATCTTGCAAGGAGAAACTCTGCCAGGAAAGAAAACATCCAAAATCTTGTTCTAAAGCTTGCACGGGGGTCTGCAAAGAGTTTGGCAAGAATGAAAGGTAGTTGTCCAAAACTCGTTCTTTTCCAATAGAATAACCATGGAAAAGGCAGGAGAGTGGTAAAGTACTGTTTTCTCTAAGTCTGAATGCTGCCCACACTGTGCCTGTGTGCTGCAGCTTGCATCTTCGCCTTTGGGAAGCTGCCGCTCGCCGATTCTCCCGGAGGCGAAGAAGCGGCTTCTTCGCACACAGAGCATTGTGGCGAGCGCAGGGAGCTCCTGAGAGCGGTTTGTGCCGAAAGAAGCCCGGGACCGGCACTTAGCTTCGGAGAGCTGCGTATCTGCGTCTTCTGCGTGTCTTGCCGCTCTACACTCAGCAAAAAGCTTTTCCACCATATCTTGCAAGGAGAAACTCTGCCAGGAAAGAAAACATCCAAAATCTTGTTCTAAAGCTTGCACGGGGGTCTGCAAAGAGTTTGGCAAGAATGAAAGGTAGTTGTCCAAAACTCGTTCTTTTCCAATAGAATAACCATGGAAAAGGCAGGAGAGTGGTAAAGTACTGTTTTCTCTAAGTCTGAATGCTGCCCACACTGTGCCTGTGTGCTGCAGCTTGCATCTTCGCCTTTGGGAAGCTGCCGCTCGCCGATTCTCCCGGAGGCGAAGAAGCGGCTTCTTCGCACACAGAGCATTGTGGCGAGCGCAGGGAGCTCCTGAGAGCGGTTTGTGCCGAAAGAAGCCCGGGACCGGCACTTAGCTTCGGAGAGCTGCGTATCTGCGTCTTCTGCGTGTCTTGCCGCTCTACACTCAGCAAAAAGCTTTTCCACCATATCTTGCAAGGAGAAACTCTGCCAGGAAAGAAAACATCCAAAATCTTGTTCTAAAGCTTGCACGGGGGTCTGCAAAGAGTTTGGCAAGAATGAAAGGTAGTTGTCCAAAACTCGTTCTTTTCCAATAGAATAACCATGGAAAAGGCAGGAGAGTGGTAAAGTACTGTTTTCTCTAAGTCTGAAGGCTGCCCACACTGTGCCTGTGTGCTGCAGCTTGCATCTTCGCCTTTGGGAAGCTGCCGCTCGCCGATTCTCCCGGAGGCGAAGAAGCGGCTTCTTCGCACACAGAGCATTGTGGCGAGCGCAGGGAGCTCCTGAGAGCGGTTTGTGCCGAAAGAAGCCCGGGACCGGCACTTAGCTTCGGAGAGCTGCGTATCTGCGTCTTCTGCGTGTCTTGCCGCTCTACACTCAGCAAAAAGCTTTTCCACCATATCTTGCAAGGAGAAACTCTGCCAGGAAAGAAAACATCCAAAATCTTGTTCTAAAGCTTGCACGGGGGTCTGCAAAGAGTTTGGCAAGAATGAAAGGTAGTTGTCCAAAACTCGTTCTTTTCCAATAGAATAACCATGGAAAAGGCAGGAGAGTGGTAAAGTACTGTTTTCTCTAAGTCTGAAGGCTGCCCACACTGTGCCTGTGTGCTGCAGCTTGCATCTTCGCCTTTGGGAAGCTGCCGCTCGCCGATTCTCCCGGAGGCGAAGAAGCGGCTTCTTCGCACACAGAGCATTGTGGCGAGCGCAGGGAGCTCCTGAGAGCGGTTTTTGCTGAAAGAAGCCCGGGACCGGCACTTAGCTTCGGAGAGCTGCGTATCTGCGTCTTCTGCGTGTCTTGCCGCTCTACACTCAGCAAAAAGCTTTTCCAGCATATCTTGCAAGGAGAAACTCTGCCAGGAAAGAAAACATCCAAAATCTTGTTCTAAAGCTTGCACGGGGGTCTGCAAAGAGTTTGGCAAGAATGAAAGGTAGTTGTCCAAAACTCGTTCTTTTCCAATAGAATAACCATGGAAAAGTCAGGAGAGTGGTAAAGTACTGTTTTCTCTAAGTCTGAAGGCTGCCCACACTGTGCCTGTGTGCTGCAGCTTGCATCTTCGCCTTTGGGAAGCTGCCGCTCGCCGATTCTCCCGGAGGCGAAGAAGCGGCTTCTTCGCACACAGAGCATTGTGGCGAGCGCAGGGAGCTCCTGAGAGCGGTTTGTGCCGAAAGAAGCCCGGGACCGGCACTTAGCTTCGGAGAGCTGCGTATCTGCGTCTTCTGCGTGTCTTGCCGCTCTACACTCAGCAAAAAGCTTTTCCACCATATCTTGCAAGGAGAAACTCTGCCAGGAAAGAAAACATCCAAAATCTTGTTCTAAAGCTTGCACGGGGGTCTGCAAAGAGTTTGGCAAGAATGAAAGGTAGTTGTCCAAAACTCGTTCTTTTCCAATAGAATAACCATGGAAAAGGCAGGAGAGTGGTAAAGTACTGTTTTCTCTAAGTCTGAATGCTGCCCACACTGTGCCTGTGTGCTGCAGCTTGCATCTTCGCCTTTGGGAAGCTGCCGCTCGCCGATTCTCCCGGAGGCGAAGAAGCGGCTTCTTCGCACACAGAGCATTGTGGCGAGCGCAGGGAGCTCCTGAGAGCGGTTTGTGCCGAAAGAAGCCCGGGACCGGCACTTAGCTTCGGAGAGCTGCGTATCTGCGTCTTCTGCGTGTCTTGCCGCTCTACACTCAGCAAAAAGCTTTTCCACCATATCTTGCAAGGAGAAACTCTGCCAGGAAAGAAAACATCCAAAATCTTGTTCTAAAGCTTGCACGGAGGTCTGCAAAGAGTTTGGCAAGAATGAAAGGCAGTTGTCCAAAACTCGTTCTTTTCCAATAGAATAACCATGGAAAAGGCAGGAGAGTGGTAAAGTACTGTTTTCTCTAAGTCTGAATGCTGCCCACACTGTGCCTGTGTGCTGCAGCTTGCATCTTCGCCTTTGGGAAGCTGCCGCTCGCCGATTCTCCCGGAGGCGAAGAAGCGGCTTCTTCGCACACAGAGCATTGTGGCGAGCGCAGGGAGCTCCTGAGAGCGGTTTGTGCCGAAAGAAGCCCGGGACCGGCACTTAGCTTCGGAGAGCTGCGTATCTGCGTCTTCTGCGTGTCTTGCCGCTCTACACTCAGCAAAAAGCTTTTCCACCATATCTTGCAAGGAGAAACTCTGCCAGGAAAGAAAACATCCAAAATCTTGTTCTAAAGCTTGCACGGGGGTCTGCAAAGAGTTTGGCGAGAATGAAAGGTAGTTGTCCAAAACTCGTTCTTTTCCAATAGAATAACCATGGAAAAGGCAGGAGAGTGGTAAAGTACTGTTTCCTCTAAGTCTGAATGCTGCCCACACTGTGCCTGTGTGCTGCAGCTTGCATCTTCGCCTTTGGGAAGCTGCCGCTCGCCGATTCTCCCGGAGGCGAAGAAGCGGCTTCTTCGCACACAGAGCATTGTGGCGAGCGCAGGGAGCTCCTGAGAGCGGTTTGTGCCGAAAGAAGCCCGGGACCGGCACTTAGCTTCGGAGAGCTGCGTATCTGCGTCTTCTGCGTGTCTTGCCGCTCTACACTCAGCAAAAAGCTTTTCCACCATATCTTGCAAGGAGAAACTCTGCCAGGAAAGAAAACATCCAAAATCTTGTTCTAAAGCTTGCACGGGGGTCTGCAAAGAGTTTGGCAAGAATGAAAGGTAGTTGTCCAAAACTCGTTCTTTTCCAATTGAATAACCATGGAAAAGGCAGGAGAGTGGTAAAGTACTGTTTTCTCTAAGTCTGAATGCTGCCCACACTGTGCCTGTGTGCTGCAGCTTGCATCTTCGCCTTTGGGAAGCTGCCGCTCGCCGATTCTCCCGGAGGCGAAGAAGCGGCTTCTTCGCACACAGAGCATTGTGGCGAGCGCAGGGAGCTCCTGAGAGCGGTTTGTGCCGAAAGAAGCCCGGGACCGGCACTTAGCTTCGGAGAGCTGCGTATCTGCGTCTTCTGCGTGTCTTGCCGCTCTACACTCAGCAAAAAGCTTTTCCACCATATCTTGCAAGGAGAAACTCTGCCAGGAAAGAAAACATCCAAAATCTTGTTCTAAAGCTTGCACGGGGGTCTGCAAAGAGTTTGGCAAGAATGAAAGGTAGTTGTCCAAAACTCGTTCTTTTCCAATAGAATAACCATGGAAAAGGCAGGAGAGTGGTAAAGTACTGTTTTCTCTAAGTCTGAATGCTGCCCACACTGTGCCTGTGTGCTGCAGCTTGCATCTTCGCCTTTGGGAAGCTGCCGCTCGCCGATTCTCCCGGAGGCGAAGAAGCGGCTTCATCGCACACAGAGCATTGTGGCGAGCGCAGGGAGCTCCTGAGAGCGGTTTGTGCCGAAAGAAGCCCGGGACCGGCACTTAGCTTCGGAGAGCTGCGTATCTGCGTCTTCTGCGTGTCTTGCCGCTCTACACTCAGCAAAAAGCTTTTCCAGCATATCTTGCAAGGAGAAACTCTGCCAGGAAAGAAAACATCCAAAATCTTGTTCTAAAGCTTGCACGGGGGTCTGCAAAGAGTTTGGCAAGAATGAAAGGTAGTTGTCCAAAACTCGTTCTTTTCCAATAGAATAACCATGGAAAAGGCAGGAGAGTGGTAACGTACTGTTTTCTCTAAGTCTGAAGGCTGCCCACACTGTGCCTGTGTGCTGCAGCTTGCATCTTCGCCTTTGGGAAGCTGCCGCTCGCCGATTCTCCCGGAGGCGAAGAAGCGGCTTCTTCGCACACAGAGCATTGTGGCGAGCGCAGGGAGCTCCTGAGAGCGGTTTGTGCCGAAAGAAGCCCGGGACCGGCACTTAGCTTCGGAGAGCTGCGTATCTGCGTCTTCTGCGTGTCTTGCCGCTCTACACTCAGCAAAAAGCTTTTCCACCATATCTTGCAAGGAGAAACTCTGCCAGGAAAGAAAACATCCAAAATCTTGTTCTAAAGCTTGCACGGGGGTCTGCAAAGAGTTTGGCGAGAATGAAAGGTAGTTGTCCAAAACTCGTTCTTTTCCAATAGAATAACCATGGAAAAGGCAGGAGAGTGGTAAAGTACTGTTTCCTCTAAGTCTGAATGCTGCCCACACTGTGCCTGTGTGCTGCAGCTTGCATCTTCGCCTTTGGGAAGCTGCCGCTCGCCGATTCTCCCGGAGGCGAAGAAGCGGCTTCTTCGCACACAGAGCATTGTGGCGAGCGCAGGGAGCTCCTGAGAGCGGTTTGTGCCGAAAGAAGCCCGGGACCGGCACTTAGCTTCGGAGAGCTGCGTATCTGCGTCTTCTGCGTGTCTTGCCGCTCTACACTCAGCAAAAAGCTTTTCCACCATATCTTGCAAGGAGAAACTCTGCCAGGAAAGAAAACATCCAAAATCTTGTTCTAAAGCTTGCACGGAGGTCTGCAAAGAGTTTGGCAAGAATGAAAGGCAGTTGTCCAAAACTCGTTCTTTTCCAATAGAATAACCATGGAAAAGGCAGGAGAGTGGTAAAGTACTGTTTTCTCTAAGTCTGAATGCTGCCCACACTGTGCCTGTGTGCTGCAGCTTGCATCTTCGCCTTTGGGAAGCTGCCGCTCGCCGATTCTCCCGGAGGCGAAGAAGCGGCTTCTTCGCACACAGAGCATTGTGGCGAGCGCAGGGAGCTCCTGAGAGCGGTTTGTGCCGAAAGAAGCCCGGGACCGGCACTTAGCTTCGGAGAGCTGCGTATCTGCGTCTTCTGCGTGTCTTGCCGCTCTACACTCAGCAAAAAGCTTTTCCACCATATCTTGCAAGGAGAAACTCTGCCAGGAAAGAAAACATCCAAAATCTTGTTCTAAAGCTTGCACGGGGGTCTGCAAAGAGTTTGGCGAGAATGAAAGGTAGTTGTCCAAAACTCGTTCTTTTCCAATAGAATAACCATGGAAAAGGCAGGAGAGTGGTAAAGTACTGTTTCCTCTAAGTCTGAATGCTGCCCACACTGTGCCTGTGTGCTGCAGCTTGCATCTTCGCCTTTGGGAAGCTGCCGCTCGCCGATTCTCCCGGAGGCGAAGAAGCGGCTTCTTCGCACACAGAGCATTGTGGCGAGCGCAGGGAGCTCCTGAGAGCGGTTTGTGCCGAAAGAAGCCCGGGACCGGCACTTAGCTTCGGAGAGCTGCGTATCTGCGTCTTCTGCGTGTCTTGCCGCTCTACACTCAGCAAAAAGCTTTTCCACCATATCTTGCAAGGAGAAACTCTGCCAGGAAAGAAAACATCCAAAATCTTGTTCTAAAGCTTGCACGGGGGTCTGCAAAGAGTTTGGCAAGAATGAAAGGTAGTTGTCCAAAACTCGTTCTTTTCCAATAGAATAACCATGGAAAAGGCAGGAGAGTGGTAAAGTACTGTTTTCTCTAAGTCTGAATGCTGCCCACACTGTGCCTGTGTGCTGCAGCTTGCATCTTCGCCTTTGGGAAGCTGCCGCTCGCCGATTCTCCCGGAGGCGAAGAAGCGGCTTCTTCGCACACAGAGCATTGTGGCGAGCGCAGGGAGCTCCTGAGAGCGGTTTGTGCCGAAAGAAGCCCGGGACCGGCACTTAGCTTCGGAGAGCTGCGTATCTGCGTCTTCTGCGTGTCTTGCCGCTCTACACTCAGCAAAAAGCTTTTCCAGCATATCTTGCAAGGAGAAACTCTGCCAGGAAAGAAAACATCCAAAATCTTGTTCTAAAGCTTGCACGGGGGTCTGCAAAGAGTTTGGCATGAATGAAAGGTAGTTGTCCAAAACTCGTTCTTTTCCAATAGAATAACCATGAAAAAGGCAGGAGAGTGGTAAAGTACTGTTTTCTCTAAGTCTGAATGCTGCCCACACTGTGCCTGTGTGCTGCAGCTTGCATCTTCGCCTTTGGGAAGCTGCCGCTCGCCGATTCTCCCGGAGGCGAAGAAGCGGCTTCTTCGCACACAGAGCATTGTGGCGAGCGCAGGGAGCTCCTGAGAGCGGTTTGTGCCGAAAGAAGCCCGGGACCGGCACTTAGCTTCGGAGAGCTGCGTATCTGCGTCTTCTGCGTGTCTTGCCGCTCTACACTCAGCAAAAAGCTTTTCCAGCATATCTTGCAAGGAGAAACTCTGCCAGGAAAGAAAACATCCAAAATCTTGTTCTAAAGCTTGCACGGGGGTCTGCAAAGAGTTTGGCAAGAATGAAAGGTAGTTGTCCAAAACTCGTTCTTTTCCAATAGAATAACAATGGAAAAGGCAGGAGAGTGGTAAAGTACTGTTTTCTCTAAGTCTGAAGGCTGCCCACACTGTGCCTGTGTGCTGCAGCTTGCATCTTCGCCTTTGGGAAGCTGCCGCTCGCCGATTCTCCCGGAGGTGAAGAAGCGGCTTCTTCGCACACAGAGCATTGTGGCGAGCGCAGGGAGCTCCTGAGAGCGGTTTGTGCCGAAAGAAGCCCGGGACCGGCACTTAGCTTCGGAGAGCTGCGTATCTGCGTCTTCTGCGTGTCTTGCCGCTCTACACTCAGCAAAAAGCTTTTCCACCATATCTTGCAAGGAGAAACTCTGCCAGGAAAGAAAACATCCAAAATCTTGTTCTAAAGCTTGCACGGAGGTCTGCAAAGAGTTTGGCAAGAATGAAAGGTAGTTGTCCAAAACTCGTTCTTTTCCAATAGAATAACCATGGAAAAGGCAGGAGAGTGGTAAAGTACTGTTTTCTCTAAGTCTGAATGCTGCCCACACTGTGCCTGTGTGCTGCAGCTTGCATCTTCGCCTTTGGGAAGCTGCCGCTCGCCGATTCTCCCGGAGGCGAAGAAGCGGCTTCTTCGCACACAGAGCATTGTGGCGAGCGCAGGGAGCTCCTGAGGGCGGTTTGTGCCGAAAGAAGCCCGGGACCGGCACTTAGCTTCGGAGAGCTGCGTATCTGCGTCTTCTGCGTGTCTTGCCGCTCTACACTCAGCAAAAAGCTTTTCCACCATATCTTGCAAGGAGAAACTCTGCCAGGAAAGAAAACATCCAAAATCTTGTTCTAAAGCTTGCACGGGGGTCTGCAAAGAGTTTGGCAAGAATGAAAGGTAGTTGTCCAAAACTCGTTCTTTTCCAATAGAATAACCATGGAAAAGGCAGGACAGTGGTAAAGTACTGTTTTCTCTAAGTCTGAAGGCTGCCCACACTGTGCCTGTGTGCTGCAGCTTGCATCTTCGCCTTTGGGAAGCTGCCGCTCGCCGATTCTCCCGGAGGCGAAGAAGCGGCTTCTTCGCACACAGAGCATTGTGGCGAGCGCAGGGAGCTCCTGAGAGCGGTTTGTGCCGAAAGAAGCCCGGGACCGGCACTTAGCTTCGGAGAGCTGCGTATCTGCGTCTTCTGCGTGTCTTGCCGCTCTACACTCAGCAAAAAGCTTTTCCACCATATCTTGCAAGGAGAAACTCTGCCAGGAAAGAAAACATCCAAAATCTTGTTCTAAAGCTTGCACGGGGGTCTGCAAAGAGTTTGGAAAGAATGAAAGGTAGTTGTCCAAAACTCGTTCTTTTCCAATAGAATAACCATGGAAAAGGCAGGAGAGTGGTAAAGTACTGTTTTCTCTAAGTCTGAATGCTGCCCACACTGTGCCTGTGTGCTGCAGCTTGCATCTTCGCTTTTGGGAAGCTGCCGCTCGCCGATTCTCCCGGAGGCGAAGAAGCGGCTTCTTCGCACACAGAGCATTGTGGCGAGCGCAGGGAGCTCCTGAGAGCGGTTTGTGCCGAAAGAAGCCCGGGACCGGCACTTAGCTTCGGAGAGCTGCGTATCTGCGTCTTCTGCGTGTCTTGCCGCTCTACACTCAGCAAAAAGCTTTTCCACCATATCTTGCAAGGAGAAACTCTGCCAGGAAAGAAAACATCCAAAATCTTGTTCTAAAGCTTGCACGGAGGTCTGCAAAGAGTTTGGCAAGAATGAAAGGTAGTTGTCCAAAACTCGTTCTTTTCCAATAGAATAACCATGGAAAAGGCAGGAGAGTGGTAAAGTACTGTTTTCTCTAAGTCTGAATGCTGCCCACTCTGTGCCTCTGTGCTGCAGCTTGCATCTTCGCCTTTGGGAAGCTGCCGCTCGCCGATTCTCCCGGAGGCGAAGAAGCGGCTTCTTCGCACACAGAGCATTGTGGCGAGCGCAGGGAGCTCCTGAGAGCGGTTTGTGCCGAAAGAAGCCCGGGACCGGCACTTAGCTTCGGAGAGCTGCGTATCTGCGTCTTCTGCGTGTCTTGCCGCTCTACACTCAGCAAAAAGCTTTTCCACCATATCTTGCAAGGAGAAACTCTGCCAGGAAAGAAAACATCCAAAATCTTGTTCTAAAGCTTGCACGGGGGTCTGCAAAGAGTTTGGCAAGAATGAAAGGTAGTTGTCCAAAACTCGTTCTTTTCCAATAGAATAACTATGGAAAAGGCAGGAGAGTGGTAAAGTACTGTTTTCTCTAAGTCTGAAGGCTGCCCACACTGTGCCTGTGTGCTTCAGCTTGCATCTTCGCCTTTGGGAAGCTGCCGCTCGCCGATTCTCCTGGAGGCGAAGAAGCGGCTTCTTCGCACACAGAGCATTGTGGCGAGCGCAGGGAGCTCCTGAGAGCGGTTTGTGCCGAAAGAAGCCCGGGACCGGCACTTAGCTTCGGAGAGCTGCGTATCTGCGTCTTCTGCGTGTCTTGCCGCTCTACACTCAGCAAAAAGCTTTTCCACCATATCTTGCAAGGAGAAACTCTGCCAGGAAAGAAAACATCCAAAATCTTGTTCTAAAGCTTGCACGGAGGTCTGCAAAGAGTTTGGCAAGAATGAAAGGTAGTTGTCCAAAACTCGTTCTTTTCCAATAGAATAACCATGGAAAAGGCAGGAGAGTGGTAAAGTACTGTTTCCTCTAAGTCTGAATGCTGCCCACACTGTGCCTGTGTGCTGCAGCTTGCATCTTCGCCTTTGGGAAGCTGCCGCTCGCCGATTCTCCCGGAGGCGAAGAAGCGGCTTCTTCGCACACAGAGCATTGTGGCGAGCGCAGGGAGCTCCTGAGAGCGGTTTGTGCCGAAAGAAGCCCGGGACCGGCACTTAGCTTCGGAGAGCTGCGTATCTGCGTCTTCTGCGTGTCTTGCCGCTCTACACTCAGCAAAAAGCTTTTCCACCATATCTTGCAAGGAGAAACTCTGCCAGGAAAGAAAACATCCAAAATCTTGTTCTAAAGCTTGCACGGGGGTCTGCAAAGAGTTTGGCAAGAATGAAAGGTAGTTGTCCAAAACTCGTTCTTTTCCAATAGAATAACCATGGAAAAGGCAGGAGAGTGGTAAAGTACTGTTTTCTCTAAGTCTGAATGCTGCCCACACTGTGCCTGTGTGCTGCAGCTTGCATCTTCGCCTTTGGGAAGCTGCCGCTCGCCGATTCTCCCGGAGGCGAAGAAGCGGCTTCTTCGCACACAGAGCATTGTGGCGAGCGCAGGGAGCTCCTGAGAGCGGTTTGTGCCGAAAGAAGCCCGGGTCCGGCACTTAGCTTCGGAGAGCTGCGTATCTGCGTCTTCTGCGTGTCTTGCCGCTCTACACTCAGCAAAAAGCTTTTCCACCATATCTTGCAAGGAGAAACTCTGCCAGGAAAGAAAACATCCAAAATCTTGTTCTAAAGCTTGCACGGGGGTCTGCAAAGAGTTTGGCAAGAATGAAAGGTAGTTGTCCAAAACTCGTTCTTTTCCAATAGAATAACCATGGAAAAGGCAGGAGAGTGGTAAAGTACTGTTTTCTCTAAGTCTGAAGGCTGCCCACACTGTGCCTGTGTGCTGCAGCTTGCATCTTCGCCTTTGGGAAGCTGCCGCTCGCCGATTCTCCCGGAGGCGAAGAAGCGGCTTCTTCGCACACAGAGCATTGTGGCGAGCGCAGGGAGCTCCTGAGAGCGGTTTGTGCCGAAAGAAGCCCGGGACCGGCACTTAGCTTCGGAGAGCTGCGTATCTGCGTCTTCTGCGTGTCTTGCCGCTCTACACTCAGCAAAAAGCTTTTCCACCATATCTTGCAAGGAGAAACTCTGCCAGGAAAGAAAACATCCAAAATCTTGTTCTAAAGCTTGCACGGGGGTCTGCAAAGAGTTTGGCAAGAATGAAAGGTAGTTGTCCAAAACTCGTTCTTTTCCAATAGAATAACCATGGAAAAGGCAGGAGAGTGGTAAAGTACTGTTTTCTCTAAGTCTGAATGCTGCCCACACTGTGCCTGTGTGCTGCAGCTTGCATCTTCGCCTTTGGGAAGCTGCCGCTCGCCGATTCTCCCGGAGGCGAAGAAGCGGCTTCTTCGCACACAGAGCATTGTGGCGAGCGCAGGGAGCTCCTGAGAGCGGTTTGTGCCGAAAGAAGCCCGGGACCGGCACTTAGCTTCGGAGAGCTGCGTATCTGCGTCTTCTGCGTGTCTTGCCGCTCTACACTCAGCAAAAAGCTTTTCCACCATATCTTGCAAGGAGAAACTCTGCCAGGAAAGAAAACATCCAAAATCTTGTTCTAAAGCTTGCACGGGGGTCTGCAAAGAGTTTGGCATGAATGAAAGGTAGTTGTCCAAAACTCGTTCTTTTCCAATAGAATAACCATGGAAAAGGCAGGAGAGTGGTAAAGTACTGTTTTCTCTAAGTCTGAAGGCTGCCCACACTGTGCCTGTGTGCTGCAGCTTGCATCTTCGCCTTTGGGAAGCTGCCGCTCGCCGATTCTCCCGGAGGCGAAGAAGCGGCTTCTTCGCACACAGAGCATTGTGGCGAGCGCAGGGAGCTCCTGAGAGCGGTTTGTGCCGAAAGAAGCCCGGGACCGGCACTTAGCTTCGGAGAGCTGCGTATCTGCGTCTTCTGCGTGTCTTGCCGCTCTACACTCAGCAAAAAGCTTTTCCACCATATCTTGCAAGGAGAAACTCTGCCAGGAAAGAAAACATCCAAAATCTTGTTCTAAAGCTTGCACGGGGGTCTGCAAAGAGTTTGGCAAGAATGAAAGGTAGTTGTCCAAAACTCGTTCTTTTCCAATAGAATAACCATGGAAAAGGCAGGAGAGTGGTAAAGTACTGTTTTCTCTAAGTCTGAAGGCTGCCCACACTGTGCCTGTGTGCTGCAGCTTGCATCTTCGCCTTTGGGAAGCTGCCGCTCGCCGATTCTCCCGGAGGCGAAGAAGCGGCTTCTTCGCACACAGAGCATTGTGGCGAGCGCAGGGAGCTCCTGAGAGCGGTTTTTGCTGAAAGAAGCCCGGGACCGGCACTTAGCTTCGGAGAGCTGCGTATCTGCGTCTTCTGCGTGTCTTGCCGCTCTACACTCAGCAAAAAGCTTTTCCAGCATATCTTGCAAGGAGAAACTCTGCCAGGAAAGAAAACATCCAAAATCTTGTTCTAAAGCTTGCACGGGGGTCTGCAAAGAGTTTGGCAAGAATGAAAGGTAGTTGTCCAAAACTCGTTCTTTTCCAATAGAATAACCATGGAAAAGGCAGGAGAGTGGTAAAGTACTGTTTTCTCTAAGTCTGAAGGCTGCCCACACTGTGCCTGTGTGCTGCAGCTTGCATCTTCGCCTTTGGGAAGCTGCCGCTCGCCGATTCTCCCGGAGGCGAAGAAGCGGCTTCTTCGCACACAGAGCATTGTGGCGAGCGCAGGGAGCTCCTGAGAGCGGTTTGTGCCGAAAGAAGCCCGGGACCGGCACTTAGCTTCGGAGAGCTGCGTATCTGCGTCTTCTGCGTGTCTTGCCGCTCTACACTCAGCAAAAAGCTTTTCCACCATATCTTGCAAGGAGAAACTCTGCCAGGAAAGAAAACATCCAAAATCTTGTTCTAAAGCTTGCACGGGGGTCTGCAAAGAGTTTGGCAAGAATGAAAGGTAGTTGTCCAAAACTCGTTCTTTTCCAATAGAATAACCATGGAAAAGGCAGGAGAGTGGTAAAGTACTGTTTTCTCTAAGTCTGAATGCTGCCCACACTGTGCCTGTGTGCTGCAGCTTGCATCTTCGCCTTTGGGAAGCTGCCGCTCGCCGATTGTCCCGCAGGCGAAGAAGCGGCTTCTTCGCACACAGAGCATTGTGGCGAGCGCAGGGAGCTCCTGAGAGCGGTTTGTGCCGAAAGAAGCCCGGGACCGGCACTTAGCTTCGGAGAGCTGCGTATCTGCGTCTTCTGCGTGTCTTGCCGCTCTACACTCAGCAAAAAGCTTTTCCACCATATCTTGCAAGGAGAAACTCTGCCAGGAAAGAAAACATCCAAAATCTTGTTCTAAAGCTTGCACGGGGGTCTGCAAAGAGTTTGGCAAGAATGAAAGGTAGTTGTCCAAAACTCGTTCTTTTCCAATAGAATAACCATGGAAAAGGCAGGAGAGTGGTAAAGTACTGTTTTCTCTAAGTCTGAATGCTGCCCACACTGTGCCTGTGTGCTGCAGCTTGCATCTTCGCCTTTGGGAAGCTGCCGCTCGCCGATTCTCCCGGAGGCGAAGAAGCGGCTTCTTCGCACACAGAGCATTGTGGCGAGCGCAGGGAGCTCCTGAGAGCGGTTTGTGCCGAAAGAAGCCCGGGACCGGCACTTAGCTTCGGAGAGCTGCGTATCTGCGTCTTCTGCGTGTCTTGCCGCTCTACACTCAGCAAAAAGCTTTTCCACCATATCTTGCAAGGAGAAACTCTGCCAGGAAAGAAAACATCCAAAATCTTGTTCTAAAGCTTGCACGGGGGTCTGCAAAGAGTTTGGCAAGAATGAAAGGTAGTTGTCCAAAACTCGTTCTTTTCCAATAGAATAACCATGGAAAAGGCAGGAGAGTGGTAAAGTACTGTTTTCTCTAAGTCTGAATGCTGCCCACACTGTGCCTGTGTGCTGCAGCTTGCATCTTCGCCTTTGGGAAGCTGCCGCTCGCCGATTCTCCCGGAGGCGAAGAAGCGGCTTCTTCGCACACAGAGCATTGTGGCGAGCGCAGGGAGCTCCTGAGAGCGGTTTGTGCCGAAAGAAGCCCGGGACCGGCACTTAGCTTCGGAGAGCTGCGTATCTGCGTCTTCTGCGTGTCTTGCCGCTCTACACTCAGCAAAAAGCTTTTCCAGCATATCTTGCAAGGAGAAACTCTGCCAGGAAAGAAAACATCCAAAATCTTGTTCTAAAGCTTGCACGGGGGTCTGCAAAGAGTTTGGCAAGAATGAAAGGTAGTTGTCCAAAACTCGTTCTTTTCCAATAGAATAACCATGGAAAAGGCAGGAGAGTGGTAACGTACTGTTTTCTCTAAGTCTGAAGGCTGCCCACACTGTGCCTGTGTGCTGCAGCTTGCATCTTCGCCTTTGGGAAGCTGCCGCTCGCCGATTCTCCCGGAGGCGAAGAAGCGGCTTCTTCGCACACAGAGCATTGTGGCGAGCGCAGGGAGCTCCTGAGAGCGGTTTGTGCCGAAAGAAGCCCGGGACCGGCACTTAGCTTCGGAGAGCTGCGTATCTGCGTCTTCTGCGTGTCTTGCCGCTCTACACTCAGCAAAAAGCTTTTCCACCATATCTTGCAAGGAGAAACTCTGCCAGGAAAGAAAACATCCAAAATCTTGTTCTAAAGCTTGCACGGGGGTCTGCAAAGAGTTTGGCAAGAATGAAAGGTAGTTGTCCAAAACTCGTTCTTTTCCAATAGAATAACCATGGAAAAGGCAGGAGAGTGGTAAAGTACTGTTTTCTCTAAGTCTGAAGGCTGCCCACACTGTGCCTGTGTGCTGCAGCTTGCATCTTCGCCTTTGGGAAGCTGCCGCTCGCCGATTCTCCCGGAGGCGAAGAAGCGGCTTCTTCGCACACAGAGCATTGTGGCGAGCGCAGGGAGCTCCTGAGAGCGGTTTGTGCCGAAAGAAGCCCGGGACCGGCACTTAGCTTCGGAGAGCTGCGTATCTGCGTCTTCTGCGTGTCTTGCCGCTCTACACTCAGCAAAAAGCTTTTCCACCATATCTTGCAAGGAGAAACTCTGCCAGGAAAGAAAACATCCAAAATCTTGTTCTAAAGCTTGCACGGGGGTCTGCAAAGAGTTTGGCAAGAATGAAAGGTAGTTGTCCAAAACTCGTTCTTTTCCAATAGAATAACCATGGAAAAGGCAGGAGAGTGGTAAAGTACTGTTTTCTCTAAGTCTGAAGGCTGCCCACACTGTGCCTGTGTGCTGCAGCTTGCATCTTCGCCTTTGGGAAGCTGCCGCTCGCCGATTCTCCCGGAGGCGAAGAAGCGGCTTCTTCGCACACAGAGCATTGTGGCGAGCGCAGGGAGCTCCTGAGAGCGGTTTGTGCCGAAAGAAGCCCGGGACCGGCACTTAGCTTCGGAGAGCTGCGTATCTGCGTCTTCTGCGTGTCTTGCCGCTCTACACTCAGCAAAAAGCTTTTCCACCATATCTTGCAAGGAGAAACTCTGCCAGGAAAGAAAACATCCAAAATCTTGTTCTAAAGCTTGCACGGAGGTCTGCAAAGAGTTTGGCAAGAATGAAAGGTAGTTGTCCAAAACTCGTTCTTTTCCAATAGAATAACCATGGAAAAGGCAGGAGAGTGGTAAAGTACTGTTTTCTCTAAGTCTGAATGCTGCCCACACTGTGCCTGTGTGCTGCAGCTTGCATCTTCGCCTTTGGGAAGCTGCCGCTCGCCGATTCTCCCGGAGGCGAAGAAGCGGCTTCTTCGCACACAGAGCATTGTGGCGAGCGCAGGGAGCTCCTGAGAGCGGTTTGTGCCGAAAGAAGCCCGGGACCGGCACTTAGCTTCGGAGAGCTGCGTATCTGCGTCTTCTGCGTGTCTTGCCGCTCTACACTCAGCAAAAAGCTTTTCCCCCATATCTTGCAAGGAGAAACTCTGCCAGGAAAGAAAACATCCAAAATCTTGTTCTAAAGCTTGCACGGGGGTCTGCAAAGAGTTTGGCAAGAATGAAAGGTAGTTGTCCAAAACTCGTTCTTTTCCAATAGAATAACCATGGAAAAGGCAGGAGAGTGGTAAAGTACTGTTTTCTCTAAGTCTGAATGCTGCCCACACTGTGCCTGTGTGCTGCAGCTTGCATCTTCGCTTTTGGGAAGCTGCCGCTCGCCGATTCTCCCGGAGGCGAAGAAGCGGCTTCTTCGCACACAGAGCATTGTGGCGAGCGCAGGGAGCTCCTGAGAGCGGTTTGTGCCGAAAGAAGCCCGGGACCGGCACTTAGCTTCGGAGAGCTGCGTATCTGCGTCTTCTGCGTGTCTTGCCGCTCTACACTCAGCAAAAAGCTTTTCCACCATATCTTGCAAGGAGAAACTCTGCCAGGAAAGAAAACATCCAAAATCTTGTTCTAAAGCTTGCACGGGGGTCTGCAAAGAGTTTGGCAAGAATGAAAGGTAGTTGTCCAAAACTCGTTCTTTTCCAATAGAATAACCATGGAAAAGGCAGGAGAGTGGTAAAGTACTGTTTTCTCTAAGTCTGAATGCTGCCCACACTGTGCCTGTGTGCTGCAGCTTGCATCTTCGCCTTTGGGAAGCTGCCGCTCGCCGATTCTCCCGGAGGCGAAGAAGCGGCTTCTTCGCACACAGAGCATTGTGGCGAGCGCAGGGAGCTCCTGAGAGCGGTTTGTGTCGAAAGAAGCCCGGGACCGGCACTTAGCTTCGGAGAGCTGCGTATCTGCGTCTTCTGCGTGTCTTGCCGCTCTACACTCAGCAAAAAGCTTTTCCACCATATCTTGCAAGGAGAAACTCTGCCAGGAAAGAAAACATCCAAAATCTTGTTCTAAAGCTTGCACGGGGGTCTGCAAAGAGTTTGGCAAGAATGAAAGGTAGTTGTCCAAAACTCGTTCTTTTCCAATAGAATAACCATGGAAAAGGCAGGAGAGTGGTAAAGTACTGTTTTCTCTAAGTCTGAATGCTGCCCACACTGTGCCTGTGTGCTGCAGCTTGCATCTTCGCCTTTGGGAAGCTGCCGCTCGCCGATTCTCCCGGAGGCGAAGAAGCGGCTTCTTCGCACACAGAGCATTGTGGCGAGCGCAGGGAGCTCCTGAGAGCGGTTTGTGCCGAAAGAAGCCCGGGACCGGCACTTAGCTTCGGAGAGCTGCGTATCTGCGTCTTCTGCGTGTCTTGCCGCTCTACACTCAGCAAAAAGCTTTTCCACCATATCTTGCAAGGAGAAACTCTGCCAGGAAAGAAAACATCCAAAATCTTGTTCTAAAGCTTGCACGGGGGTCTGCAAAGAGTTTGGCGAGAATGAAAGGTAGTTGTCCAAAACTCGTTCTTTTCCAATAGAATAACCATGGAAAAGGCAGGAGAGTGGTAAAGTACTGTTTCCTCTAAGTCTGAATGCTGCCCACACTGTGCCTGTGTGCTGCAGCTTGCATCTTCGCCTTTGGGAAGCTGCCGCTCGCCGATTCTCCCGGAGGCGAAGAAGTGGCTTCTTCGCACACAGAGCATTGTGGCGAGCGCAGGGAGCTCCTGAGAGCGGTTTGTGCCGAAAGAAGCCCGGGACGGGCACTTAGCTTCGGAGAGCTGCGTATCTGCGTCTTCTGCGTGTCTTGTGCTCTACACTCAGCAAAAAGCTTTTCCACCATATCTTGCAAGGAGAAACTCTGCCAGGAAAGAAAACATCCAAAATCTTGTTCTAAAGCTTGCACGGGGGTCTGCAAAGAGTTTGGCAAGAATGAAAGGTAGTTGTCCAAAACTCGTTCTTTTCCAATAGAATAACCATGGAAAAGGCAGGAGAGTGGTAAAGTACTGTTTTCTCTAAGTCTGAATGCTGCCCACACTGTGCCTGTGTGCTGCAGCTTGCATCTTCGCCTTTGGGAAGCTGCCGCTCGCCGATTCTCCCGGAGGCGAAGAAGCGGCTTCTTCGCACACAGAGCATTGTGGCGAGCGCAGGGAGCTCCTGAGAGCGGTTTGTGCCGAAAGAAGCCCGGGACCGGCACTTAGCTTCGGAGAGCTGCGTATCTGCGTCTTCTGCGTGTCTTGCCGCTCTACACTCAGCAAAAAGCTTTTCCAGCATATCTTGCAAGGAGAAACTCTGCCAGGAAAGAAAACATCCAAAATCTTGTTCTAAAGCTTGCACGGGGGTCTGCAAAGAGTTTGGCAAGAATGAAAGGTAGTTGTCCAAAACTCGTTCTTTTCCAATAGAATAACCATGGAAAAGGCAGGAGAGTGGTAACGTACTGTTTTCTCTAAGTCTGAAGGCTGCCCACACTGTGCCTGTGTGCTGCAGCTTGCATCTTCGCCTTTGGGAAGCTGCCGCTCGCCGATTCTCCCGGAGGTGAAGAAGCGGCTTCTTCGCACACAGAGCATTGTGGCGAGCGCAGGGAGCTCCTGAGAGCGGTTTGTGCCGAAAGAAGCCCGGGACCGGCACTTCGCTTCGGAGAGCTGCGTATCTGCGTCTTCTGCGTGTCTTGCCGCTCTACACTCAGCAAAAAGCTTTTCCACCATATCTTGCAAGGAGAAACTCTGCCAGGAAAGAAAACATCCAAAATCTTGTTCTAAAGCTTGCACGGGGGTCTGCAAAGAGTTTGGCAAGAATGAAAGGTAGTTGTCCAAAACTCGTTCTTTTCCAATAGAATAACCATGGAAAAGGCAGGAGAGTGGTAAAGTACTGTTTTCTCTAAGTCTGAATGCTGCCCACACTGTGCCTGTGTGCTGCAGCTTGCATCTTCGCCTTTGGGAAGCTGCCGCTCGCCGATTCTCCCGGAGGCGAAGAAGCGGCTTCTTCGCACACAGAGCATTGTGGCGAGCGCAGGGAGCTCCTGAGAGCGGTTTGTGCCGAAAGAAGCCCGGGACCGGCACTTAGCTTCGGAGAGCTGCGTATCTGCGTCTTCTGCGTGTCTTGCCGCTCTACACTCAGCAAAAAGCTTTTCCCCCATATCTTGCAAGGAGAAACTCTGCCAGGAAAGAAAACATCCAAAATCTTGTTCTAAAGCTTGCACGGGGGTCTGCAAAGAGTTTGGCAAGAATGAAAGGTAGTTGTCCAAAACTCGTTCTTTTCCAATAGAATAACCATGGAAAAGGCAGGAGAGTGGTAAAGTACTGTTTTCTCTAAGTCTGAATGCTGCCCACACTGTGCCTGTGTGCTGCAGCTTGCATCTTCGCTTTTGGGAAGCTGCCGCTCGCCGATTCTCCCGGAGGCGAAGAAGCGGCTTCTTCGCACACAGAGCATTGTGGCGAGCGCAGGGAGCTCCTGAGAGCGGTTTGTGCCGAAAGAAGCCCGGGACCGGCACTTAGCTTCGGAGAGCTGCGTATCTGCGTCTTCTGCGTGTCTTGCCGCTCTACACTCAGCAAAAAGCTTTTCCACCATATCTTGCAAGGAGAAACTCTGCCAGGAAAGAAAACATCCAAAATCTTGTTCTAAAGCTTGCACGGGGGTCTGCAAAGAGTTTGGCAAGAATGAAAGGTAGTTGTCCAAAACTCGTTCTTTTCCAATAGAATAACCATGGAAAAGGCAGGAGAGTGGTAAAGTACTGTTTTCTCTAAGTCTGAAGGCTGCCCACACTGTGCCTGTGTGCTGCAGCTTGCATCTTCGCCTTTGGGAAGCTGCCGCTCGCCGATTCTCCCGGAGGCGAAGAAGCGGCTTCTTCGCACACAGAGCATTGTGGCGAGCGCAGGGAGCTCCTGAGAGCGGTTTGTGCCGAAAGAAGCCCGGGACCGGCACTTCGCTTCGGAGAGCTGCGTATCTGCGTCTTCTGCGTGTCTTGCCGCTCTACACTCAGCAAAAAGCTTTTCCACCATATCTTGCAAGGAGAAACTCTGCCAGGAAAGAAAACATCCAAAATCTTGTTCTAAAGCTTGCACGGGGGTCTGCAAAGAGTTTGGCAAGAATGAAAGGTAGTTGTCCAAAACTCGTTCTTTTCCAATAGAATAACCATGGAAAAGGCAGGAGAGTGGTAAAGTACTGTTTTCTCTAAGTCTGAATGCTGCCCACACTGTGCCTGTGTGCTGCAGCTTGCATCTTCGCCTTTGGGAAGCTGCCGCTCGCCGATTCTCCCGGAGGCGAAGAAGCGGCTTCTTCGCACACAGAGCATTGTGGCGAGCGCAGGGAGCTCCTGAGAGCGGTTTGTGCCGAAAGAAGCCCGGGACCGGCACTTAGCTTCGGAGAGCTGCGTATCTGCGTCTTCTGCGTGTCTTGCCGCTCTACACTCAGCAAAAAGCTTTTCCCCCATATCTTGCAAGGAGAAACTCTGCCAGGAAAGAAAACATCCAAAATCTTGTTCTAAAGCTTGCACGGGGGTCTGCAAAGAGTTTGGCAAGAATGAAAGGTAGTTGTCCAAAACTCGTTCTTTTCCAATAGAATAACCATGGAAAAGGCAGGAGAGTGGTAAAGTACTGTTTTCTCTAAGTCTGAATGCTGCCCACACTGTGCCTGTGTGCTGCAGCTTGCATCTTCGCTTTTGGGAAGCTGCCGCTCGCCGATTCTCCCGGAGGCGAAGAAGCGGCTTCTTCGCACACAGAGCATTGTGGCGAGCGCAGGGAGCTCCTGAGAGCGGTTTGTGCCGAAAGAAGCCCGGGACCGGCACTTAGCTTCGGAGAGCTGCGTATCTGCGTCTTCTGCGTGTCTTGCCGCTCTACACTCAGCAAAAAGCTTTTCCACCATATCTTGCAAGGAGAAACTCTGCCAGGAAAGAAAACATCCAAAATCTTGTTCTAAAGCTTGCACGGGGGTCTGCAAAGAGTTTGGCAAGAATGAAAGGTAGTTGTCCAAAACTCGTTCTTTTCCAATAGAATAACCATGGAAAAGGCAGGAGAGTGGTAAAGTACTGTTTTCTCTAAGTCTGAATGCTGCCCACACTGTGCCTGTGTGCTGCAGCTTGCATCTTCGCCTTTGGGAAGCTGCCGCTCGCCGATTCTCCCGGAGGCGAAGAAGCGGCTTCTTCGCACACAGAGCATTGTGGCGAGCGCAGGGAGCTCCTGAGAGCGGTTTGTGTCGAAAGAAGCCCGGGACCGGCACTTAGCTTCGGAGAGCTGCGTATCTGCGTCTTCTGCGTGTCTTGCCGCTCTACACACAGCAAAAAGCTTTTCCACCATATCTTGCAAGGAGAAACTCTGCCAGGAAAGAAAACATCCAAAATCTTGTTCTAAAGCTTGCACGGGGGTCTGCAAAGAGTTTGGCAAGAATGAAAGGTAGTTGTCCAAAACTCGTTCTTTTCCAATAGAATAACCATGGAAAAGGCAGGAGAGTGGTAAAGTACTGTTTTCTCTAAGTCTGAATGCTGCCCACACTGTGCCTGTGTGCTGCAGCTTGCATCTTCGCCTTTGGGAAGCTGCCGCTCGCCGATTCTCCCGGAGGCGAAGAAGCGGCTTCTTCGCACACAGAGCATTGTGGCGAGCGCAGGGAGCTCCTGAGAGCGGTTTGTGCCGAAAGAAGCCCGGGACCGGCACTTAGCTTCGGAGAGCTGCGTATCTGCGTCTTCTGCGTGTCTTGCCGCTCTACACTCAGCAAAAAGCTTTTCCACCATATCTTGCAAGGAGAAACTCTGCCAGGAAAGAAAACATCCAAAATCTTGTTCTAAAGCTTGCACGGGGGTCTGCAAAGAGTTTGGCGAGAATGAAAGGTAGTTGTCCAAAACTCGTTCTTTTCCAATAGAATAACCATGGAAAAGGCAGGAGAGTGGTAAAGTACTGTTTCCTCTAAGTCTGAATGCTGCCCACACTGTGCCTGTGTGCTGCAGCTTGCATCTTCGCCTTTGGGAAGCTGCCGCTCGCCGATTCTCCCGGAGGCGAAGAAGTGGCTTCTTCGCACACAGAGCATTGTGGCGAGCGCAGGGAGCTCCTGAGAGCGGTTTGTGCCGAAAGAAGCCCGGGACGGGCACTTAGCTTCGGAGAGCTGCGTATCTGCGTCTTCTGCGTGTCTTGTGCTCTACACTCAGCAAAAAGCTTTTCCACCATATCTTGCAAGGAGAAACTCTGCCAGGAAAGAAAACATCCAAAATCTTGTTCTAAAGCTTGCACGGGGGTCTGCAAAGAGTTTGGCAAGAATGAAAGGTAGTTGTCCAAAACTCGTTCTTTTCCAATAGAATAACCATGGAAAAGGCAGGAGAGTGGTAAAGTACTGTTTTCTCTAAGTCTGAATGCTGCCCACACTGTGCCTGTGTGCTGCAGCTTGCATCTTCGCCTTTGGGAAGCTGCCGCTCGCCGATTCTCCCGGAGGCGAAGAAGCGGCTTCTTCGCACACAGAGCATTGTGGCGAGCGCAGGGAGCTCCTGAGAGCGGTTTGTGCCGAAAGAAGCCCGGGACCGGCACTTAGCTTCGGAGAGCTGCGTATCTGCGTCTTCTGCGTGTCTTGCCGCTCTACACTCAGCAAAAAGCTTTTCCAGCATATCTTGCAAGGAGAAACTCTGCCAGGAAAGAAAACATCCAAAATCTTGTTCTAAAGCTTGCACGGGGGTCTGCAAAGAGTTTGGCATGAATGAAAGGTAGTTGTCCAAAACTCGTTCTTTTCCAATAGAATAACCATGGAAAAGGCAGGAGAGTGGTAAAGTACTGTTTTCTCTAAGTCTGAATGCTGCCCACACTGTGCCTGTGTGCTGCAGCTTGCATCTTCGCCTTTGGGAAGCTGCCGCTCGCCGATTCTCCCGGAGGCGAAGAAGCGGCTTCTTCGCACACAGAGCATTGTGGCGAGCGCAGGGAGCTCCTGAGAGCGGTTTGTGCCGAAAGAAGCCCGGGACCGGCACTTAGCTTCGGAGAGCTGCGTATCTGCGTCTTCTGCGTGTCTTGCCGCTCTACACTCAGCAAAAAGCTTTTCCAGCATATCTTGCAAGGAGAAACTCTGCCAGGAAAGAAAACATCCAAAATCTTGTTCTAAAGCTTGCACGGGGGTCTGCAAAGAGTTTGGCAAGAATGAAAGGTAGTTGTCCAAAACTCGTTCTTTTCCAATAGAATAACCATGGAAAAGGCAGGAGAGTGGTAACGTACTGTTTTCTCTAAGTCTGAAGGCTGCCCACACTGTGCCTGTGTGCTGCAGCTTGCATCTTCGCCTTTGGGAAGCTGCCGCTCGCCGATTCTCCCGGAGGTGAAGAAGCGGCTTCTTCGCACACAGAGCATTGTGGCGAGCGCAGGGAGCTCCTGAGAGCGGTTTGTGCCGAAAGAAGCCCGGGACCGGCACTTCGCTTCGGAGAGCTGCGTATCTGCGTCTTCTGCGTGTCTTGCCGCTCTACACTCAGCAAAAAGCTTTTCCACCATATCTTGCAAGGAGAAACTCTGCCAGGAAAGAAAACATCCAAAATCTTGTTCTAAAGCTTGCACGGGGGTCTGCAAAGAGTTTGGCAAGAATGAAAGGTAGTTGTCCAAAACTCGTTCTTTTCCAATAGAATAACCATGGAAAAGGCAGGAGAGTGGTAAAGTACTGTTTTCTCTAAGTCTGAATGCTGCCCACACTGTGCCTGTGTGCTGCAGCTTGCATCTTCGCCTTTGGGAAGCTGCCGCTCGCCGATTCTCCCGGAGGCGAAGAAGCGGCTTCTTCGCACACAGAGCATTGTGGCGAGCGCAGGGAGCTCCTGAGAGCGGTTTGTGCCGAAAGAAGCCCGGGACCGGCACTTAGCTTCGGAGAGCTGCGTATCTGCGTCTTCTGCGTGTCTTGCCGCTCTACACTCAGCAAAAAGCTTTTCCACAATATCTTGCAAGGAGAAACTCTGCCAGGAAAGAAAACATCCAAAATCTTGTTCTAAAGCTTGCACGGGGGTCTGCAAAGAGTTTGGCAAGAATGAAAGGTAGTTGTCCAAAACTCGTTCTTTTCCAATAGAATAACCATGGAAAAGGCAGGAGAGTGGTAAAGTACTGTTTTCTCTAAGTCTGAAGGCTGCCCACACTGTGCCTGTGTGCTGCAGCTTGCATCTTCGCCTTTGGGAAGCTGCCGCTCGCCGATTCTCCCGGAGGCGAAGAAGCGGCTTCTTCGCACACAGAGCATTGTGGCGAGCGCAGGGAGCTCCTGAGAGCGGTTTGTGCCGAAAGAAGCCCGGGACCGGCACTTAGCTTCGGAGAGCTGCGTATCTGCGTCTTCTGCGTGTCTTGCCGCTCTACAGTCAGCAAAAAGCTTTTCCACCATATCTTGCAAGGAGAAACTCTGCCAGGAAAGAAAACATCCAAAATCTTGTTCTAAAGCTTGCACGGAGGTCTGCAAAGAGTTTGGCAAGAATGAAAGGTAGTTGTCCAAAACTCGTTCTTTTCCAATAGAATAACCATGGAAAAGGCAGGAGAGTGGTAAAGTACTGTTTTCTCTAAGTCTGAATGCTGCCCACACTGTGCCTGTGTGCTGCAGCTTGCATCTTCGCCTTTGGGAAGCTGCCGCTCGCCGATTCTCCCGGAGGCGAAGAAGCGGCTTCTTCGCACACAGAGCATTGTGGCGAGCGCAGGGAGCTCCTGAGAGCGGTTTGTGCCGAAAGAAGCCCGGGACCGGCACTTAGCTTCGGAGAGCTGCGTATCTGCGTCTTCTGCGTGTCTTGCCGCTCTACACTCAGCAAAAAGCTTTTCCCCCATATCTTGCAAGGAGAAACTCTGCCAGGAAAGAAAACATCCAAAATCTTGTTCTAAAGCTTGCACGGGGGTCTGCAAAGAGTTTGGCAAGAATGAAAGGTAGTTGTCCAAAACTCGTTCTTTTCCAATAGAATAACCATGGAAAAGGCAGGAGAGTGGTAAAGTACTGTTTTCTCTAAGTCTGAATGCTGCCCACACTGTGCCTGTGTGCTGCAGCTTGCATCTTCGCTTTTGGGAAGCTGCCGCTCGCCGATTCTCCCGGAGGCGAAGAAGCGGCTTCTTCGCACACAGAGCATTGTGGCGAGCGCAGGGAGCTCCTGAGAGCGGTTTGTGCCGAAAGAAGCCCGGGACCGGCACTTAGCTTCGGAGAGCTGCGTATCTGCGTCTTCTGCGTGTCTTGCCGCTCTACACTCAGCAAAAAGCTTTTCCACCATATCTTGCAAGGAGAAACTCTGCCAGGAAAGAAAACATCCAAAATCTTGTTCTAAAGCTTGCACGGAGGTCTGCAAAGAGTTTGGCAAGAATGAAAGGTAGTTGTCCAAAACTCGTTCTTTTCCAATAGAATAACCATGGAAAAGGCAGGAGAGTGGTAAAGTACTGTTTTCTCTAAGTCTGAATGCTGCCCACTCTGTGCCTGTGTGCTGCAGCTTGCATCTTCGCCTTTGGGAAGCTGCCGCTCGCCGATTCTCCCGGAGGCGAAGAAGCGGCTTCTTCGCACACAGAGCATTGTGGCGAGCGCAGGGAGCTCCTGAGAGCGGTTTGTGCCGAAAGAAGCCCGGGACCGGCACTTAGCTTCGGAGAGCTGCGTATCTGCGTCTTCTGCGTGTCTTGCCGCTCTACACTCAGCAAAAAGCTTTTCCAGCATATCTTGCAAGGAGAAACTCTGCCAGGAAAGAAAACATCCAAAATCTTGTTCTAAAGCTTGCACGGGGGTCTGCAAAGAGTTTGGCATGAATGAAAGGTAGTTGTCCAAAACTCGTTCTTTTCCAATAGAATAACCATGGAAAAGGCAGGAGAGTGGTAAAGTACTGTTTTCTCTAAGTCTGAATGCTGCCCACACTGTGCCTGTGTGCTGCAGCTTGCATCTTCGCCTTTGGGAAGCTGCCGCTCGCCGATTCTCCCGGAGGCGAAGAAGCGGCTTCTTCGCACACAGAGCATTGTGGCGAGCGCAGGAGCTCCTGAGAGCGGTTTGTGCCGAAAGAAGCCCGGGACCGGCACTTAGCTTCGGAGAGCTGCGTATCTGCGTCTTCTGCGTGTCTTGCCGCTCTACACTCAGCAAAAAGCTTTTCCAGCATATCTTGCAAGGAGAAACTCTGCCAGGAAAGAAAACATCCAAAATCTTGTTCTAAAGCTTGCACGGGGGTCTGCAAAGAGTTTGGCAAGAATGAAAGGTAGTTGTCCAAAACTCGTTCTTTTCCAATAGAATAACCATGGAAAAGGCAGGAGAGTGGTAACGTACTGTTTTCTCTAAGTCTGAAGGCTGCCCACACTGTGCCTGTGTGCTGCAGCTTGCATCTTCGCCTTTGGGAAGCTGCCGCTCGCCGATTCTCCCGGAGGTGAAGAAGCGGCTTCTTCGCACACAGAGCATTGTGGCGAGCGCAGGGAGCTCCTGAGAGCGGTTTGTGCCGAAAGAAGCCCGGGACCGGCACTTCGCTTCGGAGAGCTGCGTATCTGCGTCTTCTGCGTGTCTTGCCGCTCTACACTCAGCAAAAAGCTTTTCCACCATATCTTGCAAGGAGAAACTCTGCCAGGAAAGAAAACATCCAAAATCTTGTTCTAAAGCTTGCACGGGGGTCTGCAAAGAGTTTGGCAAGAATGAAAGGTAGTTGTCCAAAACTCGTTCTTTTCCAATAGAATAACCATGGAAAAGGCAGGAGAGTGGTAAAGTACTGTTTTCTCTAAGTCTGAATGCTGCCCACACTGTGCCTGTGTGCTGCAGCTTGCATCTTCGCCTTTGGGAAGCTGCCGCTCGCCGATTCTCCCGGAGGCGAAGAAGCGGCTTCTTCGCACACAGAGCATTGTGGCGAGCGCAGGGAGCTCCTGAGAGCGGTTTGTGCCGAAAGAAGCCCGGGACCGGCACTTAGCTTCGGAGAGCTGCGTATCTGCGTCTTCTGCGTGTCTTGCCGCTCTACACTCAGCAAAAAGCTTTTCCACAATATCTTGCAAGGAGAAACTCTGCCAGGAAAGAAAACATCCAAAATCTTGTTCTAAAGCTTGCACGGGGGTCTGCAAAGAGTTTGGCAAGAATGAAAGGTAGTTGTCCAAAACTCGTTCTTTTCCAATAGAATAACCATGGAAAAGGCAGGAGAGTGGTAAAGTACTGTTTTCTCTAAGTCTGAAGGCTGCCCACACTGTGCCTGTGTGCTGCAGCTTGCATCTTCGCCTTTGGGAAGCTGCCGCTCGCCGATTCTCCCGGAGGCGAAGAAGCGGCTTCTTCGCACACAGAGCATTGTGGCGAGCGCAGGGAGCTCCTGAGAGCGGTTTGTGCCGAAAGAAGCCCGGGACCGGCACTTAGCTTCGGAGAGCTGCGTATCTGCGTCTTCTGCGTGTCTTGCCGCTCTACAGTCAGCAAAAAGCTTTTCCACCATATCTTGCAAGGAGAAACTCTGCCAGGAAAGAAAACATCCAAAATCTTGTTCTAAAGCTTGCACGGAGGTCTGCAAAGAGTTTGGCAAGAATGAAAGGTAGTTGTCCAAAACTCGTTCTTTTCCAATAGAATAACCATGGAAAAGGCAGGAGAGTGGTAAAGTACTGTTTTCTCTAAGTCTGAATGCTGCCCACACTGTGCCTGTGTGCTGCAGCTTGCATCTTCGCCTTTGGGAAGCTGCCGCTCGCCGATTCTCCCGGAGGCGAAGAAGCGGCTTCTTCGCACACAGAGCATTGTGGCGAGCGCAGGGAGCTCCTGAGAGCGGTTTGTGCCGAAAGAAGCCCGGGACCGGCACTTAGCTTCGGAGAGCTGCGTATCTGCGTCTTCTGCGTGTCTTGCCGCTCTACACTCAGCAAAAAGCTTTTCCCCCATATCTTGCAAGGAGAAACTCTGCCAGGAAAGAAAACATCCAAAATCTTGTTCTAAAGCTTGCACGGGGGTCTGCAAAGAGTTTGGCAAGAATGAAAGGTAGTTGTCCAAAACTCGTTCTTTTCCAATAGAATAACCATGGAAAAGGCAGGAGAGTGGTAAAGTACTGTTTTCTCTAAGTCTGAATGCTGCCCACACTGTGCCTGTGTGCTGCAGCTTGCATCTTCGCTTTTGGGAAGCTGCCGCTCGCCGATTCTCCCGGAGGCGAAGAAGCGGCTTCTTCGCACACAGAGCATTGTGGCGAGCGCAGGGAGCTCCTGAGAGCGGTTTGTGCCGAAAGAAGCCCGGGACCGGCACTTAGCTTCGGAGAGCTGCGTATCTGCGTCTTCTGCGTGTCTTGCCGCTCTACACTCAGCAAAAAGCTTTTCCACCATATCTTGCAAGGAGAAACTCTGCCAGGAAAGAAAACATCCAAAATCTTGTTCTAAAGCTTGCACGGAGGTCTGCAAAGAGTTTGGCAAGAATGAAAGGTAGTTGTCCAAAACTCGTTCTTTTCCAATAGAATAACCATGGAAAAGGCAGGAGAGTGGTAAAGTACTGTTTTCTCTAAGTCTGAATGCTGCCCACTCTGTGCCTGTGTGCTGCAGCTTGCATCTTCGCCTTTGGGAAGCTGCCGCTCGCCGATTCTCCCGGAGGCGAAGAAGCGGCTTCTTCGCACACAGAGCATTGTGGCGAGCGCAGGGAGCTCCTGAGAGCGGTTTGTGCCGAAAGAAGCCCGGGACCGGCACTTAGCTTCGGAGAGCTGCGTATCTGCGTCTTCTGCGTGTCTTGCCGCTCTACACTCAGCAAAAAGCTTTTCCACCATATCTTGCAAGGAGAAACTCTGCCAGGAAAGAAAACATCCAAAATCTTGTTCTAAAGCTTGCACGGAGGTCTGCAAAGAGTTTGGCAAGAATGAAAGGTAGTTGTCCAAAACTCGTTCTTTTCCAATAGAATAACCATGGAAAAGGCAGGAGAGTGGTAAAGTACTGTTTTCTCTAAGTCTGAATGCTGCCCACACTGTGCCTGTGTGCTGCAGCTTGCATCTTCGCCTTTGGGAAGCTGCCGCTCGCCGATTCTCCCGGAGGCGAAGAAGCGGCTTCTTCGCACACAGAGCATTGTGGCGAGCGCAGGGAGCTCCTGAGAGCGGTTTGTGCCGAAAGAAGCCCGGGACCGTCACTTAGCTTCGGAGAGCTGCGTATCTGCGTCTTCTGCGTGTCTTGCCGCTCTACACTCAGCAAAAAGCTTTTCCACCATATCTTGCAAGGAGAAACTCTGCCAGGAAAGAAAACATCCAAAATCTTGTTCTAAAGCTTGCACGGGGGTCTGCAAAGAGTTTGGCAAGAATGAAAGGTAGTTGTCCAAAACTCGTTCTTTTCCAATAGAATAACCATGGAAAAGGCAGGAGAGTGGTAAAGTACTGTTTTCTCTAAGTCTGAATGCTGCCCACACTGCGCCTGTGTGCTGCAGCTTGCATCTTCGCCTTTGGGAAGCTGCCGCTCGCCGATTCTCCCGGAGGCGAAGAAGCGGCTTCTTCGCACACAGAGCATTGTGGCGAGCGCAGGGAGCTCCTGAGAGCGGTTTGTGTCGAAAGAAGCCCGGGACCGGCACTTAGCTTCGGATAGCTGCGTATCTGCGTCTTCTGCGTGTCTTGCCGCTCTACACACAGCAAAAAGCTTTTCCACCATATCTTGCAAGGAGAAACTCTGCCAGGAAAGAAAACATCCAAAATCTTGTTCTAAAGCTTGCACGGGGGTCTGCAAAGAGTTTGGCAAGAATGAAAGGTAGTTGTCCAAAACTCGTTCTTTTCCAATAGAATAACCATGGAAAAGGCAGGAGAGTGGTAAAGTACTGTTTTCTCTAAGTCTGAATGCTGCCCACACTGTGCCTGTGTGCTGCAGCTTGCATCTTCGCCTTTGGGAAGCTGCCGCTCGCCGATTCTCCCGGAGGCGAAGAAGCGGCTTCTTCGCACACAGAGCATTGTGGCGAGCGCAGGGAGCTCCTGAGAGCGGTTTGTGCCGAAAGAAGCCCGGGACCGGCACTTAGCTTCGGAGAGCTGCGTATCTGCGTCTTCTGCGTGTCTTGCCGCTCTACACTCAGCAAAAAGCTTTTCCACCATATCTTGCAAGGAGAAACTCTGCCAGGAAAGAAAACATCCAAAATCTTGTTCTAAAGCTTGCACGGGGGTCTGCAAAGAGTTTGGCGAGAATGAAAGGTAGTTGTCCAAAACTCGTTCTTTTCCAATAGAATAACCATGGAAAAGGCAGGAGAGTGGTAAAGTACTGTTTCCTCTAAGTCTGAATGCTGCCCACACTGTGCCTGTGTGCTGCAGCTTGCATCTTCGCCTTTGGGAAGCTGCCGCTCGCCGATTCTCCCGGAGGCGAAGAAGCGGCTTCTTCGCACACAGAGCATTGTGGCGAGCGCAGGGAGCTCCTGAGAGCGGTTTGTGTCGAAAGAAGCCCGGGACCGGCACTTAGCTTCGGAGAGCTGCGTATCTGCGTCTTCTGCGTGTCTTGCCGCTCTACACACAGCAAAAAGCTTTTCCACCATATCTTGCAAGGAGAAACTCTGCCAGGAAAGAAAACATCCAAAATCTTGTTCTAAAGCTTGCACGGGGGTCTGCAAAGAGTTTGGCGAGAATGAAAGGTAGTTGTCCAAAACTCGTTCTTTTCCAATAGAATAACCATGGAAAAGGCAGGAGAGTGGTAAAGTACTGTTTCCTCTAAGTCTGAATGCTGCCCACACTGTGCCTGTGTGCTGCAGCTTGCATCTTCGCCTTTGGGAAGCTGCCGCTCGCCGATTCTCCCGGAGGCGAAAAAGCGGCTTCTTCGCACACAGAGCATTGTGGCGAGCGCAGGGAGCTCCTGAGAGCGGTTTGTGCCGAAAGAAGCCCGGGACCGGCACTTAGCTTCGGAGAGCTGCGTATCTGCGTCTTCTGCGTGTCTTGCCGCTCTACACTCAGCAAAAAGCTTTTCCACCATATCTTGCAAGGAGAAACTCTGCCAGGAAAGAAAACATCCAAAATCTTGTTCTAAAGCTTGCACGGAGGTCTGCAAAGAGTTTGGCAAGAATGAAAGGTAGTTGTCCAAAACTCGTTCTTTTCCAATAGAATAACCATGGAAAAGGCAGGAGAGTGGTAAAGTACTGTTTCCTCTAAGTCTGAATGCTGCCCACACTGTGCCTGTGTGCTGCAGCTTGCATCTTCGCCTTTGGGAAGCTGCCGCTCGCCGATTCTCCCGGAGGCGAAGAAGCGGCTTCTTCGCACACAGAGCATTGTGGCGAGCGCAGGGAGCTCCTGAGAGCGGTTTGTGCCGAAAGAAGCCCGGGACCGGCACTTAGCTTCGGAGAGCTGCGTATCTGCGTCTTCTGCGTGTCTTGCCGCTCTACACTCAGCAAAAAGCTTTTCCACCATATCTTGCAAGGAGAAACTCTGCCAGGAAAGAAAACATCCAAAATCTTGTTCTAAAGCTTGCACGGGGGTCTGCAAAGAGTTTGGCAAGAATGAAAGGTAGTTGTCCAAAACTCGTTCTTTTCCAATAGAATAACCATGGAAAAGGCAGGAGAGTGGTAAAGTACTGTTTTCTCTAAGTCTGAATGCTGCCCACACTGTGCCTGTGTGCTGCAGCTTGCATCTTCGCCTTTGGGAAGCTGCCGCTCGCCGATTCTCCCGGAGGCGAAGAAGCGGCTTCTTCGCACACAGAGCATTGTGGCGAGCGCAGGGAGCTCCTGAGAGCGGTTTGTGCCGAAAGAAGCCCGGGACCGGCACTTAGCTTCGGAGAGCTGCGTATCTGCGTCTTCTGCGTGTCTTGCCGCTCTACACTCAGCAAAAAGCTTTTCCAGCATATCTTGCAAGGAGAAACTCTGCCAGGAAAGAAAACATCCAAAATCTTGTTCTAAAGCTTGCACGGGGGTCTGCAAAGAGTTTGGCAAGAATGAAAGGTAGTTGTCCAAAACTCGTTCTTTTCCAATAGAATAACCATGGAAAAGGCAGGAGAGTGGTAAAGTACTGTTTTCTCTAAGTCTGAAGGCTGCCCACACTGTGCCTGTGTGCTGCAGCTTGCATCTTCGCCTTTGGGAAGCTGCCGCTCGCCGATTCTCCCGGAGGCGAAGAAGCGGCTTCTTCGCACACAGAGCATTGTGGCGAGCGCAGGGAGCTCCTGAGAGCGGTTTGTGCCGAAAGAAGCCCGGGACCGGCACTTAGCTTCGGAGAGCTGCGTATCTGCGTCTTCTGCGTGTCTTGCCGCTCTACACTCAGCAAAAAGCTTTTCCACCATATCTTGCAAGGAGAAACTCTGCCAGGAAAGAAAACATCCAAAATCTTGTTCTAAAGCTTGCACGGGGGTCTGCAAAGAGTTTGGCAAGAATGAAAGGTAGTTGTCCAAAACTCGTTCTTTTCCAATAGAATAACCATGGAAAAGGCAGGAGAGTGGTAAAGTACTGTTTTCTCTAAGTCTGAATGCTGCCCACACTGTGCCTGTGTGCTGCAGCTTGCATCTTCGCCTTTGGGAAGCTGCCGCTCGCCGATTCTCCCGGAGGCGAAGAAGCGGCTTCTTCGCACACAGAGCATTGTGGCGAGCGCAGGGAGCTCCTGAGAGCGGTTTGTGCCGAAAGAAGCCCGGGACCGGCACTTAGCTTCGGAGAGCTGCGTATCTGCGTCTTCTGCGTGTCTTGCCGCTCTACACTCAGCAAAAAGCTTTTCCACCATATCTTGCAAGGAGAAACTCTGCCAGGAAAGAAAACATCCAAAATCTTGTTCTAAAGCTTGCACGGGGGTCTGCAAAGAGTTTGGCATGAATGAAAGGTAGTTGTCCAAAACTCGTTCTTTTCCAATAGAATAACCATGGAAAAGGCAGGAGAGTGGTAAAGTACTGTTTTCTCTAAGTCTGAATGCTGCCCACACTGTGCCTGTGTGCTGCAGCTTGCATCTTCGCCTTTGGGAAGCTGCCGCTCGCCGATTCTCCCGGAGGCGAAGAAGCGGCTTCTTCGCACACAGAGCATTGTGGCGAGCGCAGGGAGCTCCTGAGAGCGGTTTGTGCCGAAAGAAGCCCGGGACCGGCACTTAGCTTCGGAGAGCTGCGTATCTGCGTCTTCTGCGTGTCTTGCCGCTCTACACTCAGCAAAAAGCTTTTCCAGCATATCTTGCAAGGAGAAACTCTGCCAGGAAAGAAAACATCCAAAATCTTGTTCTAAAGCTTGCACGGGGGTCTGCAAAGAGTTTGGCAAGAATGAAAGGTAGTTGTCCAAAACTCGTTCTTTTCCAATAGAATAACCATGGAAAAGGCAGGAGAGTGGTAACGTACTGTTTTCTCTAAGTCTGAAGGCTGCCCACACTGTGCCTGTGTGCTGCAGCTTGCATCTTCGCCTTTGGGAAGCTGCCGCTCGCCTATTCTCCCGCAGGCGAAGAAGCGGCTTCTTCGCACACAGAGCATTGTGGCGAGCGCAGGGAGCTCCTGAGAGCGGTTTGTGCCGAAAGAAGCCCGGGACCGGCACTTAGCTTCGGAGAGCTGCGTATCTGCGTCTTCTGCGTGTCTTGCCGCTCTACACTCAGCAAAAAGCTTTTCCACCATATCTTGCAAGGAGAAACTCTGCCAGGAAAGAAAACATCCAAAATCTTGTTCTAAAGCTTGCACGGAGGTCTGCAAAGAGTTTGGCAAGAATGAAAGGTAGTTGTCCAAAACTCGTTCTTTTTCAATAGAATAACCATGGAAAAGGCAGGAGAGTGGTAAAGTACTGTTTTCTCTAAGTCTGAATGCTGCCCACACTGTGCCTGTGTGCTGCAGCTTGCATCTTCGCCTTTGGGAAGCTGCCGCTCGCCGATTCTCCCGGAGGCGAAGAAGCGGCTTCTTCGCACACAGAGCATTGTGGCGAGCGCAGGGAGCTCCTGAGAGCGGTTTGTGCCGAAAGAAGCCCGGGACCGGCACTTAGCTTCGGAGAGCTGCGTATCTGCGTCTTCTGCGTGTCTTGCCGCTCTACACTCAGCAAAAAGCTTTTCCACCATATCTTGCAAGGAGAAACTCTGCCAGGAAAGAAAACATCCAAAATCTTGTTCTAAAGCTTGCACGGGGGTCTGCAAAGAGTTTGGCAAGAATGAAAGGTAGTTGTCCAAAACTCGTTCTTTTCCAATAGAATAACCATGGAAAAGGCAGGAGAGTGGTAAAGTACTGTTTTCTCTAAGTCTGAAGGCTGCCCACACTGTGCCTGTGTGCTGCAGCTTGCATCTTCGCCTTTGGGAAGCTGCCGCTCGCCGATTCTCCCGGAGGCGAAGAAGCGGCTTCTTCGCACACAGAGCATTGTGGCGAGCGCAGGGAGCTCCTGAGAGCGGTTTGTGCCGAAAGAAGCCCGGGACCGGCACTTAGCTTCGGAGAGCTGCGTATCTGCGTCTTCTGCGTGTCTTGCCGCTCTACACTCAGCAAAAAGCTTTTCCACCATATCTTGCAAGGAGAAACTCTGCCAGGAAAGAAAACATCCAAAATCTTGTTCTAAAGCTTGCACGGAGGTCTGCAAAGAGTTTGGCAAGAATGAAAGGTAGTTGTCCAAAACTCGTTCTTTTCCAATAGAATAACCATGGAAAAGGCAGGAGAGTGGTAAAGTACTGTTTTCTCTAAGTCTGAATGCTGCCCACACTGTGCCTGTGTGCTGCAGCTTGCATCTTCGCCTTTGGGAAGCTGCCGCTCGCCGATTCTCCCGGAGGCGAAGAAGCGGCTTCTTCGCACACAGAGCATTGTGGCGAGCGCAGGGAGCTCCTGAGAGCGGTTTGTGCCGAAAGAAGCCCGGGACCGGCACTTAGCTTCGGAGAGCTGCGTATCTGCGTCTTCTGCGTGTCTTGCCGCTCTACACTCAGCAAAAAGCTTTTCCCCCATATCTTGCAAGGAGAAACTCTGCCAGGAAAGAAAACATCCAAAATCTTGTTCTAAAGCTTGCACGGGGGTCTGCAAAGAGTTTGGCAAGAATGAAAGGTAGTTGTCCAAAACTCGTTCTTTTCCAATAGAATAACCATGGAAAAGGCAGGAGAGTGGTAAAGTACTGTTTTCTCTAAGTCTGAATGCTGCCCACACTGTGCCTGTGTGCTGCAGCTTGCATCTTCGCCTTTGGGAAGCTGCCGCTCGCCGATTCTCCCGGAGGCGAAGAAGCGGCTTCTTCGCACACAGAGCATTGTGGCGAGCGCAGGGAGCTCCTGAGAGCGGTTTGTGCCGAAAGAAGCCCGGGACCGGCACTTAGCTTCGGAGAGCTGCGTATCTGCGTCTTCTGCGTGTCTTGCCGCTCTACACTCAGCAAAAAGCTTTTCCACCATATCTTGCAAGGAGAAACTCTGCCAGGAAAGAAAACATCCAAAATCTTGTTCTAAAGCTTGCACGGAGGTCTGCAAAGAGTTTGGCAAGAATGAAACGTAGTTGTCCAAAACTCGTTCTTTTCCAATAGAATAACCATGGAAAAGGCAGGAGAGTGGTAAAGTACTGTTTTCTCTAAGTCTGAATGCTGCCCACTCTGTGCCTGTGTGCTGCAGCTTGCATCTTCGCCTTTGGGAAGCTGCCGCTCGCCGATTCTCCCGGAGGCGAAGAAGCGGCTTCTTCGCACACAGAGCATTGTGGCGAGCGCAGGGAGCTCCTGAGAGCGGTTTGTGCCGAAAGAAGCCCGGGACCGGCACTTAGCTTCGGAGAGCTGCGTATCTGCGTCTTCTGCGTGTCTTGCCGCTCTACACTCAGCAAAAAGCTTTTCCACCATATCTTGCAAGGAGAAACTCTGCCAGGAAAGAAAACATCCAAAATCTTGTTCTAAAGCTTGCACGGGGGTCTGCAAAGAGTTTGGCAAGAATGAAAGGTAGTTGTCCAAAACTCGTTCTTTTCCAATAGAATAACCATGGAAAAGGCAGGAGAGTGGTAAAGTACTGTTTTCTCTAAGTCTGAATGCTGCCCACACTGTGCCTGTGTGCTGCAGCTTGCATCTTCGCCTTTGGGAAGCTGCCGCTCGCCGATTCTCCCGGAGGCGAAGAAGCGGCTTCTTCGCACACAGAGCATTGTGGCGAGCGCAGGGAGCTCCTGAGAGCGGTTTGTGCCGAAAGAAGCCCGGGACCGGCACTTAGCTTCGGAGAGCTGCGTATCTGCGTCTTCTGCGTGTCTTGCCGCTCTACACTCAGCAAAAAGCTTTTCCACCATATCTTGCAAGGAGAAACTCTGCCAGGAAAGAAAACATCCAAAATCTTGTTCTAAAGCTTGCACGGAGGTCTGCAAAGAGTTTGGCAAGAATGAAAGGTAGTTGTCCAAAACTCGTTCTTTTCCAATAGAATAACCATGGAAAAGGCAGGAGAGTGGTAAAGTACTGTTTTCTCTAAGTCTGAATGCTGCCCACACTGTGCCTGTGTGCTGCAGCTTGCATCTTCGCCTTTGGGAAGCTGCCGCTCGCCGATTCTCCCGGAGGCGAAGAAGCGGCTTCTTCGCACACAGAGCATTGTGGCGAGCGCAGGGAGCTCCTGAGAGCGGTTTGTGCCGAAAGAAGCCCGGGACCGGCACTTAGCTTCGGAGAGCTGCGTATCTGCGTCTTCTGCGTGTCTTGCCGCTCTACACTCAGCAAAAAGCTTTTCCACCATATCTTGCAAGGAGAAACTCTGCCAGGAAAGAAAACATCCAAAATCTTGTTCTAAAGCTTGCACGGGGGTCTGCAAAGAGTTTGGCAAGAATGAAAGGTAGTTGTCCAAAACTCGTTCTTTTCCAATAGAATAACCATGGAAAAGGCAGGAGAGTGGTAAAGTACTGTTTTCTCTAAGTCTGAATGCTGCCCACACTGTGCCTGTGTGCTGCAGCTTGCATCTTCGCCTTTGGGAAGCTGCCGCTCGCCGATTCTCCCGGAGGCGAAGAAGCGGCTTCTTCGCACACAGAGCATTGTGGCGAGCGCAGGGAGCTCCTGAGAGCGGTTTGTGTCGAAAGAAGCCCGGGACCGGCACTTAGCTTCGGAGAGCTGCGTATCTGCGTCTTCTGCGTGTCTTGCCGCTCTACACACAGCAAAAAGCTTTTCCACCATATCTTGCAAGGAGAAACTCTGCCAGGAAAGAAAACATCCAAAATCTTGTTCTAAAGCTTGCACGGGGGTCTGCAAAGAGTTTGGCAAGAATGAAAGGTAGTTGTCCAAAACTCGTTCTTTTCCAATAGAATAACCATGGAAAAGGCAGGAGAGTGGTAAAGTACTGTTTTCTCTAAGTCTGAATGCTGCCCACACTGTGCCTGTGTGCTGCAGCTTGCATCTTCGCCTTTGGGAAGCTGCCGCTCGCCGATTCTCCCGGAGGCGAAGAAGCGGCTTCTTCGCACACAGAGCATTGTGGCGAGCGCAGGGAGCTCCTGAGAGCGGTTTGTGCCGAAAGAAGCCCGGGACCGGCACTTAGCTTCGGAGAGCTGCGTATCTGCGTCTTCTGCGTGTCTTGCCGCTCTACACTCAGCAAAAAGCTTTTCCACCATATCTTGCAAGGAGAAACTCTGCCAGGAAAGAAAACATCCAAAATCTTGTTCTAAAGCTTGCACGGGGGTCTGCAAAGAGTTTGGCAAGAATGAAAGGTAGTTGTCCAAAACTCGTTCTTTTCCAATAGAATAACCATGGAAAAGGCAGGAGAGTGGTAAAGTACTGTTTTCTCTAAGTCTGAATGCTGCCCACACTGTGCCTGTGTGCTGCAGCTTGCATCTTCGCCTTTGGGAAGCTGCCGCTCGCCGATTCTCCCGGAGGCGAAGAAGCGGCTTCTTCGCACACAGAGCATTGTGGCGAGCGCAGGGAGCTCCTGAGAGCGGTTTGTGCCGAAAGAAGCCCGGGACCGGCACTTAGCTTCGGAGAGCTGCGTATCTGCGTCTTCTGCGTGTCTTGCCGCTCTACACTCAGCAAAAAGCTTTTCCAGCATATCTTGCAAGGAGAAACTCTGCCAGGAAAGAAAACATCCAAAATCTTGTTCTAAAGCTTGCACGGGGGTCTGCAAAGAGTTTGGCAAGAATGAAAGGTAGTTGTCCAAAACTCGTTCTTTTCCAATAGAATAACCATGGAAAAGGCAGGAGAGTGGTAAAGTACTGTTTTCTCTAAGTCTGAATGCTGCCCACACTGTGCCTGTGTGCTGCAGCTTGCATCTTCGCCTTTGGGAAGCTGCCGCTCGCCGATTCTCCCGGAGGCGAAGAAGCGGCTTCTTCGCACACAGAGCATTGTGGCGAGCGCAGGGAGCTCCTGAGAGCGGTTTGTGCCGAAAGAAGCCCGGGACCGGCACTTAGCTTCGGAGAGCTGCGTATCTGCGTCTTCTGCGTGTCTTGCCGCTCTACACTCAGCAAAAAGCTTTTCCACCATATCTTGCAAGGAGAAACTCTGCCAGGAAAGAAAACATCCAAAATCTTGTTCTAAAGCTTGCACGGGGGTCTGCAAAGAGTTTGGCAAGAATGAAAGGTAGTTGTCCAAAACTCGTTCTTTTCCAATAGAATAACCATGGAAAAGGCAGGAGAGTGGTAAAGTACTGTTTTCTCTAAGTCTGAATGCTGCCCACACTGTGCCTGTGTGCTGCAGCTTGCATCTTCGCCTTTGGGAAGCTGCCGCTCGCCGATTCTCCCGGAGGCGAAGAAGCGGCTTCTTCACACACAGAGCATTGTGGCGAGCGCAGGGAGCTCCTGAGAGCGGTTTGTGCCGAAAGAAGCCCGGGACCGGCACTTAGCTTCGGAGAGCTGCGTATCTGCGTCTTCTGCGTGTCTTGCCGCTCTACACTCAGCAAAAAGCTTTTCCACCATATCTTGCAAGGAGAAACTCTGCCAGGAAAGAAAACATCCAAAATCTTGTTCTAAAGCTTGCACGGGGGTCTGCAAAGAGTTTGGCAAGAATGAAAGGTAGTTGTCCAAAACTCGTTCGTTTCCAATAGAATAACCATGGAAAAGGCAGGAGAGTGGTAACGTACTGTTTTCTCTAAGTCTGAAGGCTGCCCACACTGTGCCTGTGTGCTGCAGCTTGCATCTTCGCCTTTGGGAAGCTGCCGCTCGCCGATTCTCCCGGAGGTGAAGAAGCGGCTTCTTCGCACACAGAGCATTGTGGCGAGCGCAGGGAGCTCCTGAGAGCGGTTTGTGCCGAAAGAAGCCCGGGACCGGCACTTAGCTTCGGAGAGCTGCGTATCTGCGTCTTCTGCGTGTCTTGCCGCTCTACACTCAGCAAAAAGCTTTTCCACCATATCTTGCAAGGAGAAACTCTGCCAGGAAAGAAAACATCCAAAATCTTGTTCTAAAGCTTGCACGGAGGTCTGCAAAGAGTTTGGCAAGAATGAAAGGTAGTTGTCCAAAACTCGTTCTTTTCCAATAGAATAACCATGGAAAAGGCAGGAGAGTGGTAAAGTACTGTTTTCTCTAAGTCTGAATGCTGCCCACACTGTGCCTGTGTGCTGCAGCTTGCATCTTCGCCTTTGGGAAGCTGCCGCTCGCCGATTCTCCCGGAGGCGAAGAAGCGGCTTCTTCGCACACAGAGCATTGTGGCGAGCGCAGGGAGCTCCTGAGAGCGGTTTGTGCCGAAAGAAGCCCGGGACCGGCACTTAGCTTCGGAGAGCTGCGTATCTGCGTCTTCTGCGTGTCTTGCCGCTCTACACTCAGCAAAAAGCTTTTCCACCATATCTTGCAAGGAGAAACTCTGCCAGGAAAGAAAACATCCAAAATCTTGTTCTAAAGCTTGCACGGAGGTCTGCAAAGAGTTTGGCAAGAATGAAAGGTAGTTGTCCAAAACTCGTTCTTTTCCAATAGAATAACCATGGAAAAGGCAGGAGAGTGGTAAAGTACTGTTTTCTCTAAGTCTGAATGCTGCCCACACTGTGCCTGTGTGCTGCAGCTTGCATCTTCGCCTTTGGGAAGCTGCCGCTCGCCGATTCTCCCGGAGGCGAAGAAGCGGCTTCTTCGCACACAGAGCATTGTGGCGAGCGCAGGGAGCTCCTGAGAGCGGTTTGTGCCGAAAGAAGCCCGGGACCGGCACTTAGCTTCGGAGAGCTGCGTATCTGCGTCTTCTGCGTGTCTTGCCGCTCTACACTCAGCAAAAAGCTTTTCCACCATATCTTGCAAGGAGAAACTCTGCCAGGAAAGAAAACATCCAAAATCTTGTTCTAAAGCTTGCACGGGGGTCTGCAAAGAGTTTGGCAAGAATGAAAGGTAGTTGTCCAAAACTCGTTCTTTTCCAATAGAATAACCATGGAAAAGGCAGGAGAGTGGTAAAGTACTGTTTTCTCTAAGTCTGAATGCTGCCCACACTGTGCCTGTGTGCTGCAGCTTGCATCTTCGCTTTTGGGAAGCTGCCGCTCGCCGATTCTCCCGGAGGCGAAGAAGCGGCTTCTTCGCACACAGAGCATTGTGGCGAGCGCAGGGAGCTCCTGAGAGCGGTTTGTGCCGAAAGAAGCCCGGGACCGGCACTTAGCTTCGGAGAGCTGCGTATCTGCGTCTTCTGCGTGTCTTGCCGCTCTACACTCAGCAAAAAGCTTTTCCACCATATCTTGCAAGGAGAAACTCTGCCAGGAAAGAAAACATCCAAAATCTTGTTCTAAAGCTTGCACGGAGGTCTGCAAAGAGTTTGGCAAGAATGAAAGGTAGTTGTCCAAAACTCGTTCTTTTCCAATAGAATAACCATGGAAAAGGCAGGAGAGTGGTAAAGTACTGTTTTCTCTAAGTCTGAATGCTGCCCACACTGTGCCTGTGTGCTGCAGCTTGCATCTCCGCCTTTGGGAAGCTGCCGCTCGCCGATTCTCCCGGAGGCGAAGAAGCGGCTTCTTCGCACACAGAGCATTGTGGCGAGCGCAGGGAGCTCCTGAGAGCGGTTTGTGCCGAAAGAAGCCCGGGACCGGCACTTAGCTTCGGAGAGCTGCGTATCTGCGTCTTCTGCGTGTCTTGCCGCTCTACACTCAGCAAAAAGCTTTTCCACCATATCTTGCAAGGAGAAACTCTGCCAGGAAAGAAAACATCCAAAATCTTGTTCTAAAGCTTGCACGGGGGTCTGCAAAGAGTTTGGCAAGAATGAAAGGTAGTTGTCCAAAACTCGTTCTTTTCCAATAGAATAACCATGGAAAAGGCAGGAGAGTGGTAAAGTACTGTTTTCTCTAAGTCTGAATGCTGCCCACACTGTGCCTGTGTGCTGCAGCTTGCATCTTCGCTTTTGGGAAGCTGCCGCTCGCCGATTCTCCCGGAGGCGAAGAAGCGGCTTCTTCGCACACAGAGCATTGTGGCGAGCGCAGGGAGCTCCTGAGAGCGGTTTGTGCCGAAAGAAGCCCGGGACCGGCACTTAGCTTCGGAGAGCTGCGTATCTGCGTCTTCTGCGTGTCTTGCCGCTCTACACTCAGCAAAAAGCTTTTCCAGCATATCTTGCAAGGAGAAACTCTGCCAGGAAAGATAACATCCAAAATCTTGTTCTAAAGCTTGCACGGGGGTCTGCAAAGAGTTTGGCAAGAATGAAAGGTAGTTGTCCAAAACTCGTTCTTTTCCAATAGAATAACCATGGAAAAGGCAGGAGAGTGGTAAAGTACTGTTTTCTCTAAGTCTGAAGGCTGCCCACACTGTGCCTGTGTGCTGCAGCTTGCATCTTCGCCTTTGGGAAGCTGCCGCTCGCCGATTCTCCCGGAGGCGAAGAAGCGGCTTCTTCGCACACAGAGCATTGTGGCGAGCGCAGGGAGCTCCTGAGAGCGGTTTGTGCCGAAAGAAGCCCGGGACCGGCACTTAGCTTCGGAGAGCTGCGTATCTGCGTCTTCTGCGTGTCTTGCCGCTCTACACTCAGCAAAAAGCTTTTCCAGCATATCTTGCAAGGAGAAACTCTGCCAGGAAAGAAAACATCCAAAATCTTGTTCTAAAGCTTGCACGGGGGTCTGCAAAGAGTTTGGCATGAATGAAAGGTAGTTGTCCAAAACTCGTTCTTTTCCAATAGAATAACCATGGAAAAGGCAGGAGAGTGGTAAAGTACTGTTTTCTCTAAGTCTGAATGCTGCCCACACTGTGCCTGTGTGCTGCAGCTTGCATCTTCGCCTTTGGGAAGCTGCCGCTCGCCGATTCTCCCGGAGGCGAAGAAGCGGCTTCTTCGCACACAGAGCATTGTGGCGAGCGCAGGGAGCTCCTGAGAGCGGTTTGTGCCGAAAGAAGCCCGGGACCGGCACTTAGCTTCGGAGAGCTGCGTATCTGCGTCTTCTGCGTGTCTTGCCGCTCTACACTCAGCAAAAAGCTTTTCCACCATATCTTGCAAGGAGAAACTCTGCCAGGAAAGAAAACATCCAAAATCTTGTTCTAAAGCTTGCACGGGGGTCTGCAAAGAGTTTGGCAAGAATGAAAGGTAGTTGTCCAAAACTCGTTCTTTTCCAATAGAATAACCATGGAAAAGGCAGGAGAGTGGTAACGTACTGTTTTCTCTAAGTCTGAAGGCTGCCCACACTGTGCCTGTGTGCTGCAGCTTGCATCTTCGCCTTTGGGAAGCTGCCGCTCGCCGATTCTCCCGGAGGTGAAGAAGCGGCTTCTTCGCACACAGAGCATTGTGGCGAGCGCAGGGAGCTCCTGAGAGCGGTTTGTGCCGAAAGAAGCCCGGGACCGGCACTTCGCTTCGGAGAGCTGCGTATCTGCGTCTTCTGCGTGTCTTGCCGCTCTACACTCAGCAAAAAGCTTTTCCAGCATATCTTGCAAGGAGAAACTCTGCCAGGAAAGAAAACATCCAAAATCTTGTTCTAAAGCTTGCACGGGGGTCTGCAAAGAGTTTGGCAAGAATGAAAGGTAGTTGTCCAAAACTCGTTCTTTTCCAATAGAATAACCATGGAAAAGGCAGGAGAGTGGTAAAGTACTGTTTTCTCTAAGTCTGAAGGCTGCCCACACTGTGCCTGTGTGCTGCAGCTTGCATCTTCGCCTTTGGGAAGCTGCCGCTCGCCGATTCTCCCGGAGGCGAAGAAGCGGCTTCTTCGCACACAGAGCATTGTGGCGAGCGCAGGGAGCTCCTGAGAGCGGTTTGTGCCGAAAGAAGCCCGGGACCGGCACTTAGCTTCGGAGAGCTGCGTATCTGCGTCTTCTGCGTGTCTTGCCGCTCTACACTCAGCAAAAAGCTTTTCCACCATATCTTGCAAGGAGAAACTCTGCCAGGAAAGAAAACATCCAAAATCTTGTTCTAAAGCTTGCACGGGGGTCTGCAAAGAGTTTGGCATGAATGAAAGGTAGTTGTCCAAAACTCGTTCTTTTCCAATAGAATAACCATGGAAAAGGCAGGAGAGTGGTAAAGTACTGTTTTCTCTAAGTCTGAAGGCTGCCCACACTGTGCCTGTGTGCTGCAGCTTGCATCTTCGCCTTTGGGAAGCTGCCGCTCGCCGATTCTCCCGGAGGCGAAGAAGCGGCTTCTTCGCACACAGAGCATTGTGGCGAGCGCAGGGAGCTCCTGAGAGCGGTTTGTGCCGAAAGAAGCCCGGGACCGGCACTTAGCTTCGGAGAGCTGCGTATCTGCGTCTTCTGCGTGTCTTGCCGCTCTACACTCAGCAAAAAGCTTTTCCAGCATATCTTGCAAGGAGAAACTCTGCCAGGAAAGAAAACATCCAAAATCTTGTTCTAAAGCTTGCACGGGGGTCTGCAAAGAGTTTGGCAAGAATGAAAGGTAGTTGTCCAAAACTCGTTCTTTTCCAATAGAATAACCATGGAAAAGGCAGGAGAGTGGTAACGTACTGTTTTCTCTAAGTCTGAAGGCTGCCCACACTGTGCCTGTGTGCTGCAGCTTGCATCTTCGCCTTTGGGAAGCTGCCGCTCGCCGATTCTCCCGGAGGTGAAGAAGCGGCTTCTTCGCACACAGAGCATTGTGGCGAGCGCAGGGAGCTCCTGAGAGCGGTTTGTGCCGAAAGAAGCCCGGGACCGGCACTTAGCTTCGGAGAGCTGCGTATCTGCGTCTTCTGCGTGTCTTGCCGCTCTACACTCAGCAAAAAGCTTTTCCACCATATCTTGCAAGGAGAAACTCTGCCAGGAAAGAAAACATCCAAAATCTTGTTTTAAAGCTTGCACGGGGGTCTGCAAAGAGTTTGGCAAGAATGAAAGGTAGTTGTCCAAAACTCGTTCTTTTCCAATAGAATAACCATGGAAAAGGCAGGAGAGTGGTAAAGTACTGTTTTCTCTAAGTCTGAAGGCTGCCCACACTGTGCCTGTGTGCTGCAGCTTGCATCTTCGCCTTTGGGAAGCTGCCGCTCGCCGATTCTCCCGGAGGCGAAGAAGCGGCTTCTTCGCACACAGAGCATTGTGGCGAGCGCAGGGAGCTCCTGAGAGCGGTTTGTGCCGAAAGAAGCCCGGGACCGGCACTTAGCTTCGGAGAGCTGCGTATCTGCGTCTTCTGCGTGTCTTGCCGCTCTACACTCAGCAAAAAGCTTTTCCACCATATCTTGCAAGGAGAAACTCTGCCAGGAAAGAAAACATCCAAAATCTTGTTCTAAAGCTTGCACGGGGGTCTGCAAAGAGTTTGGCAAGAATGAAAGGTAGTTGTCCAAAACTCGTTCTTTTCCAATAGAATAACCATGGAAAAGGCAGGAGAGTGGTAAAGTACTGTTTTCTCTAAGTCTGAAGGCTGCCCACACTGTGCCTGTGTGCTGCAGCTTGCATCTTCGCCTTTGGGAAGCTGCCGCTCGCCGATTCTCCCGGAGGCGAAGAAGCGGCTTCTTCGCACACAGAGCATTGTGGCGAGCGCAGGGAGCTCCTGAGAGCGGTTTGTGCCGAAAGAAGCCCGGGACCGGCACTTAGCTTCGGAGAGCTGCGTATCTGCGTCTTCTGCGTGTCTTGCCGCTCTACACTCAGCAAAAAGCTTTTCCAGCATATCTTGCAAGGAGAAACTCTGCCAGGAAAGAAAACATCCAAAATCTTGTTCTAAAGCTTGCACGGAGGTCTGCAAAGAGTTTGGCAAGAATGAAAGGTAGTTGTCCAAAACTCGTTCTTTTCCAATAGAATAACCATGGAAAAGGCAGGAGAGTGGTAAAGTACTGTTTTCTCTAAGTCTGAATGCTGCCCACACTGTGCCTGTGTGCTGCAGCTTGCATCTTCGCCTTTGGGAAGCTGCCGCTCGCCGATTCTCCCGGAGGCGAAGAAGCGGCTTCTTCGCACACAGAGCATTGTGGCGAGCGCAGGGAGCTCCTGAGAGCGGTTTGTGCCGAAAGAAGCCCGGGACCGGCACTTAGCTTCGGAGAGCTGCGTATCTGCGTCTTCTGCGTGTCTTGCCGCTCTACACTCAGCAAAAAGCTTTTCCACCATATCTTGCAAGGAGAAACTCTGCCAGGAAAGAAAACATCCAAAATCTTGTTCTAAAGCTTGCACGGGGGTCTGCAAAGAGTTTGGCAAGAATGAAAGGTAGTTGTCCAAAACTCGTTCTTTTCCAATAGAATAACCATGGAAAAGGCAGGAGAGTGGTAAAGTACTGTTTTCTCTAAGTCTGAATGCTGCCCACACTGTGCCTGTGTGCTGCAGCTTGCATCTTCGCCTTTGGGAAGCTGCCGCTCGCCGATTCTCCCGGAGGCGAAGAAGCGGCTTCTTTCGCACACAGAGCATTGTGGCGAGCGCAGGGAGCTCCTGAGAGCGGTTTGTGCCGAAAGAAGCCCGGGACCGGCACTTAGCTTCGGAGAGCTGCGTATCTGCGTCTTCTGCGTGTCTTGCCGCTCTACACTCAGCAAAAAGCTTTTCCACCATATCTTGCAAGGAGAAACTCTGCCAGGAAAGAAAACATCCAAAATCTTGTTCTAAAGCTTGCACGCGGGTCTGCAAAGAGTTTGGCAAGAATGAAAGGTAGTTGTCCAAAACTCGTTCTTTTCCAATAGAATAACCATGGAAAAGGCAGGAGAGTGGTAAAGTACTGTTTTCTCTAAGTCTGAATGCTGCCCACACTGTGCCTGTGTGCTGCAGCTTGCATCTTCGCCTTTGGGAAGCTGCCGCTCGCCGATTCTCCCGGAGGCGAAGAAGCGGCTTCTTCGCACACAGAGCATTGTGGCGAGCGCAGGGAGCTCCTGAGAGCGGTTTGTGCCGAAAGAAGCCCGGGACCGGCACTTAGCTTCGGAGAGCTGCGTATCTGCGTCTTCTGCGTGTCTTGCCGCTCTACACTCAGCAAAAAGCTTTTCCACCATATCTTGCAAGGAGAAACTCTGCCAGGAAAGAAAACATCCAAAATCTTGTTCTAAAGCTTGCACGGGGGTCTGCAAAGAGTTTGGCAAGAATGAAAGGTAGTTGTCCAAAACTCGTTCTTTTCCAATAGAATAACCATGGAAAAGGCAGGAGAGTGGTAAAGTACTGTTTTCTCTAAGTCTGAATGCTGCCCACACTGTGCCTGTGTGCTGCAGCTTGCATCTTCGCCTTTGGGAAGCTGCCGCTCGCCGATTCTCCCGGAGGCGAAGAAGCGGCTTCTTCGCACACAGAGCATTGTGGCGAGCGCAGGGAGCTCCTGAGAGCGGTTTGTGCCGAAAGAAGCCCGGGACCGGCACTTAGCTTCGGAGAGCTGCGTATCTGCGTCTTCTGCGTGTCTTGCCGCTCTACACTCAGCAAAAAGCTTTTCCACCATATCTTGCAAGGAGAAACTCTGCCAGGAAAGAAAACATCCAAAATCTTGTTCTAAAGCTTGCACGGAGGTCTGCAAAGAGTTTGGCAAGAATGAAAGGTAGTTGTCCAAAACTCGTTCTTTTCCAATAGAATAACCATGGAAAAGGCAGGAGAGTGGTAAAGTACTGTTTTCTCTAAGTCTGAATGCTGCCCACACTGTGCCTGTGTGCTGCAGCTTGCATCTTCGCCTTTGGGAAGCTGCCGCTCGCCGATTCTCCCGGAGGCGAAGAAGCGGCTTCTTCGCACACAGAGCATTGTGGCGAGCGCAGGGAGCTCCTGAGAGCGGTTTGTGCCGAAAGAAGCCCGGGACCGGCACTTAGCTTCGGAGAGCTGCGTATCTGCGTCTTCTGCGTGTCTTGCCGCTCTACACTCAGCAAAAAGCTTTTCCACCATATCTTGCAAGGAGAAACTCTGCCAGGAAAGAAAACATCCAAAATCTTGTTCTAAAGCTTGCACGGG